>NC_058408.1:23992828-24271800 GCF_002201575.2 Neomonachus schauinslandi | reverse complement strand
TTTCTTTCTTTCTTTCTTTCTTTCTTTCTTTCTTTCTTTCTTTCTTTCTCTCTCTCTCTCTCTCTCTCTCTCTCTCTCTCTCTCTCAAGTAAGCTCTATGTGGGGGGCTTGAACTCACGACCCCGAGATCAAAAGTTGCACCCTCCACTGGCTGAGCCAGCCAGGTACCCCTATAATACATCTTTAGTAGGCTTTCTTGTTTCCAAATTAGAGAAGACTTTAGAAAAGTTCCCACCTTTAATCAAACGAAAAAAGCAATTTATCAGGTCTGGGCCAGTTTTCAAGCCACTCTAGTCAGAAATATTGGCTTGAAAATCTTTGATAAGCTCACTTATTATTTTGGGGGCTTAAGAACATCCTTGTGCTTTTCTTTCTTCTGGAAAACAAATGCACTCCTGGCCCTTTTGTTCATTAACATAGAAAGTTTTGGTGAACACCAGTCCTGTTAAGTGAGGTTCACCTGTACATTTCAGCAATTTATACGTTTATTCAGCCCTTAGTCTACACCAAGGGCTATGCTAGGAATTAAATACACACAAAAGAATAAGCCACTGTTCTCATGGAGGTTCTCATTTAATGTGAAATATTTTAAGGTTGTGCGTGTGTGTTCTGAGAAGGTGAAGAGTTCAAGGTTGAGGAGCCAGAATTGTTGAGTGACCCTTTAAGTCACCCATATTTTATGTGATTTGGTCATAAACACTTGGCTTCATCTTCATAATCAGTAATGACTGACGGGTTGCGGCAGGTGCCGGGGTCATAGAGCGGTATAGAACCCAGCTTCTGCCCTCTGGAGGCTCATTGTGTCATGTGGAAGACAGGAGGTTTATATGAAAAAAAGATAACACAAAGTAGCATATATTTAGTGCCAAAGGAGAGATGGGAGAAAGGATTTCTTTTCACTTTTGTCCAGAATGGGATCTTTAAACATTGCTTTTGGTATCATTTTAGACTTACAGAAAAGTTGCAAGAATGGTCGGAGAATTTCTGTCATTTATCCAGTTTGTCTGAAAGTGTTAACATATTACTACATTTGCTTTCTACTTCTTTTTCTCTCCATACCCAACTCACGCACATACATATTTTTTTTCTGAAACACTTGAGCATAATTTGCAGACATGATGCCCCTCTACCTCCACATACTCCAATGTGTATTCACTTAAAATAAGGTAGTTCTATGACATAATGACCAGTACAGTGATCAAAATCAGGGTATAAATATTGACAGAATAATATTATATAATCCACAGACATTTAGATTTATCATTTGTTCCCCAAATTTTCTTTTTGGCCAAAGAAGGGCCAGGATTATGCATTTCATTCAGTTGCCTTGACTCTTTAGTTTCCTTTGATGTGGAATGGGTTTCCAGTTCTTTCATTGTAGTCCATGTGGGGAGCATTCAGCTCAGTTATTTTGTAGAATGTCTCCTAATTTGGTGTCTCTGATAATGTCCGGTATTTCTTTATGATTACATTTAGGTCATGTGCTTTGGACGGGAATACCATTGGAGTGATGTTATATTCTCAGTGCATTATATCAGGAGTCACTGGCTGATGATTTCCCACTATTGGTGATGTTAACTTTGATCATTTGCTTAGGGTGGTGTCTGCCAGATTTCTCTACCATAAAGTTATTCTAGTTTATGCTTTGTAATTAATGCATGATTTTGGAGAGATGCTTTGAGACCATGTAAATATCATATTGTTCTTCAAAACTTCCACCTATCAGTTGTAACATGTGGTGATGATTCTCGCTTGAATCAGTTATTATGATGATGGTTACCAAATGGTAATTTTCCTAGTCTCCATCATTTTTTTCTACATTTATCTGTTGGGATTCTGCTGTAAGGAAGAACTTCTCCATCTCCCCCAGGTATTTGTCTAGTTATTTGTGTATATCAATTTGGACTCATGGATTCTGCTTTTATTCAACAGATTATAATCCCCCCCCCTTTTTTTTAAGGAGTTTATTTATTTATTTGAGAGAGTGAGTGAGAGAGCAGGAGCAGGGGCTGGGGAGGGGAGGCAGAAGCAGACTCCCCGCTGAGCAGGGAGCCCGACACCGGGCTCCATCCAGGGACTCCAGGATCATGACCAGAGCCGAAGGCAAACGCTTAGCCGACTGAGCCACCCGGGTGCCCCTAATAGGTTATAATCCTTCTACGTTTATTTATTTTGATGTTCATTCCAGGCTCGGCTAGTGGAGCCCCTTCAAGCTGGTTCCTGTGTCCTTTTGACGTGTCCCCACCATTCAACTTTCTGGCACAAAAAGTTGTTCTAGCCTCATCTTGTACTTTCCTTGCTTCACTTTAGAAGCCCTTTCTTCCAAGAGCCCTGGATCCTGTTAATGGTGAATGGTATTTGGAAACCACGGATACTAGGTGTGCTCTTTGTTACCACACTACCACTGTTTATAGTCCCTGTCAGCAGACAGAGGCAGTAAACAGGTGTGTGTGCATGCATGCGTATACCTACATACTTCTCTATCTGTCTATCTATATGCTTATCTCTAGTAAAGCCTACAAGGCACATCAATATCTTCAGTTCCAATCCATCACCACATGTTTTATTCTGTTTTCTCCCTTTTCCACATCTATAACCCTGTTCTCTGAACAGTGAGAAATCTGGCACCCATTATCTGTCATATATGTATTTAATTGCTCAGTCCTAGGATATACACAAGATGGTTTCAGAACGGCTAACCCATGCCTCTGAAGAAGACGACTACTAACTAGACTTTAATATGGGTTTAGAGGGTATTGTCTGTCTGTTTGTTTGTTTCCAGCCTTAAGGACCAAAACACAGGGTTCAAAAAGTTGGCTGTCAGTTCCTTCTCTTCCAACCTCCAGACCTTCAGTGTGGTTATATTACTGGTTTGAAATACCATTTGGTTTATTTATTTCTGTTTGTATTGTATTTTTTCCCCTTCAGAATGAGGTCTTGATGGACATTTCTCACCAACAAATCTTTTCTCTTGAGTAGAGTTTGAGCAGCCTTGGGAGAAGTGAGAGACCTGCTTATCCATAGATGTACTTAGGGCATTATCAGAAGTCGGTGCTGGGGCCATAGGCCAGACACAGGGTGGACACTGAGGACCATCTTCAGGCCATTTCCCCCTCATTGCTGGGCCCACCGTGACTGTGGGAAAGCCACTGGATGGGTTATGACCCTCTCCACTTTCTCTCATGTTCTCCCTGCTGTTCTCCATGAACACCTCTCTTGCATTTAGGGAATCAAGAGTCCCCCTCTCATCTCAGTTCTAGGCTGATGACCAGCAACTCATGTAATATGCTTGATGTTGTACGTTGGACGATCTGGATCTGGTCCTTCGGAGGTGAAGCTGCAGGATACTGCTCACTGATAGCCAGACTTACAGAATTTTTGGCCCCGTTGCTGGCCTGTTTGCTGGCTCCCTGTTCTGACGCCCCCACTGTTTCTTCTCCTTGGCTTTCTGTGCTCAGATGCTCTGGCCTCTCTAAAAGTTCTTTTGCACCAATGTTGACCTGGCCATTGTCTCCTCTCTGCCTGGGGATGGGTTCCATATTCCCCTTCCTTTGCCCCATGTAACTCTTCCTCCATCTCCCACACACTTATTCTATTTCTCTCTTTCCTCCAGACACATATAACATGGTCAGTGCTGCTGAATCCAGCTGTTCTGAATCTTGCCTTCAGCTTAAGTTCAAAAACAGATGGACCCAAAGCATCCTAGATGCTGTGCCAGTTTCCACCACATGAAAACAAGTTACTGAAAAGCATCAGAAAATTTTAGAATAGTTTTGAGGTTTGATTCTCTGTCTTCTTAATAGTCCTCCCTGCCCGACTTCTCCATCTCTCCTGACCCCTCTCCACGTTATATGTGCCTTATTGGACAGGGGCTGGTTTCTAAAACCTTTGCCCCCAATTTCCCTCTCTCTTTTGCAGGTAGGTTTAGCCACTGGGAGGAGACCACGTTGAGGATCAAGCTGGGTTGTTGCTCTTTTTCTCATTGTCTGTGCCTTTTTTGAATCTCCTATCAAGGGCTGAGGAATTTCTGTCCTTTTGGCCATAGAGAGAAGATGAAGCTGGGGTCTCTGTGTTTATAAATATGTGTGCATTTACTGGTCAAAGAAGTCACTAACTTGGGAATAAAGTTTATGTTCCTCTGCTGACGTTATCGGTAGGGGTGCAGAAAGGCGCCAGTCCCATAGCCTACCCTTGCACTGCTATAGACAGGGAGCATGTTCCTTGGGAAACCCTGATGTTGTGCCCATAGTACTGCTCTCCTCATTCTTCCCATTTGCTAACAGCTTTCTCCCAATGTTCTGAGGAACACTGTTGAACTTCAACATTTCTATTCGCCCTGAATCTGAGAGAAAGAGAATCAACATGGTGGGCCACTTACCTTACACGTGCATTAGGCAGATACTAGTAGTCATTTACAGAGCTTCAGGAGAAAGTTGTTGGCGCAGTCCAGTAATTGTCAGGTGCCCACCCTGACCAGAGTACTAAGCTGCTGTCAGGAGTATCCTCAAGAGAAGTCGTCAGGGCTTGAGCTTCTCAAAGTTCAGGGACCCATGACTCATATGTTACGGTGTGTATGTACAGAACACTTCCCTCCCTCCCTCCTTCCCTCCTTTCTTTGGAGAATACTTGGAAGAGAATTCTTAGTTTCTCAAAAAGGATCTGGGATATGTAATCACCCCTAAAAAAGATCTTATAAAAATATTTTGTAGTACAAGCTGGAATACACACATGTATAGACATTTCACGGTGTATTTTTAAATAACTGAGAACAGCATTTTTGTAAAACAATCCCTGTAGGTCTTTGCTCTCTGTGTTGTACTCTGATATTTTCTACTTTGTTCTGTGTTGCTATGTCCCACTGTTTTTGCTTTCATTTTTTGCGGAATTCTGGGTGGTAACCTGGTAAATTGATTTATTAACCCTACGAATAGGTTGTATCCCGGTTTGAAAAACATTGCTTTAAGAGCATTGGTTCTTAAAATTTTGGTGTGCATGATATTACCTGGGATGTGTATTTAAAATGCAGATTCCTGGGGTACCTGGCTGGCTCCGTCAGAGGAGGGTGCAACTCTTGATCTTAGGGTTGTGAGTTCAAGCCCCACATTGGGTGTAGAGATTACTTAAATAAATAAAGCGTTCAAAAAATAAAAATAAAATAAAATGCAGATTCCTGAGCATCACTGTACCCCTAGGGAAGCAGAATCTCTGGCAGAGGAGCACCAGAATCAATATTTTAAAAAAGCACCGCAGGTGACTCTGATGCACAGTGATGTGGGGGTCCTGGAGACTCACACTTCTTTTTTTTTTTTTTTTAAAGATTTTTATTTATTTATTTGACAGAGAGAGACACAGCGAGAGCGGGAACACAAGCAGGGGGAGTGGGAGAGGGAGAAGCAGGCCTCCCGCCGAGCAGGGAGCCCGATGTGGGACTCGATCCCAGGACCCTGGGATCATGACCTGAGCCGAAGGCAGACGCTCAACGACTGAGCCACCCAGGCGCCCTGGAGACTCACACTTCTAAGCTACCCTCAGACTTAGGGGCCTGGCTGCTCAAGGCTTCAGGCCACACACTCCCTTGGAGATGGCAGATATTAGTGGCTATCATCTGAATCCACACCGAGAATCTCCCCATGGATTTTTCTCTCTTGGATCTTGATTTCCCTTGATAGTCCTCTGGTTCTAAGAAGTGCTTTGGCTCTGCTGGAAGCAGAGAAGGAGTTAACTGAGGCCACAGAGCAGAGAGGGAAGGAACTCCAGGGTCATTTTACAGAGCAGCTGGGGTGTGGCCCAGGGCTTCAGTAGGTGCCCAGAGCCAGTCCCAAATTAGAATGGGGTGGGATTCAAAACTGCTTTTCCTAGTCACTTGCCTTTCATGTGTAACCACATGCAGTGTGTCAACATGCTTTCCGGCGCCGTTAAGCACCAGCAGTTTTGTTCCCTCTGGGTTCATGGACCCTTGGTATTCCGGTTATGTGTTGTCTTGGAATAGCTCTGTGCTCCGGGGCTCGGGCAGCTGAGCATTGTCCATTAACTCTTTAAGCACCAGGGCCCTACAGATGCTAAGGGCTTTTTAGTTGAAATAGAGCCAACAATCACCGTGAAATGAGAAAATGATGGCTACTCAGGAGACCTAGGTTCTTGCCCTGCTCTACCACCTGAGCCTCAGTTTCCTCGTTTAGAAAATGATGTTAGGTCTAGACTCTAGACCACCTAGAAAGTCTCTTCTAGATCTGACATTCCATGATGCTACTTTTTGTACCCTCTGGCTTTTCTCTCTGCACTTGAACAAGTCTTTCTTCTAAATTCTCTTCTAGGTTGGGCATAGGAGAGTCACCGAGTTGGGAAGTTTCCAGAGAACCCAGCTGATAAGTTAGTAACAACAAAATATATTCCTCTTTAGTGCCCCGATGAAGTATAAAATTGATAAAGCCAAGTTCATTGCAAGCTTGGGTAGTAAGGCCTGGGAATTTTGAGACCTGTTTGTCTTTTCAGACATGACTCTAGCCACTTTGTTTTGTGGGTGTGAACCCATTGCATGGACTGTCAAGTGATAATAATAGTTATAACAATAATAACAAATGATGACAATACTGATGTGTAGATGTAGAGCACTTCAGTGTTTATGAACTTTTTTTTATGGGCATCACCTTGTTTGACTTGATCTTCACAATAGCCTTGTGAGTTAGGCGGGGCGGTTCTGCTGTCCCCATTTATTTCTTTAAGTGGCTAAAGAAATGTTGAGGCCCAGAGTGCCTCTGTGGCTGATGCAAGATTACCTGGCTGTAGCAAGTGGCAGAGCTAAGACTAGGCTCTAGGTCAGAGGCATGGTTCAGGGTGCTTTGCAGAGTACCACCTCACTGGGACGGGGTACCGTCGTTCATCCGGATTCCTTACAGACCTGTGGAACTCAATCACCTGCTAACCTGGAAATTGACCAGGGCATCTCTTACTCCACCCAAACCTTTAAAATTTTGCCAGCAAAGTGTCGGCATGGTTAATAACGTGCTGTCATTTAGAGCACACAGCCGGTGGGTGTACAAACTCAGTCACTCAGTAACCACCCAAATACATGCTACCACAGTTGTTTGGCAGCATTGATGGAGGCTGAAGATACTAAACTATTCACTACATGAATTGTTTTACTGTGCTCAACATTTACAAGATTTCTGTGATTGTGGCATTTGTCAGTAGTTACTGCTGATTAGGTACCTGCCCATTTCTTGGTGATAGATGTTCATTGACTATTCCAAAATACACCCTGTCCTCAAGAGACTTCCTTCCAACAAGACAAGATAAATATCAAAATAACACATGAGAGGGTGCCTGGGTGGTTTAGTCGGTTAAGCATCTGCCTTCGGCTCAGGTCGTGATCCCCGGGTCCTGGGATCGAGCCCCACATTGGGCTCTCTGCTCCTCAGGGAGCCTGCTTTTCCCTCTGCCTCTGCCTCTCTTTCTCTCTCTCTCATGAATAAATAAATAAAATCTTAAAAAAAAAAACCACGTGAGAACTGATAGCAATGCATGAGGCTGATCCGATGACTATTTAGACTTCAGTCCATTTAGCTCTGTAGTTTCAAAGAATCAAGTGCTATTTCTTTATTCCTCCTTCTTCATTGTTGTTGTGAGCCATGTAAGGGAACTCATTATCCCATTAACAGGTATTCGGGAGGGGGAGGTCTGAAACTTAGGGATACCCTTTCTTCCCAAGTGGCTTGTTGGTACTTGGCATGCTTATGCACCATTTGCCAGGCAGGAGTTATTGGCCGTAGATCAAGCTTCTCAGCTCATGCCTGGTGCCAGGGAGATGCCTGCTCCCAAGGTGGTGGTTACTGCTTTGAAAATAAGTGTGTGGATTTTGGGTGACGTCATTCCAGTTTGGCACAGACAGGTATTTCTCTGGAGTGAACTAGCAGGGGTGAGCCAGGCTGTCTGTCTCAGTCATCTCCCAAGATTTCATTCATTCAAAAAATCTGTTAACACATCTGCGTATATTTTTTTTTTTTCCTGTGTGTTTGTCATGTGCTGTAATTACTTACGGGGTTTCTGGTGACATCTTAATTAACTAGAGAAGAAAAAACAAGATATAATTGTAGAGTTATTCACAGATTATTCTGTGGAATTCTTATATAAGGGATATGTGTTAACTATAATGTAGATGGTTATAAAATCTTCTAAAACTGAGAAACATATATTTTTTGTTCCTTGCTCATCGATCATACCTTTGTTATGTCTTTTTCTCTTGCTATGATGTTTTAAGTGAATTAGTCAGCTCACACCTTTTGATATGATCACAGCCTATTTTGGGGGGCTTTCAGGATGGAAATGTAATACATAAATGAATTTCTAGGCCTTTGGTTCTATGGATTATATTGGGGTGAGGTGCATAGTGTTTGTTCTCTAGTATTTAGATTGTACCCAGAGTTACACAGGGAGAGTTTAGTACCCTCTTTGTTTATACCTCCCTATAGTTCTGAGAACACTAGTGGCAAGACAGAAAGTATAAACAAAGGGAAGGTCCCAGGTCTGCAGAAGCCATAGAGAAGGCTGCTGGGCAGGCAGATCTTTGTCAGCCAGACCAGGGTTCCACAACAGATCAGTGTACACACGAGCATTGAGACCAGGATAAGATGTGGGTTGTGGCTCATGGACAGTCTAGGAGCAAGAAGACCATGTATTAGATCCAGGAGATTCTGCAAACGTGGGAGAAGCGGGTCAGAAACAAGAATGTTGCTCCCTTTATCTCTAGTGCTCAGAACAGTACCTGGCACCTAGGAAGTACTCAGTCACGATTTGTTCATTGAATGAAATAAGACTTTAGAGAAGGGACCTGGACCATAAGATGTCAGAAATCTAGGCAAGAAATCTGAATGACAGAGATTTAAATCTTGTGTAGACACCCTCCACTGCTGCCGGGTCTGGTCTCAGTGGGGTCCACAGAGCTGTCTTGAGTGATTAAAAGAATCTCCAGCCTCCCTCTCCCTGCCATGAACACGGGGTGGGGTGGGGATGGCTGAAGGGAAAGCAAAGTCTCCTGCCTGTCATAAATTGATGGAGACATCTTTGGTTAGGGTCTACGATGGCTCAGATTTGAGAACCCCTCCCAGTTCTCTGACCTAACCTGGGGTGGGGGGGCCACGTTGGTCCTATAATCATTCAGGAAATAGTTATTAAGATGTCAGACACGATGCCAGTCCAGTTCTCAACTTCAAAGCAGATTCTTCAGCTCTCAGCTTGTGGACATGCCATGATCCCAGGGGTGTGGCCGGGCTCCCTGGAACTAATCCAGAGCCACAAGAAGGCCATTTCCATACAGCACTTCCCCCAAACCTGATTATAGGGGACAATTCAGGCTATTTTGAGGAAGGTGGGTACACCACTGCTTGAATCCTTTCTAATCATCTGTCTCCGCTCCTGAAGACAATTTGTGGGATGAACTTGTCCCTGAAAATGTGAAAGCTCATTTCTCCATACATAGAATATACATTTTTGCCTTTGGCCCTTTTCCTGTCTCGGAGCTCTCCTACCCTCATCTCACTGCCGGCAAAGCTGAAGCGGACCTGTGATAAGCCCCGAGAAGTGTGCCTGCCCCCTCCCACCCTGCTGCTGTCTTTGGAAACCTGCCTCCAGCCTGCCACCGAGCTCCTGGGTCACACAACCAGCGGCCACCATTACAGGCAGAATCTTTTTCAAGTCACTTCCCACCTTGGTGATTTTTTTTTTCCTCCCCTCCTTCTTTTAACACCTTCCCCAGCAAATCCCATCCATCCTCTGGCTTATCTGGGTCAGCAAGGGTCTGATTTTATGCATGGTGCTGTCAAACCATAAATCCGCTGCAGCTTTGCCTCTCCATCCAGCCCGTCTGCTTCTGTCAGCATCAGCAAAATGCATAATAGAGAAAATAAGCCAGAAAGGCTAATAACATTCATCTGAATAAAATAATCTCTTTGGCTGCCTCAGTTCATTTCATTTTAATCAAGGTGCCAGGAGGGAATTTAGGCTTAAAAAGCCGACTCCCTGCTTGTCACTAGTTCCCTGTCCAACTGTCACTAAATGATCCCTTTTATTAAGCAGGTACCGTTGTTTTTCTTTTTTTTTGGTCTTTTTTCTATCCTCTTCATAGTCGGCCACTCAGTAACATATCGAATGTATTTAACTCATTTCGGGTTTTGTCTCTTATCACATATGTGTCTATTTTTGAACGTGAGGAATCGTATTTTTCTTAGATGGATTGATATTTGCCATCCCTGTGGTCGGACTGGCAGGTTTGATAGGAATTCTGAGAAAGAGGGGCTCAGAGGAAGTGGCTGAAGCATCTCGGGCTCTGGTGATCCGAGTTCCCTTTGGCTTGCTTCCTGTCTCCTTCAGCACACAGTTCCCCGTGTGGAATGCAGGAGTGATTGTTCTGTAGGGGAAGGACAGTGGAAGATTAAATTCTGCTCTCCCGTTGGTATCTCCCTCACGTCTTCCCAGAGACATACAGCTGCTTGGTTAATTGCCGATTGCTGCTGTCTTATCCCTACCATTCTTGGCCAAGGGCTGTGCATTTTCAGCAGGCTGCGCTCTTGGCCCTGACCCAGGGCCTGGTGAGGAGCCTGTTGGAAATTGACGAAAGCTGATCCCAGTTTGTTTGGAAATAAAAATAATAATATTTCTTCACATTTGTTCAGTGCTTTACTGCTGATGTAATTCTTTTGCATTCAGCATCTCATTTTAGCCGCACAACAGCCCCGTAGGTGGGCAGGTGGGGGCCATTGGCCCAAAAGGAAACGTACCTCCGTAGAAGAGTGCAGAAGCTCCAGCCATCCGGTAATGCCAAGCTTGTGTCACGTGTCCCATCTGCAGAGCTGTGAGCACAGCAGTTCTTCATTAAACGGCACCTTCGGCCAGGAGGCCTTCTGGGATTTTACAGTGAGGTTTTGCAGATCTTTAGGGAGCGAGACGTACACCGACGGGGCGCGTGTCCATCTTACAGGGGAGACAACTGAAACAGAACAGAGGGGATATGGCAAAAAAGGGAAGTGTAATAGGGAGGCCAACACGGACCTTTCTAGAGTTCTCTCTTTACCCGAGATATTGTAGGGAAATCCCTTGGAGCATTTGCTGCTAAGTTTTGTTGAACATCCATAAATAGTCTAAAGTTGAAGGAGAAAAACTGGCCTAATGGATTTGAAGCTAATGATTCAGCTGTGCAGGTTTATCCTTTCGATGCATTTATAATGATAATCTCTTCTGTGGGGGCATAGCCAGCTTGTGACTTTCTGGGCCTCCTTTCTTTTTTTGACTCCAGAGTCATTCCCTCTCAAGTGCAGTATTATGTTTTCTTGATCTGCCTCCTGAAAAAAATGTTAAGTAAGAAAAATACTTCTGGATATTTTGTCTGCTTTTTAGGGATTAGTGTTTGAGGAGGTTTGCAGCTGTTCAGTACATTCCTAAGGGATGCAGACCCTTTTCTTTAAATGCCCAAGTATTACACAACCTGACTCCAGGGGCAGGGAAAGTAAAGAAACTGTACAAACAAATGATAGATGGAAAAGATATAAAGACAAATTTCAATCTTCTAACCAAACGAAGTTCCCTTGGCTCCAGCAGCTCCAAATAAAATAAGGCTGCAAAGCTGTTAAAGCAGGAAACCACTCTAGCAGAACCTTCATATGCTCCCTATGAAATCACGTCTCGTTGACTTGCTTATTTTCCAGCCTGAAGTGTGTTTCATCTTTGTTCGTGTTGGCGGGGAAAAGTGCCGATATGGTATATGTGTATTCCCCTCCTACTACATGCCCTTCACCTCTCCTGCTCCGCCACTGCCCCAAAATAAATAAATGAATTAATTAAAACACCTCAGTTGAAAGGAGGAATATGTCCAAGAAAGCATACAAACTCAAAGAACTAAAAATATTGCCTGAAACACTTCAGTAATAGGAAAAGAGAGTAGGGACCCATACGAGAAGCATACAGCAGAGTTTAATACTATCTTGAAAGGCTTTTTTAAAATAAAAATTGTGCACAGAATCCCCATACATACAGCAGATCCAAAGCAGTATTTTATTGGTGTAAATCCACTTTTAAAGTGCAAGTTTATGAAGAGTACTCATTACAGGGTCAGTCAGTGAGAACAATGAGGCTGTGTTCATGACCCCAAAATACTGAAATTAGGGGGGGCGACTGGGTGGCTCAGTTGGTTAAGCGTCTGCCTTCAGCTAAGGTCATGATCCCAGGGTCCTGGGATGGAGCCCCACATCGGGCTCCCTGCTCAGCGGGGAGCCTGCTTCTCCCTCTCCCACGCCCCCTGCTTGTGTTCCCTCTCTCTCTGTGTCTCTCTCTGTCAAAGAAAGAAATAAAATCTTTAAAAAAATATATTGAAATTAGGATTATGAATCAGAGTTGCAGTTTTATATCAGTTTCAGCATCCAGGTTATTTCTGGTTCTGATTTGGGTTGCCCAATATCAAGAAAATCCTGATTCACACAGATGGATTATAATTTTGAGATAGTTTTAAATTGGCCTAGGCTCTTGAAAAAGGATATTTTTGTTTTGAAGTTGAATCACTAACATTACCTAGCACCTATTCCCATCCCCCTTCATAAATGTTATTGGGGAAGCACAAAAATGTATAATAAGCATATAAAAACAATTGATAATGATGGGATGGTATTGAGCATTCTCACTACCCAACCGTGGTCTACCGTGAACCCAGCCTAGGCCCCTGAACCTTCTGTGGCATGTAATTGAACTTGGCCACTGTGTGTTAAATCATGAGCTCACCTGCACAGCTTTACCTAAGGAGGCACACAGGCTTGAATTAAAAATGAAACCTGTGAGGGCGCCTGGGTGGCTCAGTTGGTTAAACAACTGCCTTCGGCTCAGGTCACGATCCTGGAGTCCTGGGATCGAGTCCCACATCGGGCTCGCTGCTCGGCGAGGAGCCTGCTTCTCCCTCTGGCCCTCCCCCCTCTCATGTACTCTCTCTCATTCTCGCTCTCTCAAATGAATAAATAAATCTTAAAAAAAAAAAAAATGAAACCTGTGCAGAGCAACATCCGTTCTAACCAACAGGACATTTTTCAGAAGTTCAGATACACACATCGGTTCTTTATTCCAGAGTTCGCACAGAATGAAGCTCGCCTAGCAGCCCATGAGACATTGTGATAGCGTCAACCGCAGGGAATCTGGATCCCTTTCACATTAACTGGAGGTTGCTCATTTGAATGGATGTGTCACAGTTGTTTGAAATTGAAATGTGTTTCTCTGTAATTCTGGAGTTTCTCAGAATACACTTTAAAAACTCCTGCTCACTGAAACCAATAATAGCCATCCTACCACCTGCTCTAAGGATGGAAGGATATGCGCTAAAAGTGTTACCACTTTAGAACCTCTTCATTTAATTATAAATATATAATTCTGAATATATTTACAAATTTATTAGTTTTAAGGCATAAGGCTTTTTATTTTAAAAGATTTCCACTTCTGTCCATCCTTTTTATTAACTTTTGTTTACTCATCCTTTCTTCTGAGGGTCCCCTTGGGATTTATGCTCTGTATCCTCTTCCATGGTATTCAATTGGTTTTGCTTCTCCTGCCTCCACTTGTGATCTGCGGTGTACATTTGTGGGCTAGCTGGCCCTTTGTTCATACCACTAATGTTCTGCTATATTACAGGTCTTTCTTTCTCTCCCACTCTGCACTGTGATATCAGCACTTTTACAATTAAAAGCCCCTAATACTGTACTTTATTCATTTCACATACGAACGTTTATACGTTTGTGAAATTGAGTTGTAGTACCATGTTTATGTGTGTGAAGCACTCTAAGGAAAGACCTAATAGAGACAACCAACTCATGTCCACCCATAAGAAGCAGACCGAGCTGTTGTCAAGTTCAGATCTTGTGAGATCTACTCTTTTAAAAAAGCAAGTGTAATTGCCTGATATATTCCATGCTTACTGAGGACATGGATACTTTGCCACCCAACAAAAATGTAAATTCGGTTATTTAGGATTTGATAACTGAAACTGATTTGGAATGCGTTAGAAAGTTTTCTTGCAGTGAAAACACCAAAGGTCACTGAATGCCTGTACTCAGCTTTGAATTTAGGATTGTTTCCTATTCGCTTTTTTGGGTTTGTTTTTCAGATGCTAAACATTTTGAAGGGAATGGATTAATTACATGTGTATCTCTCTCTCTCTCGGCTAGTGTGTGTGTGTGTGTATATATTAGTGTGTGTGTGTGTGTGTATATATATATCTCTATAAATTTGTTTCCATAAAAATCTTTCGATTTCCCTAGAACAGTAAGAGGACATAATGTTGCCGAAGTGGTCCGAACAGAGGTATTAGGTATTCTGACTGCAAAAGGGTGTGATGCCTGGGGCAGAGGTGGGGGTGGGGGCAGATAGAGAACAGTTTCAGTTTGGACTCTAGCATTCATTGGATTGAAGTAGCTTCTTACTGCTGGTTAGACAGATATTTGATATAATAGTCTGGGGTGTTCTGAAGCCAGAGGAGGTGTGGCGTGATTAGTTGGTAATTGTTACCTTATTACAGAATTGGAAAAGCCCCTTCTAAAGTTGAATTCCCTGCTCTACAAATCACAGCCGCTGACAGCCTCCGGCTCTGAATGCAGGCAGTGCGACTCAAGAACCGAGCCACTGTCCACTCTCTTTGCATTAAGAGTCTGACTGTAGGGAGGGAAGAGGGGGAAGAGAAGTGAACAGGTAGTGATTCTTCCCAATGATTAAGACCCTTCTCTACACTTATAAGGCTTGGTTTTGAATTCTAGCATTGCTACCTTTTAGCTATGTGACCTTGAACAAGATCTTTAACTTTTCTCAGTCAACTTCCCACATCTGCTGAATGTGGTTAATTAATAATACGCCCTTCCTCAGGCTGTCGTAGGGTTCAAGTTAAACAACGTGAGTATAGGGCCCAGCTATGTGCCAAGTGCACAGTAAGCCCTTGATAAATAGTACAACAAACAACCCCTACTTTCGGTTTCTCTTTTTAAAGAAATCCAGCTTGCAGATGTAGAATTTTTTCTGTTGCTTAAACCAGGGCTGCGAACTGAGTAGATAATCAATCTAGTCTTTTGGATCACAGTGTTTTCATTAGAAATGAGCACCTAGGTTTGGCATTTCACTGCTCCACTCAGGCTGTAGAAGTTTTAGGAATACACGTGTTTGGGTATGGTTTGTGCTCTTGGTTATATGGGGCATGACATAATGGCTCAACCAATGAACTGAAAATCTCCTTAGATGTGTTCTGTGGGCCTGAAGAGGTTTTAGGGCCTTTTTTTTTTTTTTTTTCACGGCAAGGGCCTTGAAGGTTGTTGTCTTCACTGAATCCTAATATGAATACTGTGTGGGGATGTGGTCTGTAGTGCTCTCGTGATTTTTGTCTCTAGACCTCTAAGTTTTGTCTCCAACCCTAGACACAAACCAAATGTCTTAGTGGCTAAGGCTATGGACTTTGGAGTCAGCCTAGACCTGTCCTAGTCAGGTGACACAGAGCTGTGTGGTTCTAGTCCCTGACTCCTTACGGTCTCTATGACTTCTTACTAGCTGTGGGCAAGTGACAACTTCCCTGAGTTTCAATTTTCTAATTAGTAAAATGGGGATAACGTTGTTCTTTCCTTGCAGGGAAATGATGAAACTTATGCGATAGTGCATATAAAACATTTACTAAGTTCCTAGAATGTAATAGATGCTCAACAGATAATCCTGCTTCTCCTCTTTCTTCTCTTACCCTCTTCCTCTCTCGTCCCTCTTCTTCTCTTCTCATTATTCTTGTTTTCTCCACTGAGTTTTTAGATAGAGAAAACTAGAGGTGTAGGCTTCAGGAAAGGTATCTATTTCTGGCTTGGCTTTGATCACTGTGATTTTATGACATGGATTGTGTTCTTAGCTGTTGGCCCTGGCTACTCACTGACACTGATTTTTTTTTTTTTTTCTTGCTGTTTCTCTGCAGGAAGGATCAGAATGTTCTCTCTCCAGTCAACTGCTGGAATCTCCTCTTAAACCAGGTGAAGCGGGAGAGCAGGGACCACACCACCCTGAGTGACATCTACCTGAATAATATCATTCCTCGATTTGTTCAAGTCAGTGAGGACTCAGGAAGACTCTTTAAAAAGGTATATAGCTATTTCTAGGCACAGGGATACTTGGGTGGAGCAATAATACCATCTTGTAAATAAGAGAAAGACTATTGTATTGGCCTAGTTAAAAGGCTTTCCATTGGTCATTCCCTACCACGATCTTGTGGAGAAAAAATACTGAATAGTCATTCTTTTCTTCCTTTCTGAGTTGAATTAATAGTAGCCCTGGGAGAGTAACCGTTTGCAAGGTACAACCCCACCACTGGCAACATAATTCATAATCTGCATGTTTTAGTTACGACAGTGTTTGCTTGATTTCCTTGAGTGATTTGTGAAGCTGTTGAGATTTGGGGACCTTCAGTGTCATTTCAGGTTTTCCTCTTGTAGTTCATGTATGTTTATGATTTAGTTTAGTTTTCTTTCTAAGCGCTCATCTTGGTCAGGGTGAACTCATGAATTTGGTTCTTCTTATCATGACATATCTTGGTCTTTGGGTCCCTGAATGCTTTCTGAAGCTCAATTGTTTGTCACAATTCCTTGGATGTAAGTTGAAAAATCTGACCGAGGAAAAACTCAAAATAAATTGTGGTAATCTTAAGAAACTTATGTAAAATTGACCTTACCTGTCAGTGGTGGAAATAGTCTCTTGGAAACTAAGGAACCTCTTTTCTAAGCTCTCTCAACCTGAGCTCTCGGTGGAGTCACTGATTCATGACTTTTGGTTACAAATGGTGGCAAAAGCCCCAACCATTGAACGTAATGGACCATGTCTAACATTCAAGCTCTGGTATCCCCAGAAGACCTTTCAGAAGGCGAATAATCTTCCTACAAGTTCTAGGTATAAAGAGGGTATATAGGGCTATTTCATTGGTTTCATATATAGGAAATTCATTGGTTTTCATTTGACAAAATCCAGGGGTAAAATCTGAGGCTGGGAGAGAAAGGACTTCAGTAAACAGGACTGTGGTCAATAGTAGCCAGTTTGCCAATTCTTAACATTAGGAAGTTTTCCAGATTTCAGTAGGTCTGGAGTTAGAACGCAGTTTCTTCTGTTTACACCAGCATGAAAAAAAGAACTGATTTAGAATATTCCATCTACATAACGCATCTGTGTAGGGGCTTTTCCTGTGTCTTAGAGACAGGATATGAAGAGTAAAAAGCATCTGACAATGAAAAAAAGGAAGAGAAAAAGAGCTCCTCCCGGAGTTCACCAACTATTTTTAGTGGCCTGGCTGCGCTGTGGTTGGGGCCATACTTCATTTAGGGGTAAAGGTACTTTTCACCATTTCCTCATGGTTTCTAGCATCTGTTCTAGCTTCCTAGTTATTCGTCTGAATTATTCTGCAATCCTTGGTGGTGTATGGATGTGGCTAAAATGAACGACTGTAGTTAATACTGTACTGAATACTGGAAATACGCTAGAGAGTAGGTTTCCCATGCTCTTTTCACACACACACACACACACACACACACACACACACACACACACAGGTAACCGTGTGAGGTGGTCTGTTCATTGGCTTGACTGTAGTAATCATTTCACCATGTATACATCTGTATCAAATCATAATGTCTTACTCCTTAAATATATAGCTTTTATTAGAAAAAAAAATTAAGCCTATTTAGGTAGAACCTTGACAGTAATCAGATGCCACTTCAGCTCTTCTGTGTGACCTTGACAGCCACTTAGATTATCTCTAGAAGGACAGGGGCTGACTGATCATTTCCTCCTTCATTTTCTCTGTTCATCTGGGAAAAAAACTTCTGTGAGGGATATTCAGCTATCTGGACTTCAGCCAAGCTCTCAGCTACCTTTTTTCCCAGCTTTAGAAGATTAGAGAAGAGCCACGCTCAGGAGTGTTACGACCCTTCCAGATCAGAGATGTATATGCTGAAGGCAGCCGCTTATCAAAGCCACGGATGCTTCTGGTTCCTCAAGTACTACTCACATTTCACCAAGAGCCCAAGTGCATGGCTCAGGGCTCTTTACCCTCCGGAAAGAAAATCTGCCCGTGAGTGATATTCCTAGCCGTGGTCTCAGAGTTGATCTCCGTAAACTGTGCATTGCTTTGCTGGGGGTGTAGGGAAGAATTTCTCATTCCTCACAGGACTTTTTATATATTACATTTTATTGAAGAAAGGGGCACATATCATGGGGCCTATAGCTGCATGCATTTTTACAAACTGAACACACCTGGTAACTAGTGCCCAGATCAAGAAACATGATTTCGGTACCCTAGAAACTCCGCTCATGCTTCCTCCCAGTCCTCAGGGGGTTGGGAGGGGTGGTCCCAACCCCCAAGGATAACAACTATCCTGACTTTTAACAGCAGAGATTAGTTTTACTTAGTTTCATACTTTATATAAATAGAATCATACAGTATATACTCTTTTGTGTCGGGTTTCTGTCATTCCACATATGTTTGTGAGATTTATTCATATTGTTTTATATGGTTGCAGCTCATAGGACTTTCTCTTGATCTTTATAACTTTTCATCAGTTAAATTATAGTTATTATTAGAGATATGCATAGGATTGCTGAATCGCCAATGTTTACTATCCCACTGCATGAATAATCTCTTTTCTCTCTCCCCTGGGGTCCATTGTAGGCAGAGCATTCTAAGGTAGAGGATGGCTTGGCTGATCACAAGAGTAAATTAATTCTGTTTTGGCTGGGTGAGAGCCTCTCTGCTTTCTAGTAATGGGCACAGAAGCATTCTGTCTCCGTAACTTAATTTTTTACTCCCTTTTGTTTAAAGTGTGTTGCACTTGAAGAATTAGAAATCCCACTGGTTAAGATACAGTAATCAGATAAGAGAACTAAGGAATGAGCCCGGCCACACTGTCAGTTAAATGAAGCTTCCCAGGGCTTGCTTTGCTCTATCAGAGCAGAGGTCTCTTCCAAGTAACCCTTTCTCTTGGGCTCAACTCTGCTAGCAACTCCGAAACCTTAGACAATTACTTCTTTCTGTGCCTTAGTTCCCTAAAGTTAAAAAAAAAAAAAAAGTGCTTGGCCTATGTGATCTTCACACTGCCTTCAAAATCTAATACACTATAATTCTATGATGAATTCTGTGATGCCCAATATAGGGTATCCTGTGTTGGGGGCTTCATTCTGGTTGTTGGGTGACCTTTGTTAAATTGTGATAAGGAAACTGGAGCCCTCACGATACAGACAAATAAAAGTGGGTGTGGGTATGGAGAGGGGGCTAGCTTAGGCAGTTAAAGACCAAATTTCTTGAGGACTGAAGCAGTGTTTCAGATTCTCTTATCTATAATGGCCAGCAACCAAGAGATGCCAAACAGGAATCCAAGTGTATAAAATAGTTATACCTTTTGTTTTACCTATAAATTCGGTTCCAGCAGCAACAGGGAAATCCACATTTCTCTGGAGACACAGGTTTTAGGAAAGATACCTTTATTTCTGGTTCGGCTATGGACACCTGTGAAAATTCACCTGAGTTTTATGTGAATTTGGGTCTATTTCTCACCAGCAAAAGTCATGGGTTCTCCTCCTTTTTTTATTCTTTTTTAAAAAACTCTGTAAAACTTAATGATTCACTAGCAAAGGTTATGATAACAAAACCCACATCTTTTGAACCCTTATGTGCTAGGTACAGTATTAAACACTTTATATGCTTAATCTTTACAATAATTCCCTGAAGTAGTTGCTATTAATAGCCCTATTTTATGAAGGAGGAAACTGAAACTTAAGGGAGATTAATCAAAAAATGAGGTGAGGCTAGTATTTAAATCCATTCATCTCACTCTAGAACTTGAGGTTTCCTCCTACATGCTGTGTTAGGACTCGGGGTATGGTGTGCAGAGTAGAGGGTGTTCTGTATTTTCCTACTCTTTTTGTTGAACCCAGATATTTCACTTAGTTACAGAATTAACCTAACCTTTTCTCTTGCACACAAGCCTTCAAAAGGTTTGGAGGTGTTAAACATCAACATTGGGTTGTTTCTCCTACCTGATGTCTGGGCAAGCATTTGGAAGCTGACAGTGAAATAGGACAGCAAGTTTTTCTCTCCAGGGGCAGGATCGCTAGTAAGGGGGAAACAAAGACTCATTAAATGTGAGAACTGGCCAAAAATCTGGCTCACAGCTAACTCAGCTAATTTGGGGATGTCAGGGTGGCTGCACAATTGGCCCCTCTGTACTACTGAACCCCCTTAAGGGATGCTCCTTGCTGGCCCTCTGGTTTGTGGTTATGTCTCCTGGGACATATTTTACATTTTGCATGAAGTCCGGTGGAGATTCCTTTAGCTAAATATAACATCTAGAGAAAGTAGCCTCCTGTTCACAGCTTAGAAACAGACCCACTTTGTCTAGGACTCCAGGGGAAATGGAGCTCATTTGGTGCTCCTGACATCTCCTTTCGTGTAATGAAAGCTCAGTCTGTCTAACCCCTATTGGAACCAAGGTTTAGGCAAATATTATTGCTGCCACCTTCATTTGTTTAATGTGGTGCCTTCAAAATCAGGAGCCAAACACTACCAAGTTTGACTTCCAGCTCCACATCGTCTCTGTGAGAGACGTGTTCTAAAGAATCCCACCAAGAATAGAAATCATTTTTCCCACTTTTTCATTTAAACCAAGTAAACTTGGGTGTGCTTTTCCCACAGGGGAGAGGACAATCCTGTTCTCCCTTCTTCCTTTCACTTAGCTGGAACACACCGAAAGTACCTCAGACTTTGCTTTTCAGCTCACTGTTTCTAGCCCTTAGTTGTGCATTAGCCTTGGAAGCCAGTCAATTCAGAAAGTCCCAAGACTCTCAGTTGCATCCTTTTTTGTTTGTTTGTTTTTTACAGTATTCCAGCTGACTGTTCTTTTGTTTTGCGTTTGGTACCCTAAGTTTCCATGGTAGAAAGGTTAAATTGAGCAAGTTGGGTCAGATTCCTGGTAGACCAGTAGTTCAGTAGTTCTCAGTTTTGCCTGTGTGTGAGTCATTGTGGGAGTTTAAAAAAAAAAAAATCTTTGTGATTTGTGAGACAGATTTCTTGGGATGTAAAAAGCATGAACAATAAAAGAAAAAAGATAAACTGGACATCATCAATTCTTGGACTTTGCTCTTGCAAAGACATTGTTAAGAAAATGAAAGACAAATCACAGACTGTGAGAATATATTTGTGATATACATAACTCAATAATCAGAAGACAAACTACCCAAATTTTTAAAAATAGGCAAAAGATTTTAATAAACCCTTCACTAAGAAGATATATAAATGGCCAATAAGCACGTGAAAAGATGTTCAATATCATTAATCATTAGGAAAATGCAAATTAAAGCAATAAGGAATGTGCTACATACTCAATAGAATGATTAAAATTAAAAAGACTGACAACAACAAGTGTTAGGATGGATGGAATTCTCATATGTTGCTGGTGAGAATGTAGAATGGTACAACCACTTTGGAAAATAGTTTCGCAGTTTCTAATAAAGCTAAGTATGTACTTACCATATGACCCAGCAATTCCACTGGTAGGTATTTACCCCAGAGATATAAAAGTATATATCTACACAAAGACTTGTATCTGATTATTCATAATAGCTTTCGTTGTAGGCTGAGTAATGGTCTCCCCAAAGATGTCCATGTCCTAATACCTGGAACCCATGAACTTACCTTATCCTTACAAAGACTTTGCACATATGGTGAATTTGTGGATCTTGTAATGAGGATATCATGCTTCATTATCTAAGTGGGCCCTAATGCAGTCATGAGTGTCCTTATTAGAGGGAAGTAGAGGGAAGTTACAGACAAAAGAGAAGAAGGCTACGTGATGGAAGTAGAGGAAAGCAGAGTCACAGAAAGAAGATGCTAGGCCACTGGCTTTGAGGATGGAGGAAGAGGCCATGAGCCAAGGAATGCAGCTCTAGAAGCTGGAAAAGGCAAGGAAACGGATTCTGCCCGAAAGCCTCCAGTGGGAATGCAGCCCTGTTAGTTTTGTCCCCGTGAAATTGGTTTTGGACTCTGACCTCCAGAACTATAAGAGAATAGAAATTAAAAATAGGACTACTGTATGATCCAGCAGTTCCACTTCTGAGTGTTTATCCAAAGAAAACAAAAATACTAATTCCAAAAGATAGTTGCATCCCTATGTTTATTGCAGCATTATTTGCTGTAGCCAAGATATGGAAGTCACATAAGTGTCCATCATTGGATGAGTGGATAAAGAAATTATAGTGTATATATAGTGGATTATGATTCAGGCATAAAAAAGAATGAGATCCTGCCATTTGCAACAACATGGATGGACCTCGAGGCCATTATGCTAAGTGAAATAAGACAGAGAAAGACAAATGCCATGTGATCTTTCTTATATGTAGAATCAACAAAAACAAAAAACCCAAAGCTTATAGATACAGAGAACAAATTGGTGGTTGCAAGAGGCAGGGGGATGGGGGTGGGAGAAATGGGTGAAGTGTTGTTTGTTTGTTTGGTTTAAATAAATTGAATACAAATTAAAAATTTTTTTAAAGATTTTATTTTATTTTAGAGAGAGAGAGAGCAAGCAGGGGGAGGAGCAGAGGGGGAGAAGGAGGGAGGGGGAAAGAATCCCAAGCAGACTCCACACTGAGAATGGAGCCTGATGTGGAGCTTCCTCTCAACGACCTTGAGATCATGACCTGAGCTGAAACCAAGAGTCTGACGCTTAACCCACTGAGGCATCCAGGCGCCCGCAAATAAAAAAAAAAATTTAAGAGAATAAATGCATGTTGCTTTAAGTCACCAACTTTGTAGTAATTTGTTATAACTGCCTTAGGAGACTCATATTATATTCGTAATAGTCAAAACTGGAAACAACTCAAATATCCATCAACAAATGAATGGGAAAACATTGTGATATATCCATACATGAATACTACTCAGCAATAAAAAGAAACAAAATGCTGATAAATGCAATAATGTAGACGAACTCCAAAAACATTATATTGATTAAAAGAAGCCAGACACAATGAATACATTCTGTATGTTTCCATTTATATGAAATTTTTTAAAAAGATTTTTATTTATTTATTGAGAGAGAGAATGATAGAGAAAGAGCATAAGAGGGAGGAGGGTCAGAGGGAGAAGCAGACCCCCTGCTGAGCAGAGAGCCCGATGTGGGACTCGATCCTGGGACTTGGAGTCCCAGGTCATGACCTGAGCGGAAGGCAGTCGCTTAACCAACTGAGCCACCCAGGCGCCCCCCATTTATATGAAATTTTAGAAAAGATAGCTCTAATCTATAGTGATAGAAAGCAAATCAGTGATTACTTTGGGGCCAGGGTGGGATGAGGGGTTGACTGCAAAGGGACACAAGGGAACCTGAGGGATTATGGAAATGTCATACAATCTTAATTATGGTGGTGGTTACATGAGTGTGTGCATTTGTCAAAACTTGTACACTTAAAATGTATACATACATTTTATTGTATGTAAAGTATGTCTCAATAAAGTTGATTTAAAAAATAATTTTAAAAATAGCACCCCAGGGCAATTGAATCAGTCTCTGGGATAGAGTCTAGGTGATTCTTGCATATAGCCAGGATTGAGAACCATTCTTGTAGGCATTCTGGTTTCTGTCTTGGGGAAACCCAAAAACATAGAGGACATCTGAATCCATAAGATCCTGTCTATGCCCCTGCAACAATGTTGAGACATCTAGGCTGGTTTATCTAGGCAACCAATTGTGGCTTCCCTACTTTATTCTTGGAGGGTGACAAAGGGTAAATCTGGATTCAGATAAGTAAGTCACATTGCAGAAAGTGGGAGATACAGGAAGGGTGCTGAGGAAGAAATGTAATAGGGCACAATGAATTCTTTTCTCTAGGGTCTTCGGATGTCCTTTCCCATTGGTTGATCAGTTACAAGAGACTTGTCATGACCACTCAGATTTCAACCCAACGAAATGGGTCTGGCGGTAAAAGGATAAAGGGGGTTCGAAACTAAAAGCAGTGCATGTTACCTACCTACCTGTTTATCCCCAGTAGATAGGGACAGGATTTCCTAGAGTCTTTGAGTCCAGCTGCTTCACATATGTGAAAAGACTGGATATTGTAAGGAGGCACGTTCTGCGGTGGTGTTGTCATGATAAGTAAAGGAGAAGTGATCCACAATGCCAGTATAATCGAATGTCCCTGGTGGGTAGTGTAGATTGAATGAATGGAGAAAGAATGGACTTCCAATGGTTGTGTTCTGCCCTTCTGAGAAAGAGTTTAACCTGGAGACATCTTGGGGAGAAGGAGTAGCTGACTGATTTACCCTGCCCTCTCTTCCCCGGTCCACCCTACACCTCCTTCCAGTGGAACTCAGTGTCTGCAATTGATTGGATTTCCTCCATGTTATAACATGATCATGAACAACGTGGTGATCAGCTTTATAGACAACTATTCCCGTTGCCCAGTTTGTCTTGATGGCAGCAAAAATCTGTTCTGATTAATTGAGCTTTATTCTCTCGTATCTGATGAAGGGATCCTCTTTGGAGAAAAGAATAGGATGGGAAGTTGAACTTATTTGAGTAGGGGATGGAAGGCTGCCAGCTACTTCAAAGGTATCTCTGCTGATAAGGGACGTCAGGTTTGCTGCCAAAGCCAACACGGAGGGGAGCTTTGCAGCTAGTGCCGTTGGTGCTGTTTTAGCTTTGGTTTCTGTGACACTTAGGTCAGCAGCATCTGTGTGCTCTTCCTTGGGGCTTCTCTCTGGGTGGTCTAGGCTTTTTTGGACTTAGGAAGATTCAGCTCAGAGGGAGTGTGTGCCCCCGAAGATGCCCGCACTCTTTTCCTTCAGTTCGTTTATATGTTTGCCTTTTTGGTGTCTCGTTCTCAACTATCTATCTGCCTTTTCTGAAAGAGCCCAAGGTGTTGTAGGTAGAACATTCAAAGGTGTAATGTTACTGCTGTCTTTGTAAGTCAACGAATGGTTAGGAGACTGCTGCGTCACAACAACTGCAAAATGGGGAGGGTGAGAAAGAGAGTGCGGTAGATAGAAACAAGTGTCCAAATACAGCCTGTGTCTGAATACGACTCCAAACTGGGAAAGCGCACAGTCAATAAGTATTTTAGCGAAGACTATAAACACAGCACTGTGCAGGCTAAAAAGAGCTTAAAATGAAATTGATGGGGAAGGTTTATCCCCAGGGAGTGTAGGGCTTCTCTGGCCACTCTTCAGAGGGCTTAGATCTCCCCAAACTTTCCTTGGGATGATGATAATAAGACCAATAATGACATGCTTATATAAAAATGCCTGCTATCACTATTATACACTGTAGTAGGCCCTAAATGTGTATTTTTCCTAATCCTTTTGTATATTTTGCAAGGGTTTTTTCTTTTCTGTTGACTTTTTACGGAAGTTTAAAATACTTAGAAGAGTGCACATATTGTAAAGTGCTCAATGAATTTTTATAAGCTGAAAGTAACTATGTAATTAGCACCCAGATTAAAAAAAAGAATGTTACCAGTATCCCAGGAGCCCCCCTCTTGTCCCCTTCCATTCATGTCCCCCTGAAAAGTAGTTACTATCCTGACTTCTTCTAATGGCCAGGCCATATGTTTCCCTAATTATCTTAAAAATGTCCTTGAAACTGGTTTGTCCAAGCCAGTATCTAATGCACACTCATTTTGTGTCCCTTAAGTCTCCTTTAATTTAGCACTGTTCCTTTTCCAGGGACACTGATATGTTGAATAGACCAGGCCAGTTGTCCTGCAGCTTGCCCCACCTTCTAGATTTGTCCGGTTGCTTCCTTGTGTTGTTGCTTAACTTCTTGCTGTATCTTGTCTTTCCTATTAATTGGCGGTTGGTTCCATTGGCCAGATCTATTCAAGTTATACATTTTTGACTAGGATGCATAATTGGCAATGTTGGGTACTTCATGTTATATCACGTTAGGAAATATATAGTCTCTGGTTAGCCTGCTGATAGTGATGCCAACATTGACCCCTCAGATTAGGGTGGTAACAGTTTGAACCTTCCATTTTACAGTTAGATTTCTTTCCTTACATGGTAAAAAGGCCATTGTATGGTGTTATATGTGATGCCATCGTACAATGTCGTACATTGTACAAATGTCGGGTGTTAATTCAGTCATTCATCTGAGGGCTTTAACATCAATGATAATTCCAGCCAAGTTACTTTAATATCATCTCTGTACCTCTTACGCTTTACTGCAAGATGCCTCTCAGAAAAGAAGAGGATTATTAATACAACTCATCAGGCACCATGCAAATAGACAGTAGTTTATAAAAACTTCCTATTCCCAGGAGAAATCCCACTAATGGCGTAGAAGCTGACTAGGTACCATTTTTTTTATTGTAAGAGTCACAGCAATAATAAAAATAATAATAATTATAACTAATACTAAATGAGTGCTCACCGTGCCCAGGGACTATGCTAAGTACTTCATAGGTATTAACCTATTTAATCATCACAACAACCCTTCAAGATGGTTTCATCATCTCCAGTTATAGGTAAGCACATTGGCAGAGGGGCTAAGCAGTCGACTCCAGGTTATGGGACTGATTAGGGGCAGAATTGGGATTCATGTGTAGGCAGCCTGCTTCCCCTGAATCATCTCTTCCCATCACCATGCTCTGCCACCTCACTGGTAGCAAGGTGGCAGTGATTATGTTGGTCAGCTGCAGGGCCAGCGTTTTTGCAAGGAATTAAGGGCTCATGCATTCTGCAGTCGTGCACTTAGATGCTTCTGCCAGGCCAGACTTCCCATTGTGCTTTTCTGCTTCTGCTTCTTGCCCAGCTTGTCCAGAGAGAGAAGCATCTTTGATTTCAGCCTCCTTTCTTGCAGGACTGGCTTCTTTTGAAGGCTTCCCTTCCTATTTATCTCTGTTAAGAATTTTCCTTTGAGTTTCTCCCTGTTTGTCTGAGCATGATTTTTGTGTAAAATGGGAAGAAAAATAAATTCTCCTTCTCTTGAGATAGCATCTTTAGTTTTTCCATTCTCATTTTCTTCTTTAGGTACGGTAGTGGATTTTATCCTGATCTCTTGGTTGTTTTATCCGATCCTACCTTTCTTTGCTTTTAAGCCTAGCTCTTAGGGTCCCCCCCTTCTTTTACCCTGTGCTCCAGAAATCATTTGGGTCTATATCCAGCTTTTCATAATATATACTCAATATGAAACTTCCAGTTACAGGTTAGTTTTAATTGTCTGCACAAATTCTTGTCTTCAAGAGACCATAGGAACCTGGGAGCATCCCTCCTCATGGTCTCAAGAGCTCTCAGAATCATCTTCTTGTTGAGCTAAGAAGTTATTGTTAAGGCCTAAGGACAGGACTGTGAAGTAACAACAAAAATAACAATTTTTATTTTATGTTTCTTTTGATTTTGAAGCAGACAAAAAACGCTGTAGCTTAGTTTTCTTTTCATTTTTTTTTTTTTAAAGATTTTATTTATTTATTTGACAGAGACAGAGACAGCGAGAGATGGAACACAAGCAGGGGGAGTGTGAGAGGGAGAAGCAGGCTTCCCGCTGAGCAGGGAGCCTGATGCGGGGCTCAATCCCAGGACTCTGGGATCGTGACCTGAGCCGAAGGCAGCCGCCTAACGACTGAGCCACCCAGGCACCCCGATTTTTTTTTTTTTTTACAGACTTTATTTTTTTAGAGAGAGAGTGAGAGAGCGCAGGGGGGAGGGGCAAAGGGAAAGGGAGAGAGAGAATCTCAAGCAGACTCCCTGCTGCACACAGAGCCTGGTACAGGGCTCGGTCTCATGACCTGAGCTGAAATCAAGAGTCCAACACTTAACTGACTGCACCACCCAGGTGCCCCAGCTGTTTTTTTTTCAATTGTAAAAGTAATTAATACATGTTTTTTCAAGACATTGCGGGGAAACAAAAAATAATAAAAAGAAAATAACGGGGGCACCTGGGTGGCCCAGTCAGTTAAGCGTCTGCCTTTGGCTCAGGTCATGATCCCGGAGTGCCTGGATCAAGCCCCATATTGGGCTCCCTGCTCAGTGAGGAGCCTGCTTCTCCCTCTGCCCCTCCCCCTGCTCATACTCACTCTCTCTCTCAAATAAATACATAAAATCTTTTTTAAAAATTAAAAAAAAAATAGTGATTACTGGGAATCAGTTATTCCAGTATTTTTTCTGTGTGCCTTTTTCTTTAGAAAATTAAGATTATATTGTATATTAAGTTTTGTGTACTTTTTTCCATTTAACATTTTAAGGGAGTATTTTGTCTGTGTCATTGTGCCTTCTTTAAAAACATTGTTTTTGGTGACTATGCAGCATTCTATCCTCTGGCTATTGTATAGGCTTTTCATACATTCCTTATGGTTCTTTGGCTGTGTGGTTTTGACTCTACTGGACTGTGTTCCGGTATATCCAGGAGCAATCCAGAATCTCATTGGTATCTTCTTGGAAATTACTTGTTGCCTGTGTTCTCGTTTGGAAATACCATACTTCTGATGTGATGCAAGGAGAGACGGTTTCCCCCCCCTTCTTTCCCTTTGTCTTCCTCTTATATCTTCTTATTTTCTCTGAGCTCAGCTGGGAATCTAGACCTCAGAGCTGTGTCCGAGCCCGGGCCCTGGCTGGCTTGGTGGAGGACTTTTGCTGTGCTGGGTTTCAGGTTCCTTATCTTTATACTGCAGAAAATTGCTCATACCCTCACCCCTGCCTTCCCAGAATGTCAGAGGAGTCAGTAAAACCTGGGAAGACAGAGCTCTGCCATTGTCAGAAAGACAAGAGATAACAAATGTTGGTGAGGACGTGGGCAGAAGGGAACCTTTATACACTGTTGGTGTGAATGTAAATTGGTGCAACCACCATGGAAAACAGTATGGCTGTTCCTCAGAAAGTTACAAACTGAGCCACTGTATGATCCAGCACTTCCATTCCTGGGTATATATCTGGAGGTATTGAAATCGGTATCCAAAAAGATATGTGCACCCCCATGTTCACTGCAGCGTTATTCACAATAGTCAAGATATGGAGACGACCTAAATGTCCTTCAGCAGATGAACATGTAAAGCAAATGTGGTATATATATACAATGGAATATTATTCAGTCATAAAGAAGAAGGAAGTCCTGCCGTTTGTGAAAACATGGATGAGTCTGAAGGGCATCATCCTCAGTGAAATAAGCCAGACAGAGAAAGACAAATACTGCATGGGATTACTTATACGTAGAAATTTTTTTAAATCCAATTTCCTAGAAACCGAATAGAATGGTGGTTGCCAAGGGGCTGGGGGAGGAGTAAATGGGGTGATGTAGGTCAAAGGGCATGGATTTTTACCTGTAAGAATAAGTTCTGAGGATCTAATGTACAGCATACAGTTAATGACACAGTAAAAAGCACTTGAAAGTTGAAGAGAGTAGATCTTAAGCATGCTCACCACACAGTCAAAGAGCTGACGATGGGGGGTGATGGATGTGTTAATTACTTTGATCTCGGCAGTCATTCCACAATGTATATGTATATCAGATCATCACGGTGTACACTTTAAATGTGTACAATTCTATTTGCCAATTGCTGCTCGATGAAAGTTAAGAAAAAGAAAAGAAAGTGCTCTGGGGAGCTTGGTTCTGCTCACATAGGAGAGTGTGCCCTGTGCCATCTCTGCTAGGGTGGTCTTTGTCTCTCCAAGCTAATCTTTTTCAGCAGTGTGTTCTCGTAGAGGGTAGAGAGGAAAAAAAGAGGGCAAACTGGAAGACCCATTCTCTAGCTTTAATCATCTCCTCTCCAAAGCCAAGATAATCCAAGCCTTCTGCCCACATAAGCATCGTATCCCTTCCTGCCTTGCCTCTTCCCATGACCTTGTTTTCCTTTTGATGTTCATTTTGAGGGTGGAGAGTAGAAAAAAAGCCTTCTCTTTTCGTAGCTCTCTGAGCCAGTGGCCTTTCTGGGCCTTTGAGTTCTCAGGCAGGAAAACTACATAGCCCACCTGACTCTTCTTTCAGGGACCTTAAAAGAGACGAGCACTGCTTTATTTAAATCCCGGAGCACAAGTACTACTATCAGTTCATTCAGTTCAATTTAATAACTACTATTTGATTGTCTGTAATTGCTCAGTATTCAACTTGCCACTATAAAAGTATGGCAGAGCAAGCTTAAAACACGGTTCAAGATCTTAGATTTTTTTTTATATTTCAGCTGGATGGACAGGCCAGAGATTCCCAAAAGCAGGTTATAACTTAAGACATCAATTTAATGAGTGGTACAGATAATTAGTTGTCTATAGGAGCTTGGAAAAGGAACAAATTCATGAGAGGTGATCGGGTAAGCTTCAGAGAAGGGTAAGAGTTGGGCTGATGTTCTTTTAATTACATGCTGCCAGGATTCTTAATTATTCATCCATTTCTTATCTTATGGAAATATCTTTTGAATATTTCCATATTATCTAGTGCCAACTTCCTCTCCTACCCTTTGCCCCTGTTAGAGATGCTCCCCATAATACAGTAGCGGAAGCTTCCTGTTGGCGAGCCATGGGAGAAGTAGGTGGGATGGGCTTGGAGCCTGAGTGCTTTGAAGGCCAACTCAAGGCGTTTTAGCTACAGGTCAAAGAGAGCCATTGTTCACTGTAGGCAGGGCAATGAAATATTGAAGACCATGATCTGCAGTGATATTGGTGGCAGTGTTCAGTGTGGTTTAGGGTGGAAGAAACTATCTGGGAGAGCCTACTGCAGTAATTCAGGGGGATAGTGGAAGCCAGTTCTTGGATCATGGCGGTGGGAACTAAAAGAATGGGACTTGCTAAAAGACACAGCGAAGAAATTATAGATGGGAGTGAGTGACCTGACATATGAGGTGGGAGGAGGTAAATGCTAGAGAGGAATCAGCATTCATTTAGTCATTCAACAGATACGTACAGTGTGCCTCCCATGTTCCAGGCACAGTGATGATAACAGAACAGAAAAGTCTCTGACTGCCTGTGCTCTAGTAGGAGAAACGCACAATATACAGATGAACCAATAAATGGATAATAGGCCAGATGATGATAAAATAAAGCAGGGAAGGAGCATGGCAGTGCTGGGGGTATTGCTATTTTATAGAGGGTAGTCAGGGAAGGCCTCACTGATAAATTGGCCTTTGAACTACTCCTTAAAGGCAATTAGGGCTTTTACTCTCTGAGGAAGGTCTTTCAGGCTGAGGAAACAGCATGTCTAAGGCCATGAGATGGGAGTGTGCTTATCTGGGCAGAGAAGCAGCAAGGCTTTGTGAACTGGAGGGAAGGGGAAGAGTGATAGATGTGCCTGGGGGGTAGGGGCAGGCTGCATCAGGAACAGCTTTGGAGGCCACTAGAGAGGCATGCAAGGATTTGGAACAAAAAAGAATGATACAGTCTGATTCCTGTTTTGATAGAATTATTCTGGCTTCTGTGTTAAGACTGAAGGAGGAGCAAGGTGGGAGCAGAACAGGAAGAGCAGTTACGGAGGCTTCTGTAAACTCAGGCAGGAGGTGATGGCAGATTGGAGTAGAGCAGTGGGTGTGGAGACCGGGAGAAGTGGTCAGATTCTGGGATGTGTTTTGAAGATTGAGCCAGTGGGAGTTGCTGCTGAATTGAATGTGCATGTGACAAAAAGGAAGGAGCATCAAAGATGACTGCAAGCATTTTCACCTGAGCCATCAGAAGTTGGGGTTGCCCATCAAAAGGAATGAGATCTTGCCATTTGCAATGACGTGGATGGAACTGGAGGGTATTATGCTGAGCGAAATAAGTCAAACAGAGAAAGACATGTATCATATGATCTCGCTGATATGAGGAATTCTTAATTGCAGGAAACAAACTGAGGGTTGCTGGAGTGGGGGGTGGGGTGGGAGGGATGGGGTGACTGGGTGATAGACACTGGGGAGGGTATGTGCTCTGGTAAGCGCTGTGAATTGTGCAAGACTGTTGAATCTCAGATCTGTACCTCTGAAACAAATAATGCAATATATGTTAAGAAAAAAAAAAGGAAGGGGAAGAATGAAGCAGGGGAAATCGGAGGGGTAGACGAACCATGAGAGACGATGGACTCTGAAAAACAAACTGAGGGTTCTAGAGGGGAGGGGGGTGGGAGGATGGGTTAGCCTGGTGGTGGGTATTGAGGAGGGCACATTCTGCATGGAGCACTGGGTGTTATGCACAAACAATGAATCATGGAACACTTCATCTAAAACTACTGATGTAATGTATGGGGATTAACATAAGAATAAAAAAAAAAGAAGTTGGGGTTGCCATTTATTGGGGAAAGTATGTGAAAGAGCCACTGATTCTAGTGCTGCCCTGTGATTAGTGAAGAATCTAAGAGCCAGCAAGTAGGGACTTGCGTTAGGTCACCCAGGCTGGTAATGGCAGAGCTGGGGCCAAACCTCCAGGACGTGACCCCAGCCCTCCTGGGTTCAGCGTCACACACCGCACAGTGAAGGTGTAGTGAGGATTAGGGCCGAAGAGGAGATCTGAACACTGACCGCATACTAAACTGATAGTTGAAGCCATGAAAATAAAGAGGGCAGTTGAGGCCTAGAGAAAGTACTGAGGACCCAGCAAGGATGACAGGTGAGCAGATTAAAATGGGTAAAAGGAAAATGAGTAACATGGCTCATAGAAGCCAGGTGAGAAGAAGCTGGCTCTGTGATGGGCACTCTGATGGGGTTTGGAAGAAAGGGCTCTGAGCAGATGTCATTGGGTTTGGGTTTTGGAACCCTGGGGGACTGTGGTGTCCTCAGTAGGGCCTCCACTGAAGTTTTAAGCATTTTTCTCATCCTTTCCACTAATGGTGAGAAGGAATACAATAGTATAAGCCTGAGACAGGGAGTTCAAACCAAAAATCTCTTCCAACTCTAGTGTTACCTTCTTGTGAGCCTTACACAAGAATTTGGCCTTCCCAGACCTCTGTAAATGGAATGAGAAAGTGTCCTCTTTGCCCACTTCTCCTCTTGGAAATGGTGTGAGGATAATGAGGACAAAGGCTATGAAATTGCTTTGGAAGAGAAATGTTACGTAAGTCAAGAAATCTTTTTCCGGTTGATTTTTAGCAAGTTTTTAGTTCAGAAAACTTGATACCGTCATAAAAAAACTTTGCATTAGGAATGTATTAAATGCAGAACACACTGACCAATAAAATAGCTATTCCTCTTTGAAACAACATAAAATATGTCCGTATCATTTTGATTAAGTCTTGCTTCATTACTATGTCCATTAGACTCTTATCGAATCCTGCCTGGGCTTTTAAATTTAATTCAATTTAATTCTGTAGTCACTGTTACTCAACCACAAAAGAATTAGCCTTGCCCCCAATGCCACAGAGGTCTCTCAAGCACTCGTAGGGTTAGTGTCGGCCCCTCTCCTGGAACACAGGGCGAGGGTGGCCATGCAGAGTTCTGAGCCGTCTGCCGGTTTCAGAGCTGCAGGCTGCAGCCCCAGTGGAATTTAATTTTGTCCTTCCAGTCCCCTTCACATAACAGTATATGAAGAGCAGGAATAGAAATTAATTGTACCTGCTGTGGCATTATTAAAGTTATCAGTGCATATCCTCTCCTGGGCCAGGAAGATTAAAAAGGGTGCTGTAATCAGAGCAGATGATTTCTGACACACGGGATGGGTTTCCTCCCCAGGTTAGATGTAAGGACCTGATGTGAGCTTGTTGCCTCTGGCCTGACACTGCGTAGCTCGGGGCTATGCAGTTCTGCCTCATTCTCTCACCAGCCCTGGAGGAAAGCCAGCCTCCTGCTCTCTCTGGATCAGAGGTCTCTTAGGTAGGAAATCAGGCCTGCTGCCCCGCAGATGAGTGTGTTCCCGCTGTACGTTCCTGACTGCAAGATGCAGTCAGCTGTCTTGGTTAGGCCAGGCCCGGGAGTCACACCTTGTTCAGGTTCAACCTGAATGAAATTAAGGCATCGTGATGCTGCTCCCTGGTGATTTAGTTCATTTTAGCAAGCACTGATTAACTGCTCTCTGCCCTTACCCAAAACCTAGAGCCATAGGCTGTAGTCTCAGGATTTGACAGGATCAGGGAAGCATTTTGTTTTTTTAATCAGCTTTTCCAGAAAAGAGAAATTTGGGGCAAGTTAGCCAAAAGAGGGAGGGGAAAGGGCAGAGAGCCAATTCTTACCTCAAGAAGCAGAAGAGGAGAGATGCTTGTTTACTAGGGGGTAAGTGAACTTTTTGAGTACAGCTTTGCAAGGGAGCTGAAAACCTTTTCAGTTTTTTGACTAGGAGCTTACTTGGGTTTGTAGAATTACACGAGAACTCTGGGATTAGCCTAAGCATTCAGGGTTGTCCTGACCCCAGGCCAGTTGCCTACTTGAGCCAGGCAGAAAGAGACGGTATTGAGCTCAAGGTTCTTTTTGCTCCAAAAACTATGAAGGATACACCCCTCTTATAGTCTGGAGTCCTGCTTGCTAGGTTTCTGCAAACCCCCTCATGGGTCGTGAAACAATAGCCCTTTGACTGCATTTCTGTCCATGGTGATGTGAGCTGATTAAACTGGCAAGCAGATAATGGAGGGAATGGGTTAGATGTCCCAGGCGGGAGGTCGTGGCAAAATGGATCTGTGGTTGACGAGAGGAATTTCAACACGTATCCTAATCAGTTCCTCAGATAGGTTGTCTGAGATGCCCTGCCTCCTACCTTCCTTGAACAGATTTGACTCCTTCTGGTCTACAAGACTCAGGCTTCGGAGGTTCAGCTGGGCATTCACAACAGCTCAGCAAGTGGCAATGAGCAGTGAGGCTCTCTTTGAGAGACACCACAGCACAGGGAAAGAGCATGAGACTGGGAATCAGGTAGCCGGGGGTGGGGTGGGGGGTGGGGGGGCACACAAACACCCAGGGCTCCAGATGGCTTCTTTGTTTATTTTTCTTACTGCTTTAATTCCCTATCACAATTTTGAGACTCTCTGGAGGTTGGCTGTGGTTAGAGAAGCAAATCTGAATTAAAATCTGGTTCTTAGATAGGACAGTTTTCAGATTTTGCAAAATTAGGGTGAGTGGAAGGGAGATTGGAGAGAAAGAGCGGACCTAATTGTGACAGCAAGCTCTCTTCTAGTTCTGCATTCTAGAAATAGCCCCAATGAATAAATTCTTTTTTTTCTTTGCTTTTCCCCACTTTTGCTGCTGAATATCTGTGGACTTGCCTAAGAAAACATTTCTCAACCTCTTCAGAATATTTAGAGTTAAATAAAAATTATAAGACTATGTCACAAACTTAGTGTACTCTTTATATGTTGGGCTTACACAAAAAGTTGGCATGTTCTGGCTTGGAGACCCTGACCCCATCTCCTCAACCTGCTGTCCTTGGCCCTACATATTTTGCTTCAAAGTTCTAATGCCACGAAGAATGCGGAACTGATGAGTCCATCCCATCTACGAGCTAGGACATCTTGATTAAATTAGTGTGTGTGTGTGTGGGGGGGTATGTGGTGGAGAGAAAGGCACAGTGACACAGAGGGCGTTTTGAGGAGCCCTGTAGCGCCTGTGGAGAATGAATGTTCTCGGTAAATATGGCCATGACCTGCAGTTCCACACATGCCAGAGACACAGCTCAATTGTCCCCAGGAGTTGGGGGCTGGGGATGATCAGGGGGAGAGGCCAGCCTACAGCCACACTCTCCATCCCCAAGTGGAGAGGGCAGCCCAGCCTGGAAAGGCAGGAACGCAGGAAGGCCCACTGTTGCTTTCTTTTTTCTGTAACTTAGAGCAAGCGATTCTTTGATCGTGGTCCTTGTTTTGGGTTTGGATCAAAAAGTGCCTTCCTTGCCCTTCCCTCTGCTTCTCACTTCTCCACTGGGCAGTAAGGGAACTCCTGAAAGCACCCTTTGTTTCATGCCTCTTTCCACTCCCTACCTGGGGGCTCATCGAGAATATGGGTGCCTTTAGGGCAGTGCCCCCAAGACAGTGTTCACCCTTGTCATTTACCACCGTCCTCTTCCCATTCATCCTGAAGCCCCAAGACCAAAGGGAAGAACAGATAGACCGTTGAAGGCTTCCACCCTGGCTGCCATGTCAGTGGGAGAGCATGCTGGGTGAGCCCTGGCTCAGCTCCATCTGCCCTGTGGCCGGGGTACTTGAGGAGACGTGCGTTTGCCATTTGCCCTTTGAACTGCCAGCCATCCAGATATAGCAAAGTGGATTTAAAAGCTTTTTGGATTCACTCCCTCTAACGGGAATATCCTAGCAGCTCATTTATACAGCTCTACCTACACGATTCTCTTTTTAATAGATGGAATCACGACCTTTTCGGCAGTATATACCTGAAGATTTAAAAACTGATTCATCAAGACTCTTCTTTTGACCTATGCCTCTCTTTCTTGCTATGAAAGTTTAAGGCCTTTCATTCTCTCATTTTTACCCAATAAATAATTATTGGGGGCTTACTGCATGGAAGGCCTTGTACTAGATGAGGAGAATACAAATACGACAAAATAGCCTTGAATAGGAGTTTGTGAGTTCAAATTCTAACTCTTGTATTTTTTTTTTAAGATTTATTTAATTTATGTGAGAGAGAGAACATGAGTGGGAAGGGCAGAGAGAATCTCAAGCAGAGTCTGCACTGAGCTGGGAGCCGGACGTGGGGCTTGATCTCACAACTCTGAGATAACAACCCGAGCTGAAACCAAGAGGCTGACACTTAACCAACTACACCACCTGGGCGCCCCTAACTTCTGCATTTAATAGCTGTTCCTATGGACAAAATTGCTTAACCTCTCTAAGCTTGAGCATCCACAAAATGGAGATAATAATAACTCGAGTTTTTTTTTTTTTTAAAGATTTTTATTTATTTATTTGAGAGAGAGAGAATGAGAGACAGCATGAGAGGGAGGAGGGTCAGAGGGAGAAGCAGACTCCCCGCCGAGCAGGGAGCCCGATGCGGGACTCGATCCCGGACTCCAGGATCATGACCTGAGCCGAAGGCAGTCGCTTAACCAACTGAGCCACCCAGGCGCCCCTAATAACTCGAGTTTTTACAAGGATTAAATAAGGGTATGCCTGTAAATGGTAAGTGCACAATAAGCACTAGCTAAATGTGAGCTACAATTACTATTTTTATTAATTACTAGTTGCAAGATGCAGTCCAGATCCTTCAGAAACTTATGCTGTAGTTGAAAGGGGAGAAGACATTTGTATAAATAACTGTGATCAAGGTAATGTAGCCATGATACGTGTCCCATAAATAATAGATAGTGTTCCACAATGATAGTTGCTAGAGAATACATTACAGGCCGTAGAGGAAGAGCTCATGTCCAGCTCGGCTGCTCAAGGAGGACCTGTGAACCAGTGGCAACTAGCAAAAACCCTCCTCCTGCATTTATGATAGATAGCACTGATCAATCACGGAGCTCTTCTTTCTTTCAGTTTTTAAAACTTGAAAAGTGTGTAAAATATATATGTATCATAAATGAGTAACTATAAAGTAAGCACACAGGGGCGCCTGGATGGCTCAGTTGGTTAAGCGACTGCCTTCGGCTCAGGTCATGATCCTGGAGTCCCGGGATCGAGTCCCACATCGGGCTCCCTGCTCAGCGGGGAGTCTGCTTCTCCCTCTGACCCTCCCCCCTCTCATGTGCTCTCTCTCTCTCTCTCACTCTCTCAAATAAATGAATAAATAAAATCTTAAAAAAAAATTAAATAAAAAATTTTCAAAAAGTAAGCACACAAGTAACTAGCCACACAGGAAGGTACGGAGCACCTTATCAGCACCCTGCTATCCTCTACTCCCTGCAGTGACAACTCTGTTTCCTTCGCTGTATTCGCTTGTCCCCCCCCCTTTTTTTTTAAGATTTATTTATTTTAGAGAGAGAGGGAGAGAGCAAGTGTGAACAGGGGTTGGGGCAAGAGAGAGGGAGAGGGAGAATCATTAAGCAGACTCCCCACTGAGCGCGGAGCCTGCCGCAGGGCTTGATCTCGGAACCCCGAGATCATGACCTGAGCAGAAATCAAGAGTCGGCCGCTTAACCGACTGAGCCACCCAGGCGCCCCTCCCTTGCTTTTCTTAAATTACATTTTCTAGTTATTCACCCCTAAACAGTGTAGTTTAATTTTGCATCTTGCTTCTTTCGTTTGCTACGGTTTGTGAGTTCCACCCACGCTTTACCTTGTTGCTTTTCATTGCTGTAGGGGCCCACTTATGAATGCACCACAATTTACTTATCAATGTACATTTTGTTATCAATAAGGCTTGGGTTGCTTTGCTGTGGGATTAATGCAAACGATGCCACTGTGAACATTCTTATATATGCACACCCGTGTCCACGTGGCCAGATTTCTAGGGTATATGCCTAGTAGTGGAATTGCTGGGTGAAAAAATAAACATATCTCCTTCTTTACTATATAATGCTGAACTGTTTTCCAAAACGTTATTAGTCATTTTCACCCCCACCAACAATGTATGAGAGTTTCATTTTTCTACATCCTTGCCAACATTTAGTCTGGTCAGATTTTTAATTTTAGCTGTAGTTTTATTTTTTTTTTTTAATTTTTTTTTATTCTTATGTTAATCCCCATACATTACATCATTAGTTTTAGATGAAGTGTTCCATGATTCATTGTTTGTGCATAACACCCAGTGCTCCATGCAGAATGTGCCCTCCTCAATACCCACCACCAGGCTAACCCATCCTCCCACCTGTAGTTTTATTTTTAACCGTTGTAATGTTAGCTATTGTCATATTGGTTTTAGTTTGTATTTTTCTGATTACTGAGTTTGAGGGCCTTTTCTTATTTTTCCTGACCATGTTAGATATATTCTTTAGTGAAGTACCTATCCTGAATATTAGTCATTTTACTGATTATATGTGTTAAACATATATTCTCCTACACTGTGACTTATCTATTTTTTTTTAATATTTCCTATTGGTTAGTAAAAGTTCTTAATTTTAGTGTGGTTGCATCTATTTTCTTTTATGATTAGTGCTTTTCTACCATGTCGAAGAAAGCCTTTTCTACCCTAAGGTCTTGAAGATATTATTCCATTGTATTATCTTCTAAAAATCATAGTTTTGTCTTTCACATCATGGTCTAAAGCCATCCCCATGAAACCAGTTGTTTTTTTTTTAAAGATTTTATTTATTTATTTGAGAGAGAGGGAATGAGAGAGAGAGAGCATGAGAGGGGGGAGGGTCAGAGGGAGAAGCAGACTCCCCGCTGAGCAGGGAGCCCGATGTGGGATCATGACCTGAGCCGAAGGCAGTCGCTTAACCAACTGAGCCACCCATGCGCCCCGAAACCAGTTTTTATATATAGTGCAAGGTGTAGGGCACAATTTAATTAAAACAAATAGGGCGCCTGGGTGGCTCAGTCGGTTAAGCGACTGCCTTCGGCTCAGGTCATGATCCTGGAGTCCCGCGATCGAGTCCCGCATCGGGCTCCCTGCTCGGCGGGGAGCCTGCTTCTCCCTCTGACCCTCTCCTCTCTCATGCTGTTTCTCTCTTGCTCGCTCTCCAATAAATAAATAAAATCTTTAAAAAAAAATAGGTATGTAATTTCCATATGATCATTGATTGAAAATTATATCGCTCCTCCCCCGCAGCCACACACTCGCTTTTTTTTTTTAATTAAGATTTTATGTTTTTATTTGACAGAGTGAGAGTGAGAGTGAGCACAAGCAGGAGGAGCAGCAGGGAGAGGGAGAAGCAGGCTCCCTGCCGAGCAGGGAACCCGATGTGGGGCTCGATCTCAGGACCCTGGGATCATGACCTGAGCTGAAGGCAGATGCTTAACCGACTGAGCCACCCAGGCGCCCTTTTAAAAAAAGTTGTGTTGAAGATTTACCCCGTGCCAGGCATGGTCCTAAATGCTTTCCATGCAGAATGCAGAGAGGTGACATTTGAGCTGGGTGTTTAGTGAATGAAAAGGATTTTGTAATTAGAGATGGAAAAAGAAGGTGTTTACGATTGTCGGGGGTGGGGCGGGGAGAGCAGGGTGGAAGGATTTTTCCATGTGGAAGGAACTGGCTTCAGGACAAAAGAGAGCACAGGAATGAGGAGAACTCTTCAGAGGGTGGCCAGTACAATAGTTTGGCTAAATCAGAGTATTTGTGAGGAAAGTAGTCGAAACAAAGCTGAAAAGAGCCCTCCTCCAACAGAGGAGTTTGAACTTTATTCTGGAGAGCATTTGGGTAAGGTGGAAGGTTTATTCATAGGAAAATGATGTAATAGAGCTGCTGTTCAGAAAGACCGGGCCTCTAATCCGGGGGCAGGGGAAGCGGTGCCAAGAGGGATGTAAAGGAGACAAATGTCAGATGTGTCATGAAGGAAGAATCAGCAGCTTATGGCCACTTATTGGAGAGAGAATTGGAAATCAATGATTACTTCTTTCTATTTTTATGCTGGTGTCACATAGAAGAGGCCAGTGTGGTGTTAAGGAATTTGGGATAGCTGGTGAAGGTGACATTGTCACGTATGTCCCAGGAACTAGATGGCCAAACCTTCCCGGGACCCCCAAATGGCCCATTACGTGTGCTCATTTTTAGAACTTCATGTGAAGTTCCTCCATTTTGTGGACTCTGGGTCATCAGAGAATGCCTGAGATTTGAATCTGGGTTCTGAATCACGACAGCTAATTTTTTTTAGATTCCCTTCATGTGAGGTAGATTCAGCCCCCTCCTGCCCTTTGATGGACCGTGGTTTTTGAGAAGCCCCTAAGGAAGTAATGAGGAACCATATTTAAAGCCTCAGGTTTGCTTCTCTTTTGTTTTACCAGAATATTTTGGTCACCATGTCCTGGGAAATGAATAATTTTAAAACATAAATGTGGTAAGCCTTCATGTAAGCCAATATCCATTCATTCTTTCATACAAAACATATTTCAGTACTTGTTAGGTATCCAGTATTGCACTGGTCCTGGTGAGGGCTACATATAAACATAAAATAATCCCTGTCTTCAAAGTTTAGACTTTGGGTTGTACTTCTAGAAATGGCAGTTTAGGTAATTCAGACCAACCTTATGCTCCTTTGGAGCTGTTTTTCCCCAGGAGGCATCTACTATTCTAGAAAAGATCCCTGAGGGCCAAGAAGCCTAGCAGAGCTTTTAACAGCCTTGTAGGGCTAACAGGACAAACACTGGAATACAAGGCCAAGGAGGGGGAGCCCTGGTAAACTTCTCCAGGCTTTAGGACCCCACAGGTCTACAGCTTAGAAGTAAGGGTGAACCAGAAATAGACTTTAGCAGTCTCACAGGACTGAAGCCTAGCTTCAAATTATCTTAATCTCTAATTGGATTAAGGTGATCCAGGATAGTAGTGGCTAGAAGCAAATTTAAATCCTCTCTAATGGAAGATACTATCATCCTGGGCCTAACAGTTGCCACTCATTGTTTTGTATGTAGCTTCTAAGAAAAACAATATACCCACAGGAGATCCATGCAATGGTTTTCAGACTGACTTTAAATTAACTATGTTTAATACATTTATGAAATCAAATAATAACCAAAACCTGGAAATTTTTAGAATCAACTGAAAATGGATCAAAGATGTAACTGTAAGAGCTTAAACTCTTAGAAGAAAACAGGCATAAATCTTTGACCTTGGATTAGGTACCATTTCTTAGATATAAAGCAGAACACAGGAATAAATCTTTTGTGACCTTGGTGGTTAGGTAACTTTTCTTAGATATGACACCAAACACAAGCAATAAAAGAAAAAAATACATGAATTGAACTTCATCAAAATTTTAAACTTCTGTGCTTCAAAAGACACAGTCAAAAAGATTAAAAAGACAACCTATAGACTCAGAGAAAATATTTTCAAATCATGTATCTGATAAGGATCTAGTATTCAGAATATATGAGGAACTCTTAGAACTCAACAACAAGAAGACAAACAACCCAATTTTGCAAAAGGTGAAAGGCTTGCAAAGAAGGTATACAAATGGCCAGTAAACAGATGAAGATGCTCAACATTGTTAGTCGTTAGGGAACTGCAAATCAAAACCGCAGTGAAATAGCACTTCATACCCACTGGGATGGCTATAATTAAAGAAAAATAAGAAAAGAACAAGTGTTGGCAAGGATGTAGAGTTGTTGGAACCCTCATACATTGCTAGTGGGATTGTTAAATAGTGCAGATGCTGTGAAAAATAATTTGGCAGTTCCTCAAAAATGTAAGCAAAACTTATGCAAAAACATAACGTGGAGTTACCCTATGACCCAGCAATTCTATTTTCCTACATATATACCCAAGAGAATTGAAAACAGGCTCACTGAAAAACTTGCACATGAATGTTTATAGTGGCATTATTCATAATCACCCCAAAATGAAAACAATCCAAATATTCACCAGCGGATTAATGGATTAAAAAAATGTGGCGTACCCATTCAATGGAATATTTCTCAGCCACAAAAAGGAAATAAATACTGATACAGCATGGATGGACCTTGAAAACAGTATGCTAGGTGAAAGAAGTCAGCCACATATTGTATGATTCCATTTGATAGGAAATATCCAAAATGGGCAAACCCATAGAGACAGAAAGTAGATTAGTGGTTACCAGGAGCTGAGGGGAAAGGGTGGTGGTGTTGGGAGTTAATACTAATAGGTATGAGGTTTCTTTTTGGGGTAATGAAATGTTCTGGAATTAGTGGTGATTATTGCACAACCTTCTGAATATACTAAAAACCACTGAATTGTACACTTTATTTATTTTTTAATTGTGTACTTTAAAATGGTGAATTCTATGGTATGTGAATTTTATCTCTATTTAAAGAAAGGAAGACTGAAGCCGAAATTTTAGTACTGAAAATATATAGTAACTAAAATAAAGAACTCAATGCATGGATTGAACAGATTAGACAAAGAATAGAGAATTAGACAAAGAATAAAGAATTAATGACTGAAAGGTAGGTCAGAAAAAATAGATCTACTGAAGCTTAGAGAGGTAAAAGGATGGAAAATACAAAAACGAGCATAGAAGACTTTTGGGATATGGTGAACAGGCCTAACGTACATACACGTGAAGTTCCAGAAGAGGAGAACAGCGAGAATGGGTAGAAACAATATTTGAAGAGATAATGGTGGCAAATTGTCCAAACTAGAGAAAGACCTCAAGTTGCAGGTTGAAGAAGCATTATGAACCCCATGTAGGATAAACAAAGAAAATTACATGTGGGCACATTATAGTAAAATTGCTGAAAACCATGACAGAGAGAATCAAAATCTTTAAGACAGCTAGAGATAGGAAAAAAAAAAGGCATATATTACCTTCAAAGGAACAACAACAAGGTTGACAGCTGAGTTCTCAACAGAAATAGTGGAAGACAGGAGACAATGGAATGAAAAGCTGAAAGAAGTATCTTTCAAAAATGAAGGTGAATAGACTTTTTCAGGCAAGAAGAAATGAGAATTTATCACCAGCAGCCCTGCACTAAAAGGAATACTAAATGTTATTCTTTACGCAGAAAGAAAATGATCCCAGATAGAAGCCTCGAGACGCAGGAAAAGAAATAGTGTTCACCTAAAAGAATAGTGACTGTTAAAAAAATAATAATTTCATATGAGCTGTTAAGCATATATAAAATTAATGAAAATGGCAGCAATATAGTCTGTCTCTAGATGGGGATGGGGAAATAGGTTTAATAGTATTGTGCAAAAAGCGGTAAGAATATTAATTTATATTAGACTTTGGCAAGTCAAGCATATATACTGTAATTTAGTTAGGGTTACCAGTAGAGAAATAGCATCTCTACCAATCTAAGAGAGGAGGAAACTCAATTAATAAGAAATGGCCCCAAAGAAGATAAGGACGATTCTGGTAAAGGCAAAACTGTTGGGACATGGAACGCAGCAGTGGCTTCCAGGGGTCAGGGGTGGAAGAGTTTGACTGTGGAGGGGGGCAGCACGAGAGAATTTTTTTGGTCGATGACGGAACTGTCCTGTGTCTTAATTGTGGTGGATTTCACAAAACACACAGAATATGCTAAAACAGTGACTTTCACTGAATTTTTTAAAATGGAAGAGAAAAAGAAGATAAAAAATAAGAGGAAAGGAGGCTATAGAGACAAGTAGAACAAATGGCATATAGCCAGCTGGTGGATTTGAATGTATCAGTAATTATAAGGATAAATTGACTCATGTAAAAATTAAAAGGTAGATTGTCAAACAGATTTTAAATAAAACCAAAGTATATGTTGCTTATAAGAGAAGACGCATGCCTTAAATATAAGCATATAGAAAGATTTAAAGCAGAATGATGGGAAAAGAAAGCTTGATAAGATCAGACCAAGTAGATTTTAATTCAAAAAGTATTATTAGAGATAAAAGGAGACATTTTATAATAATTGGAGTTTAGTTACCAGGAAGTAGTATATACTTAATAACATAACATTAAAATACGTAAGTCAAAAACGGACAGAATTAAAAGAAGGAACAGACAAATCATCATCCCCAATGGGAGATTTAATAATACACCTGTCTTGATGAATGATTAAACAATTAGACCAAAAAAAAAATCCAGTAAAGATACAGAGAGTTGAAAAACAGTTAACTGCCTAAATGACATTTATGGGCACAGTGCCTAATTGCAGGCAGATACACATTCTTTTCAAGTGTACTTGGAGCATTTATAAAGCCTGAATCAAAGAGGAAAAATCGAAGCACTAAGGTGAAAAATCAGAGCTGGAGATTGGAAATTGCCAGTTTCAAACTGGACATTTTCCTTCTCACAGTTAAATGATTTTTCATTGGGAATGAGGTACTGGCAAGAAGGAAGGTGCCCTCTTCCAAGGATATAGATTTTTTTTAACTGTATGGGGACCATGTTGGATGGGAGTGGCAGTGTGGACAAAGTGCTGACAAAGACAAAAGGTTGCATACCCCCCTCCGTATCAGAAGAGAGTTGTCCTAACCCAGGTCTCCACTCTAGCCCCAAGGAAGTGCATTCTAGTCCTCTGCCAACAAAGAGCTCTACTTGTCTTCTGGGGTTGGCTTTAGGCAACTCTTGGGTCCAGCTCTGGCACCTGGAGTGTCAAGAAAATGGTCTCTCCACAATTGAACCTCCAGGAGCCTCTTCTCCTCTCTCGACAGTGGGATTCTAAGGCAACTCCAAAAGTACTCAAACTACACAGATCCTTCAATGAATTGGCTTTGCTGCTGGGTTCCTCTTTCTCAAAGTATTTAATCAGCGATTTTCCCGGTGCCCCAGGCATTTCCTGTATGGGTGCTGCTGACTGTTTTACTTCCTACCAGGCCGCCCTCCTCTTGGTGTTCACGCTGCCAACTTTCAGATGAGCTCTATTAACTTGTGTTCTTCCAGCCTTTCCCCAGCCATCTGGGAGCCACACAGGCATTCTTCCCATCCCCCAGCTCCTGGAATTCCTTATTGTGGGAGGGCATATGCTTGCAAGCACCTTACCATTCTGGCTCTCCTCCCCCCCCGCCCCTTCTTGCGCAGTTCCAAGCAATTGATTGTTTTTTCTCCAGCATTCATTTTACAGTTGCTGAGAGATTTGTGCTCTCATGTTACCTGTTTGCCTTTGTGTCTTTTGTCCCCTGTGTCCTGGTCTACCCAGGGCACCACAGTTACCTAGACACCATTTCTATGCCTTTAGTGTCCTGCCTGGGAGATCTTCAGTATGACCTCAAGAAATGCTTTAGCACTCGAGATCAGAGCCTGAAGACATTATTACACTCCTGCTAACATCATTATCCAGAAGACTTAAAGATGGAAATGTGCCAAGAAAAGGATCACAGTGGTGATTTAAGAAATGAAGCCTCAGACTTGGTTGCCTCCTTCCTTTTAAAGGATGTTGCTTTCAGCTTATTTTCTTAGCATTAGACTGGGTCCTTCTAAGAGATGGAAACAACCAGAGAGGAACATTCAGGTTTAGGTTGTTACAAGACTGTGTTTTAGTCTGTGCCATCTGAGGTCCCGCGAGAGCAGAGAGGGCCTTCGGCTTCTTCCTAGCGCCTGGCCCCATCCCTGGCCCGGCCCCAGTCCAGTGGGACTCAGTCTTGTCTGAATTACGTGTTTCCATGGCAAGAGGTTCTGGTTACTTGTAACAGAGCAGAGTGAACATCCATCCATGGAAGGTAGGAGCTGAATCCACAGAGTTCATGGTCATGCCATTGAATGGATTTTCTCCCAGGGCCCCTAGCGTTACTGTGGTTATCAAGTCTGGCTATTCATACATTGTGGAACTTGTGGAAAAGCCTTAAGGAAATGGCTTTCAGAAACAAGTGCCCTAGAGGAGAAAGCCCCTGGATTTCATTAAACCAGAACTTGGTAACGGACAGTCTTTGACTTTTTTGACCCAGGCAGTAGGGAGCTCCTACCTTTGGACATTTAATTTATGACCCCAACTGAACGCAGTCCCAGTTGTGCAGTTGAGAAGGATTTTTTTCTTTTTAATCTTTCTGAAGGGATAGAAAGTAATTGTATCCTCATTTTCCTTCTACACCACCCCCCTCCACTCCCAATTTCCTCCTTTCTGCTAAACACCTACTTTTTCCCCCCCTTGGGAAAACTGCATTATTTCTTATGGAGTCATTATTACTTTGGTTCTTACTGAAACTGAGGAGGAGAATAGATTGTACAGCAGGGGGCATAAGGAAAAGCAAAGATTCTGCTTCCCTGTGGGTTGATAGAGCCCTTCCATCGGAGGGAGTTAGCTGCGATCCTGCCCGGCGATCAGCTTCTGGGACCTTCCCAGTTCCACCTAACATGATCATTAATGTGTTGTGAGGGCGCAGACGGAGGAGCACAGTGTGGAGAGAGCACTCAAGTGGGTGTTAAAGGGGCTAGATGCTAATACAATAGTACCTAACAGTTATTGAGCGTACTAGGTGCCACATTCTGTTTCAAGGACTTTACATGGATTATTATCTCACTATTACCCTATTTTGCAGATGTGGAAAACTAAGGCATGGAGCAGTTGAATAATTTACCCGAGGTCATGTGATCAGGTAGTGGAAGCAGGATTCAAATCCTGCTCCATCCAGAGCCTGCGTGTCTCTTCACCCTCCTCCAGTACTGCAGGTGGTCCTAGGCAGGGTGCCTCTTCAGCTGTTTGACCTTGGAAAAGTCATTTCACCGTTTGGGGCTCATCTGTGAACTGTAACCTGAAGGAGTTTATGTGGGCAACTTCTGATGCAGTTTCCACTTTGAAGAATCTAGATGCAGAGAAGGCAACTATGTTGTTTTATTCTTGTGGTTAGGTGAAAGCACAGTGTTTAAGTCTAAACTAAAATTTGATCTAGTTGATTCAACAACTGATTACTTCATGGCTCCTGTGCACAAAGCAGTGGGCTGGGCACCGTGGGAGACAGAAAGGGGCTTTAAAAGTTATAATCTGGGGCACCTGGGTGGCTCAGTTCGTTAATGTCTGCTTTTGGCTCAGGTCATGATGTCAGGCTGCTGGGATCAAGTCCCATGTCGGGCTCCCTGCTCCACGGGGTGTCTGCTTCTCCCTCTGCTCCTCGTCTCACCTGTTCTCTCGATCTCTCTCTCTCTCAAATAATAAATTAAAAAAAAAAAGTTATAATCTGTTTGTTTTGTTGTTTAGGCTAAGTAATTCAGATAATTAAACAAGAATCTACTTGAGAAACCAATTGTGTTAGAAGGTGAATTCTGAGACAGGTAATTTGGGTCTCAGACTGCATCCGGTTTCAGACATTTTCTTTTAAGTTATGACTCCTGTCACTAGGAGCGCTTAACTACACCCATTCACTTCTGAGTGAAGGAGCTACTGGTGAGATTAGTTTTTACAGTGCTGACAAGCTCAAGAGATTCTTTAAAAGTGTCATGTGCCTACTTGGGGAGTCGCTTATACTGAAGCAACGTCATTATAACCTGAAATATCTAGTCTCACTTAGAAAGGCAAATTCAAAGAAAAAGGATATGTTGTAGAATACCTAGATTTTTTTGAAGTCGGATTTCTGTTTTTGGCATGCTAGGTTCACCATCTAACTTGCTCTGGGGTCAGGTTAAAGTATGGAATCTTCTTGGCCGAGATAGAAAAAAAAAATTGATCTCGAATAGAAAGCTAGCTTAGGACATTCCTTTTCTAGTAAGGCCTTTGAGACTGGAAGAGTTGTGTTCTGATAGGTTCGGACATCAGATTAAAGTCATCTTTCTCAGTGACTTGTAAATTTTAAACTATTTTGTATACTGCTATATTCCCAGTCAAACCACAAGTGCTTGACACATACTAGGCGTTCTGTAAATATTTGCCAGCAGACTCCTTATTGCTCACTCCTTGAAATCCAGCATTTCCCCCTTGCCAAGATCTAGGAGTTGAACCTGCTTCCAAACATCTGATCCCCCACCTTGAGAAGGTAAGTCATTTAGCATCTGTCTTAGTTGGTGGGCTCCAGTCCCTAACCCACTATTTTCTTTATTAATTCCACAACTTCAGCGTACCCAGTCTTTTTAAACCTGTGCATAATGACTCATTAATGAGTTGTAAAGTGAACCTAGTGAGTTATGACTAACATTAAAAAAAAATAGAAGAGAAGAGAAAAGAGTAGGAAATAGCAGAATGCACTGCGAGTATTAAGTAGTTTTATTGTAGACACACCATAATATACTGGATTGCAATTTTAAAAAAATGTACATTTTGAAATCCCATTCTCCCCTGTCTTTAGAAGGTAAAAGCACTTTAGGCGTCCCTCTCATGGCAGCTCCCAGCCTACCTCTCTATAAAAGTTTTGCAGTTCAGTATATTTGTATTTTATCCTAGCTTGGGGCTCCCCAGAGTATGAAGTTGTAAGTGGAACACAGCCTTCCTAGAGCCATCATGTGGTATCCTAATGAGTGCATGCTGACTAGGAAGAGTCCTTCTGTGTATACACAAGTGATGTGGCCGAGGGGACATCTAGAAGGCATGTCTGAGCTCTGACCTGCAGGGTCACCACCCGCGCACCCCTGCCACTTCACACGGTGCCACTTGTTTTGATGGGCTGAGGTGGGTTGGGGAAGGGCCAGACACAGTGTCTGCCATCCGCTAGCACCGGCCCTGCTGCCAAACACCCACTCCTTTCCCCCCTGTCCTCCCCACCAAAAAGCGCTGCAGGCAAAGCTCCAGCTCGCGAAACGTGGCCTCTTTGAAGTGCCGGATGAGTGTCCCTGCAGCTGTCACTCTATATCTGGTGGCACTTCTCCTGCTGCCAGAGCTTCATAGAGGCTTCGCGTCCCTTTCCTCAGAAACCTGTACATGTAAATTCAATTTTACTTTATTTTATTATTTTTAAAATTTTATTTATTTATTTGAGAGAGAGAGAGAGAGGGAGAGAGAGCACAAGCAGGGGGAGCGGCAGGCAGAGGGAGAGAGAACAGACTCTCCACCCAGCAGGGAGCCCCACGCGGGACTCGATCCCAGGACCCCCGGCCCATGACCCGGAGCCCAAGGCGGATGCCCAACCAACTGAGCCACCCAGGCGCCCGTCAATTCAGTTTTCAACAGGATTTTTTTAACAGTTGGTCTCAGGAGTCTCTTTGGGGTGGGGGGAGGTGCTGGCACTGGTGGAGGGAGATCCATGCCCTTGAAAATTGGATTCTTTTTTGGAAAACCGCTAGCACGGGCTCGTGGGCAGGGAACTAAGTGACCCACTGTTCTACCTGTTGACCCGCTAAGCCTTGGGACGGCGCTGAGAGTAGCTCTCGCCACAGGGCAGGGGCAGGCCTTCCTCTCCCTTTCACACAGACGGGGTCATTTTGTGCGTGTCCAGTACTACGGTGTCCTAGTACAAAGAGCCCGTAAACAGAAGCCCACCCACCCCTCCAGTGCTGAGCAAAATCACTCGAGGGTAAGTTAAAAGGTGATCTCCCTGACAAAGGCTGGTTTTAAAACCCTTGCGTCATCTGTGTTCTTTGGGAAATGCCGACAGACCGGGCCGTCGGAGCTCAGGAGAGGGAGTCATCCAGAGAAGAGGGGCCAGCCCGGGACCCGGCAGCGCAGCCCCCGCGGCCTCTGGGTGCCTGGCCTTCCTTAGCGGGAGGAGGCTTTGGCAGGGTGCGGGAAACGAGGCTGTGCGTTTCCATTCCTGCCGTTCGGTGCAGCTCTCCGTGGGGAAAGGAGGATTCCCGGCCCATTTTGTTATAAATGCACGGCTGGCAGGGGCCGTAGCGATCTCCCTGCCTTGGGATTGGGGCTCAGCCCCGCCCCGGCGGCCGGCAGAGTGGGCCCCCCACTCCGGGGCACCACACTGTGGCCACGCAGTTGTGGTGAGCTGCAAAAGAGAAGATCCCCGCCTAAGACACCATTGCACTTCCTATCCCAGAGACCCGGCATTGTTCACTGTGCCACATCTCTACTCTAAATTTAGGCGTCTTTTTTTTTTTTTTTTTTTCCAGGCAAAGAGTACTATGCAAACATTTAAGAGAAAAACTTTGCCCAAAGTAATTTTTTCCCTCGACTTCTATTTGGTTTCCTGCAATGTTTAGATGACTCATTCTCTTCCAAGAAATTTTAAAGAAAAGAGATGCAGGCTGTGTGATAGTGCACAAAGCCTGCTCTGTAAATTCTCTTTTTCTTCCCTGCCTAGAAAACCCACTGCTTTTTTTTTTTTTTTTAACAGGGAACGGAAAGGCCCTGCAGACTTCATTGTCAGGGACTCGGCCTCATCAGGTTTTGTTGTTCCCAGGATTAAATGTCCCTTTTGTTTTTGGGTGGGGCCCCCTTATAGCCTCGCAGCTCTGACAGCTCTGGAAGGCAGAGCGGCCTGCACGGAAGCCCTTCCTGGCTTGCTGGGCAGCACTTGCCCCCAGAGACGCACAGTTAAGGTTTCTGAAATAGAGAAACGGTAGCCTTTTAGCATCTATGAAAGGAGAGGGAGGCCCTGGCCATTTCCTGCCTCTCTCCTGGTGGCAGCCTTGTTCCTGTTTGCTGGGGGCTTCGTGGGGGCGCTGTAGCTGGGAGAGCCTCACATGTGTTCCCAGCCCAGGCCTCAGCCACAGGGAGCCGTAAGTCAGAATCGCTTCAGCAGCCTGTTCAAATAAACAGGGATAATAGTTGAGTCGGTCCTTTTCCAGCTAATCGGTACACGAAAGGAAACATCTGCCTGGGCTTAATTGCTTTTTTATTGGTTATACTTTTTCTCCTCCTCCCTTCCCCTCCCCCCTCCTCCTGCGGCTAAGTTATTTAAGTCCTGGGTAAGCAACAGGGTAGAGGAATGGGAGCCTTCTCCCGGAACCTCCGCCATTTAAACACAAGGAGGTGGGAAGGGAGGATGGGAGGCTGGCAGGGGAGTTGACCTGGAGGCCGGAGGGCAGGGCACTTGGAAGTGATACTCGCGGTCACTTCCTGGCCTTGTTGCTGACTCTGGGGCTGGCTGGTGAGTCATTTTGCCTCACTTCACCTCCGTAGATCTCTGCTGCTTCGGTGGAGCTCAGCTCTCCTCATGATGGGAAGGAGAAGCTGGTATGTGAGACTCTAGATGAAAGGCATTCCTCTTGTGGCTTCTTCCAGTGGTTGAGGGCATTGAATGAGAGACATTTGGGAATGGTAAATTTAAGACTGGCAAGATACCCTGAAGCCATCTATTTTGTAGGGCATCTCGGTCCCCGAGGAGAACTTACTCATCATCTGCTACTTTGGGAAGTGAAGCCAACCAACCGTACACTGAAGTGGGTGGTGGTTGCATCTCATATGGACTCAAGAAGCCAGGCAAAAAGATCATGAAGAATCATAGAATGCCAGAGGTTAGGAGGGGCCTGAGGAATGTGTTAGCCTTTCATTTTATGGAAAAGAAGACAGAGGCCCAGAGAGAAGAATCGCGCTGTTCAAAGTTAATCTTCTTGATGGTGGAGGAGCCAGGGATAGGAGACTTGTGTGATTGCCCCTTCAGGGCTCCTCCCACCCACTTCCACACTACCAGGTGTAAAAAGTCCTGTCTCCGCACAACAAAGGTCACACAGATGTTGTGCTCCATAATTAATTCCTTAAGAGAAAAAGGCAAAGCATTTAAGAGAAGGAAAATGCCTGGGGAACATGTAAAACAAGAAGTTCAGGCTCACTGCAGCCAGTGGGCTGCAGAGGGTATCATGCTGAATCATCAAGAGAAAAAGTGACTCAACATGCTTCTAGGCTTCTGGTGGTATTTTTCATTGGTACAGTTTTTCTCAAGGGCAGTTTAATGGCATAAATGAATAGTCTTTGACTCAGCAATGTGACTTCTAGGAGAAGATGGTGAAAGGTGTGTGCATAGGTGATACACCAAGTAATTTAATACAGCATGTTTTATCATAAAAATTTGTAAGCAAAGTGGATGTGCAAGAATAGGAGCTTCAGCAATATCATCTTTCATAATGTTCTAGAAGAATAATATGGAGGGAACTGTTCACAAACATTTGTTTAAGTGAGTAAGTTACAGTGTGTATAATGCAACCCCAATTTCATGAAAATCACATGGGAAAATCATATCACATATGAGATAAAGTGTCGAGTGGTGATTTCTTAGTGGTAGGAATTAAAAGTTACTTTTTCTTTTGGGATGTTTTCTACAGTTTTCTTGGGTTTTTGTTTTTTGGTTTGTTTGTTTTTCTTTTTCCGGTTTCTTATTAATTACAATAAACGTATATTCCTTTTGTAATCAGAAAAAAAATAGTTTCAAAGTCATACATCTTGAATAAAGCAGGATCGTAAATGATTATGTTGCTGACATGTGAGACCTCTTTCCTTCTTCCCCTGGGAGCAGAGCTGTGCCGGGGTAGTATTCCACCTTCTGGTAGAAGGGCATTGTTGGTATCTGACAGGTAGGAAAGAACTAGAAGGAGCTAGCGGAAGATAAAACGAGGGCTTCCCCTCTCGATGACCCAGCGATGCCAGTCAGTTTTATCCCCTGCTCTCTTGGGCTTGGCATAAAACACTCAGTATAGAAGGTGCGACTCTTTTCTCCTTCCTGCTTCTTCATTCTTCTTTATTTCTACTATTCCGTCTGTGTAGTTAGATGCCAGCCCTGGGTGGTAGCAGCAAAGAACCCGAGAGCCACTACTGCTTAGGATTAACAGGTTGGAGACCCCTTCACATGTATTATCCGAAGCCGGTAACATTAGCTAATCTCCAAACCAGTCATTATTGGGGTACCACTGCCCTGGGAGTTTGGGGCAGAAAGAAATCAAGTAAGACCTATATACCTCCTTCCTGCTTGGAGGTTCCTATTTGGTGTGGTACTTTGAAGTCCTTGGATGTTTATGTTCTTCTTTCTATGGCATCCTAATCCACGTCTGACTTTCCTCCACAATTCTCAAGAAGGCTCAAGTGCAAGTGTCCAAGAAAGCCTACTCCGCCTAACAACAGTTGCTAGGTAGGATGTGGCTTTCCAGCCTGCTCTTCGGGGACCAGTGGAAAAATCAAAGCCTACACCCGTTTGCCCTCCACCCGATTGCCTGAGCTAGGCTATAGAAGGGGCACATTTCATTTTATTAAAACTCTTTGAGTAATCTGACCATAATTGGGTCTGATCGGAGTGCTTATCTGATTTGCTGGATTAAATAATGGGCCTTAATTGAGTCTGTTAGTTATAGAGCCAATGCTACTCTTGCCTTCGTCGCCCCCTCCTCCCCCCTTCTGTTTCCCGATTAACCTCCATTCCTCTTTCCTTGCAGAGTAAAGAAGTCGGCCAGCAGCTCCAAGATGATTTGATGAAGGTCCTGAATGAGCTCTACTCGGTAAATCAGATGGGTGCCTGGCCCTTTAACAAGCAGAGGGAAGCAGCATTTGGCCGCTTGTGGCCGTAGTCACATCAGCAACAGAACTGAGCTGAGGTTGAGGACAGTGCATGGTCCCCATTGGGGGTGACTCCACCCATTTCTTTTCTTCACACTCTTATTTTCAAATCTGCATTGCACCATTAATATGTGCCTGCCAGGAAGGACTTAATGTTCAAGGTTTCACATCAGTTCTTGGATTGATCTACGGGTTTGCGACAAGAGCGGGTACCCTAGAGGGAAGCACAAAGTCCTAAATGCCCCTGACCAAAGGGGCCAATTCAGGCAGAGAGAGCTTGGCATCGACTCCCTGGGTTTTTAAAATTTTTTTTTTTTTAAGATTTTATTTATTTGCGAGAGAGAGAATGAGAGACAGAGAGCATGAAAGGGAGGAGGGTCAGAGGGAGAAGCAGACTCCCTGCGGAGCAGGGAGCCTGACGCGGGACTCGATCCCGGGACTCCAGGATCATGACCTGAGCCGAAGGCAGTTGCTTAACCAACTGAGCCACCCAGGCGCCCCTCTCCCTGTGTTTTTAAAAGGCCGAACCTCAGTGAAGAGGCAGGCTTCAGGTTTGGAGAAGAAAATACAATCTGTTTTGAAATGGCTGGCGCTTGAGGCACGTGATGCCCATGGCTGATGCATGTTTTTTCATGCCCTGGAAGGAGGTGGTGGTGGTGGTTTTCTACCCAGCCAGGTTTTGTTAATTATAATTAAAACACATATGCACATCGAGGAAATTCCTGCTGCCGTACAGAGACTATTTCAGTTGTTAGCTAAAGCCTTTCAAGGCCCCCGTCTTCAGCGGGGCTGTGCCCGGCCTTTGTGTCATTCTCTAGGGTTTCCCATCCTGTTCTGGTGGTGAAATTGATTTCCTGTGTTTACTTGTTTATTCACTGCATTTCTTTCCTTCCTCCCTCCCTCCCTTCCTCCCTCCCTCCCTTCCTTCCTTCTTTCCTTCTTTTCTTCCTTCCTTCCCTCTCTCTCTCTCTCTCTCTCTTTCTTTCTTTCTTTCTTCACAGGAAGACAGGCAGTGGTGACATGCATCACAGGCATTTGGGATCAGAGAATTCCGTGTTCTTGATCCAAAAGCCTAGGTGTGGCTCTTTTGTCATGGCAACTATTAAGCAAGTAAATAGGGTAGAGTAGTCGTCAGACTGGTCTCCAGTGACGCTCGTTTGTTTGGACTTTCTGCTCTGTGACTCTTCTGCTCTGAAGCCAAGTAGATAGATGGTACTCTTTGGTTCAACTCCCAAACTTTCATTTCTTTCAAGTGCAGTTAAGACTTTTTATAAAAATAGAAGCGTGTTGATGTGAACCATTTACAGACTAGATGCGTTTTCCCTGAACCCTGTTGTCTTTTTATGCTTTATGTCTGCACTTTATTTTTAGAGCATCTTCTAGGCACCAAGAAGAGCTACTACTCCCTTTTCCTGGCAAAGAATTCACCAAGATAGACTATGACACATGAAGCCATTATATGAATCCTTTTATTTTCCCCGTAAGCATCGCGGGCCTCTGCTATTTGCTCTTTCTGGGGAGGAGTAGAAGGGATAACCAGCAAACCCCAAACCAGCTCAAACCCAGTTTGCCACTTTTGCTGTGGGACTTGAGGTAGCGACAAAAGAACAGCTCCTAGGGATCTGTTAGCTTTGCTCAGAGCCCGAGATCTCCTATTATGCTGTGATTTTTTAAAAAATCAATAAGTGAGAGGGTATAGCTTGTGCGGGAGTGAGGAAGAAAACTGTGGAACTTGCTGCTCTGGTTTGAAGAGGGCTGAACTGGCGAGTCGGACTGCAGTCTTCAGTCAGTCCAACATCGGCCAGTGCTTTCCTGCTGACGCAGAGCATGAAATCTTCCTGCTCGCGTATACAAACTGAGAATTGGCTGGGCATGGAGTCCCCTGCCAGGAGGTGAATGGGTAGACCCTCTTTTTATTTTTATTTTTGTTCTATTTTATTGTTGTGTCGTTGACACACAGTGTTATGATGGTTTCAGGCACACAACATAGTGATTCAACAAGTCTCTACGTTATGCTGTGCTCATGAGCCCACCTACCATTCGTCACCATACAATGCTATTACAATACCACTGAGTATATTCCTGTTGCTGTATCTTTTATCCCTGGATACACACTCTTTTAATTTGTCCAAGGCCAAAATACAAATTTAATTTGACCCACGTCTCCCCACAACTTCATGTACTGGTATCTCCAGTCACACTTCCTAAAATATCCGACAGTAGTTAAGTGAGTTTGCAGATTCTATAGGCCATTAGAAAGTTCAGAGGATAGAATTGACTTGTTTCTTCTGTAGGGTGAGATGAGTGTAGGACTGGTCTCAGTAAGGCACCATGGCATGGGGGTGGCTGACTATCCCAGTTTGCCTAGAACTGAAGGGTTTTGTGGGCGCATGAGACTTTGAGTGCGACACCTAGGAAAGTCCTTTGGTAAGCCAGGACAACTGGTCATTCTACACTGGACAGTGGTTTCAGCAAGCAGGAACCTGGCACTGTTATATGCTGGCTTTGGGAAGCTACTTGCTGAATGTCCTCTCTCCTCCTCTCTCTCAGAGAAGTTAAGAAGAGAACAAGGGAGATCTTTTTATAAGGAGCTTTCACCTTATTGCTTTCTGGGAAGGCAAAAGGGCCTCTTGCTTCAGTGACCCTGTGGACAATAGAAGTTATTTGTGGGATGGAATAAAAGAAGCCAAGGATATAAGGAACCCACCATGTTCAGTGTTCTCCTTAGCTTGTGTCTCCCCTAATGCTCAAAATATTTCTTTTTGGGAGACTGATTACCCAAGGGTTGATAATGTAAGTACTTTTGAATCTTGATGATCCAAGGGGCAGAGCCTCCATGTTCCCGAATGAAGATGCCTTCGGGCAAGAGGCCCAGACTCACACCATATGTGGCCAGCTGCCCCTCTGTACCTTCCTCTTTTCTGCCTGAAGGACCTTTGATTTTCCTGATTTGGCATTCTCTGCCAGGGGCTGCTTCCCCCAGCTGCCATTCAGAGAGCAACCCTCGTGAGCATTCTCCTCCATGTGTTTTTCCCCCCATAATGAGCTGGCTAGTTGGTAGGCCATGGCGTAAGTGGTTTTCATTTTCCAGCTGGTGATCCAGGAATGCCTTTGAAGTTGGAGCACGCTGCTTCCCAAAGAACTCTGGCATTCTCTGCCTCAGTTGTACTCAGAGTTTGTATCTGAGAAAGCCCAGCAAGTACCTACAGGAAGGAGAGTCTGTGGGGGCACAGAAGCCACATGGATTGGCTAAGTAGGAACAGTCAAGTAAGCCCTAGAATTGAGAAAGAAAGAAGAGGTGTTGCAATGCTGGGGTGTGGTTTTATGGTCCCGTACTCCCCCTGGATATATGGCTCCTTGATTGGGCACAGCAGCTGTCTGCTGGCGGAGCTACTGTAGGCTGGTATTTAGTACCTGCTCCCTTGAGACAGCGTCAGTGTGTAGTCACCCCGCTTTGCCTGCCTGTTTGTCTCCGGCCCTAGGCACCAGGGCTACAAAGACAAGTAAGACGTGTCTCTGAACTCAAGGCATTTAGTTTTAATAGAAGAGACAGAAAAGTAGAACAGCAAGTAAAGTATGAGGTGATAACATTTACATGTCTTCCCAGAGGAAGGGCATGAAGTCAGGCTCCTTAGAGAGAGATTTGAATTGAATCTTAATTGCCAAGAGCTCTTTTATTGTTCTCTAAATGTTCCTTTTTCGTTGTATTCTGTTCTTGTTTCATGATTCAATGTCTTTGCATTTTTCATTGATCTCTCTAGGGATATTATTGATTGCTTTTGAAGTTTTCTTCTTTCTGTACACTTTCTATTCCGTCTAAATTGCTTGTTTTGGTCTTGGCCTTTCATATCAGATATTTTCCTTAAATGTTTGGTAATCTTTAGCTGCCTTTTCATATTTTAAAGTGAGGCATTGAAAAGCTGGTTGGAAGTTCTGTGCCAACTGTGGTCTTGACTGTAGGGTGGTCTGACTGGTGTTTCCTTGGGGAAGCCCTGATATCAGTATTTCTAGGTCTTTTATCTTGGCTAGTCAGATTCCGCAGGCAAGGCTCTTCTGACCTCCTGCCTATGTCTGGGGCCTGAGTTGTAAAGAGGCCAGGGCCATCACAACATTCAGTAGAGAACTTTCTGTTGATCTTCCTATTTTAAGTTCGGTACCCCTATCCTCAGCTGAGCCCCGCTGTCCCCAATCCATAGGTCCTCTAGAAGAGACTAGGCCTCTAGTCCTCCACTGTGGAGGGGGCAGGGATGAGATCTGGTCGTCCAACAATTCTTAGACTTTCAGTAGTTTCTCTTGTTTTAGCTCCACCTTCATCCCACCGCCACCAGTTCCTCTTAGGGCTTCTGTGATGTAAGTCCGGTTGCTTCTTGGCTCTGCCTTCTTTTGGTTTAGGGTTTGGTAGATAATTCACTACTTGCTGCCCTGCTTTTTATGTGCTGCTTTCATTCTGTTTTTCTTCAGTTTATATCTAAGAAATAATAATAATAATAAAAACTCTTTTCTATTATTTTAGTGTGGCTTGGGGAGAGAGCAGAGCTAATGGCATGAATTAAGATTTCCTTTTTTGAAGTAAAGTGAATTCTCTTTGTAGAACTGAGAATTTAGACTCCTGAGTTTTTCCCCTAGTTTATATTTCCCTCGCTATATACATACATACATATATATATATATATATATACACATACATATAGATAGATAGATAGATCTGCAAGTTCTATCTTGACTTTCCTATTTTTCCAATTGTTTTGGCATCACTTATTTAAGTTTTGGCGTCTGGATACCTCGGTTTTTCCTTGAGCTGAAGCATATTAGCGATACTTCTTCCGTATTTCCACAGGGGAGAGATTTGTTGTCACTAAGTCATTTGGGCAACCACATTGATTGTAGAGTTACCAACTGTGGACATGACACATTTCCCACCTGTGGAGAAGGGAAGAAAACACAAAAGAAGAAGTGGTGCTTACCCTTAGGAATTCATAGTTTCTTAGACAAGGTAGTGTTTTACTCTTTTAAAGAGAGTTCTTTAGTGGAAAGGAGCAATATAAATCACTAATTTTTATTACTTCGTTGTTGTCTTCTTTGCATTATTCCTTTGAGTCCTTTTTTGTCTCATATTCATTCATAGTGTTTATTTATTATGCATCTTCATGAAATGGAAAATCACTTTCTTAATAATCATCATTTTTATAACTCTTCGTTCAAGCTTTTGAATCCATATTCAGGTGAAAAGAAAGAAAAAGTAGTCTCCCAAATACCCTTCTTCAGCCTAGAAAACAGATGCCTCTTCCTCACTTCTGAGTCACCCTGGAATCTGGAGGACCCTTTCTAATTACTTAGAAAGGTTTTTAATGCTACCAGTTATTAAATATCATTTCTCCAGTGTAGAGAATGTACAGAGTTGATCATATACTTATGGGAAATGATGTCAGGTTGAAAATAAGGTGAAGCTGATTTAAAACGTTCTGTATCCAAAATAAGATGTTTAAACTCTAATGAACTTTGATTTTGTTGATGTCCCAATATTCCTTATTCTTTCCACCACCTCTCGCTGATCCTAAGGGATGAGTACACCCATAAGGTCCTTCCAGGATTTCTCAACTTCAGCACCATGGACATTTTGGGTAGACAGCTTTGTGGTGGGGGCTGCTTGTGCACTGGGTGGTTAGCAGCCTCCCCGGCTTCTACCCACTCGGTGCCAGGAGCAAGCTTCCAAGTTGTGACAGTCAAAAATGTCTCCAGATTAGCCCCCTGGTTAGGACCACAAAGCCATTAATAAAACCAGTTCCTCTTTTCAAACCGGTCTTGACTAAACCTAACCTTTCCTCCCAACTAACCCAGCTCTGGTCCTATTCAGAGGAAGAACTGGTGCTTAGTGGCTCAGAATGTGGACTTTGTGGTCTGACAAACCTAGATTTGAATCCTGATTCTGCCATGTACTAGCTATGTGATGTTGGGTAGGATAGTTTAATCTTGTTGAGCCTCAGTTTCCCCATCTTTAAAAGTGGAGATAATCACATGTCTTCTATAGAGGAGTTGTGAGGATTCATTGAGGTGACCTGCATAAAACCTCTGACACACAGCACGTACTAAGTAAGTGGTAGAGATTGTTATCAATATTATGCCCTTACTTCCCTCTGTTGTTCAGTCTGCACCCTGCCCCCACACACATGCACCCAACTCCCACACTCTCTCCCTCTCAAAGATATTGCACGACATTAAAATGTCAGCACTCTTTTTTTTTTTTAAAGATTTTATTTATTTATTTATTTGAGAGAGAATGAGAGAGAGAGCACATGAGAGGGGGGAGGGTCAGAGGGAGGAGCAGACTCCCTGCAGAGCAGGGAGCCCGATGCGGGACTCGATCCCGGGACTCCAGGATCATGACCTGAGCCGAAGGCAGTCGCTTAACCAACTGAGCCACCCAGGCGCCCAAAATGTCAGCACTCTTGAACTTCAGCTCACTTAGTTGTAATCAGCATTTTTAATTCCCAGATAGAAGCTAGAGGCTCCCTGTGTGGAAATGGAGGGAAGAGCAGGCACCTTGTGGTTGGAAGTGTGTTTGGGAGGAAACACACACAAGTTCTAGGCTGCCCGGCCTCCTCGTTAAGAAAAGAGATTGGACTCTCAGACAGTGGCTTTGGTGGGAAATTTGAGAATTGTCTTTTTCTCCTTTAACACTACTTCCTTCCCATGGCAACTCTAGTTTCACCCGATGTGGGTTTTATTCCTTCTTAGGCTCTTAACGTGAATTGTTGTGTGGGTTAACAGTCTTCATCGGGTCGTTTTCTAGATCCCAGGGTTGCTGTAAGGATGAAATGAGAAATTGCCTGGGTAGCACTTGGCACAAAGCCAAGCATATACTACATGCTCAAGAAACAGCTACTGTTGTTACTGCCACTGCTGTTCTAGTTAGTTCCCAGGAGGGAGGGTGTTTGATCCACGTGAAGCGGGCCAGATGGACCCCTAGAATGCTAGGGCAGTAGAAAGAGCTTTTGGAGCCTTTCTTCTTCCCCGTTTCGTATCTGAAAGGTCCAAAATGTATCGACTACTCCGCAGGCTGTGCTGGCCTCCTCAGGGTTCCTAACCTTGTGTACTCTGGGGCGATAGAAATTACTTAGCTGGTATAAAAGAGTCATGCTTACAAGTGTTGATAAATAGAAGTAAATAATGCATGATGGAAGACGTGAAGTCATTTTAAGAATAAGTCATATTGGCTCCGTTCAAATGCTGCTTTCCTGTGCTTTGGGGTGGTCTTTAATATGCAGTGTTGGCTGAACCAAACACTTAAGAAGTTTTCCCTTAAGGGCATGAAGATAGTGCTTCACGTGGGACAGGTCCAGCTGAATCTGGTAGTCTGTAAAGCAGAGAATTGACCCTATTGGCTTGACCTCTGGGGGCGGGGGCGGGGGGTGTCTTGCAGGTCATGAAGACCTATCACATGTACAATGCCGACAGCATCAGTGCTCAGAGCAAGCTAAAGGAGGCAGAGAAGCAGGAGGAGAAGCAATTTGGAAAATCGGTAAAGCAGGAAGACCGGCAGACCCCACGCTCCCCTGACTCCTCATCCAATGTCCGCATTGAAGAGAAGCATGTCCGGAGGAGCTCAGTGAAGAAGATTGAGAAGATGAAGGAGAAGGTATGGATGCTTCAGCATCTTCAGGGGCTGGGGAGGAGCACTGTGGAAGTCAGGATTGATAGGAGTTTTCCAGTAGGTGCTATGGAGAGCAGAACAAAGAGACTCATTCCTTTAGTGCCTAATGGCCAGAAGTGAGTCCTTGCTGTCTGCCCTGGAAGAAATTCTAGGTACTGGAAGAACGTGGGCATGGGGGCTCCAAGTTTTTCACCTGTAGCAGATTCATCAGAAACAATAGAAACCTTTCCCAAGCCTGGGAGAGGGACTGCAGACCTAGGGCTTGGCATCAGATGTCCTGTATTCAGGGGCAGATGTAATGACACCTTCTTCCGGGTGGCGGTACAAGGATGGAGAACAGTGTTTGTGGGTAGAACCAAAGTGGGACATGCATTGAAAGTAGGGAGCCTCATTAACCTTTCCTGGATTGATCTACATTATGCCCTTGAATCTCATTAAACAGAATTAGAACCCAATTTAAGGCAGACGCGCACAGGGAGTAACAGCACAATTGTGGTTCTCGAATGTACTGTACTTTCATCTTTTAGAGCACAATCTCCCCTTTTAAAAAAAAAGTAAAATTGAACTTCTCTTCCCTTTTCAGCGCCAAGCCAAGTACACAGAGAATAAGTTGAAGGCCATTAAAGCCCGGAATGAGTACTTACTGGCTCTGGAGGCAACCAATGCATCTGTCTTCAAGTACTACATCCACGACCTGTCCGACCTTATTGATGTAAGTGCTTAGAGCTGGGGGCTCAAGGGCACCTTTCTCCTGGTTTTGGAGAACTGGTCAGGTGTTCCCCAGATCTGTTGCTCAGGCGTCTTGGAGCATTTTGAGAAGAATTATGAAGATAGTAGCCATGGTCCATTGGGGACCTGCCATGTACCAGATAGGAGGTGAAGCCCTTTATGCTTCATCTTACTCAGTTCTTACCACAGTCCTGGGAGGAAGACACTCCTTATCTCCATTTTTACAGTTTAAAATTCATAGTTTAGATGACTTACCCAGAGTCAGCTAATAAGTGACAGACGAGGCAAGATTTGTCCCGAGGTCTGATTACTTAAGCCCATGCTCATAATTGCCATGCACTTCTGTCTCCCAGGAAATATTCCCTTGAATCAGCTATTTGCACATAGAAGTGAGTGGCAAGAGCTAAGAGTTAGAATGTGTACCTTATATTTAGATAGTACTTAAACGTCTCTTGGTATTACTTCATTTGACTATCCTATCACCCTCTGGATCAGAGTTACTATCTCCAATTTGAAGATTAGGAATCTAGGGCTCAAAAAGATTACCTGCCCTCAATTACACTGCATTTGAGGGTCCTGGTCAGTAAGGTGGCTAGATGCCCTTGACATATGGCCCATGCTTTCTGATCTGTGACACAAAGATGATGAGAGAAGCAGATGAGTAGGCACATGTGTTTTGCATGGATTAAGCACAAGGGATATGCTTTTTGTCTTTGGCCTTAATGGGTCAGCCTTGACCTTGTTTCTTCTGCAGCTTGTCTTCAAACTTTATAGCTGAGTCTTGCAGTCTCTCCCACCTGCAGACTCCCACCTGGCCCAATTTCTGGCCAGCCCTGACCGTAGCTGCATGGGTCCACCCTTCCCTCCAGTCTTGAGTGGGGGGCCGGGAGCCAGCTGACTCAGGTGTACCTGGGCTAGTCTCTTCTCTGAGGCCTGATATTTACCTCTAGCTGTTCACAGGTAGCCACTGGCCTTTACGAGCTTCTGGCCAGACCTGGCACGCTTGCCTGACTTGGTTTCTCAGTGAATGAACCTACCACACTTCACAATAGCATTTGGGGTCTGGTCTAAGATTCAGGTCATCTGAGGCTCGGCACTGACCTGTTTTGGAACTCTGCTGTGCTACCCTCTCCCCAACCTCTCTCTCAGGCAGACAGAGGAATTGGACTTGATCTTGGTACTGAAATCTGGCTTCACATGCTTGGGGAACTTTTTAAAACTAGTTCCAGGGATTTTAGATTCAGTCGATTTCAGCCTCTTCATGCCCTCGGTGTCATGGTCTGACCGGGTAAGGGGAGCCCTGAGGCCTGTTTCAGGCTCTGCTTTCTCCTCTTTGTGTGTTGATGCCAATCTCAACACTGTCCTTCAGTGGAGGTCAGAGCCTTAAACAGGATCCTTTCTCCTCGTGAGGGGAATGACTCTTCACTGTTGGGAGAGACACCTGTTCTCAGCAAGGAAGAGAATCAGTTCTTTTTCTGCTATGTATCTCACATTTAGTTTAAAAAAAAAAAAAATTAGACTCTGCAGTCCATCACACCTCTTCCTCCGGTTTGTCCTTTCCCATTTGCTTTTGCCCCCAAGGCAACTTTCCCGCCCCTTTTGCCAAAATGCTCACCTCAGGGGTGAGGGGCTACTGCTGTGTCAGTCATAACCTTTGCAATCCATAGACCCTCCATCAGATGTGCATAGGTGTTTTAAAATCAGTCCAAGAAGCAAGCGATTTTGCACCTTATTCTCACTTAAAAAGAAGAAGGAGAAGAGGAAAGGTGTGTTAGAGCCCATCTTCATGGGATGCGGTGTGAAGTCTGGTGAAAAAGTAGCCTATCGGCCTCCTTAGTGCTCAGCCAGGATGTGGGTGTAGGTTACTGTGAGCGAGTCCAGGTTGGTGGCATTCCAGGCCACTCAGATAGTAAAGTTGCTCTTGTTTTGCTTGTTGTTTATTTTGTTTTTGTTTTTCTTAAGGTGAGGACAGATTTATTACTCTTTTTCTTTTTAAAGCTGATAACATTATGCAGCTAAGTAAATATTTATTTGGAATGAGGCTGTGTGCTTAGCATCAAGGGTATAAAATGTATAAAATAATTTTTGCCCTAGAGGTTTTCATAGACCTACAAAGAGATAATTTCTATGTAATTGGCTAACTGCAAAGCTAAGGGAAGCCCAGGGGATCCTAGGACAGTGTTCTTCAAACCATAAGTCATGATCCATTGGGGAAGTCATGAAACCACTTTTATGGGTTTGACTTATTTTTTTTCTTTTTTTTAAGATTTTATTTATTTATTTGACAGAGAGAGACACAGCGAGAGAGGGAACACAAGCAGGGGGAGTGGGAGAGAGAGAAGCAGGATCCCTGCGGAGCAGGGAACCCGATGTGGGGCTCCATCCCAGGACCCTGGGATCATGACCTGAGCCGAAGGCAGATGCTTAACGACTGAGCCACCCGGTCGCCCCGACTTTTTTTTTTTTCAATGAATGAACTAGAATAGAACAGAATAGAATAGGAAGGAAAATGAAATATCTCCGTACATCATACTTAGTAAGGTTAAGTTTTATTTTGTGAAACTGTTAGGTGTGTGCATGTGTGTGTGACAAGATGAGTTTCTTCCTGTGAGTTGGAAGTCAAAAAAAGTTTGAGTCACTGCACTAAGAACAGAGAAATGTCTCTTAGTGTCTGTACACTCCATGAAGGCAGGAACCAAGTCTTCTTTTTATCTTAATATAGAAAATGAGGCACCTGGCTGGCTCAGTCGGAAGAGCATGCAACTCTTAATCTCGGGGTTGTGAGTTCGAGCCCCGTGTTGGGTGTAGAGATTACTTAAATATATAAAAAAAACTTTATATATCAAGGTATTCTTTTTTTTTTTTAAACATACACACAGTGCTTAATACATAGCTGAGCACATAGTATATTCATTGAAGGAAGTAAGGAATAGAAGGAGGAGGAGGAAGGTGATTTCCTAAGGCAAGATTTTTTTTTTCCTTGTTGTGCCTTTTAATACTGCCCGGAGGTATATACACTGCCTGAACTTAAGGGTTACAGTTTCAAGAGTTATGATAAATTCAAACACCCTTATAACCTACATCTCTGTCAAGATAGAGAATATTTCCATTGCCTCCAAAAGTTCCTCTTTTCTCTTCCCAGACAGTCCCTCACCCCAAGGCAACCACTGTTGCGATTTCTTTCACCATAAATTAGTTTTGCCTGTTGTAGGATTTCACAAAGTTGGGATTTTACAGTACGTACTTTTCGTACCCGGCCTTTGCCCGATGTGATGTTTCTGAGCGTCGCCCCAGCTAGTGCATGTATCAGTAGTTTCCTGGATGATCAAGGCAATAAAAATGGCCCAAAGGACACCTGGGCGACACACCAACAGTTAGGGCAGGAGTGAATGGGGAGCCTGGGTACCTTGGCGTTCTGATCTTGACAGGATCCAGAACTTGCTTTAAGACGAGGGATGAATCTTGCACAGTCTGTCGCCATCTGTGTTACGGGCACCATGCTGCCTCCTTCCTCGTGGTGTGGAAGTGCAGTGTGTGCTGAGGGCACTGAGGACAAGTGAAAGGAAGTTATTTTTGTCGATGCCTGAACACTGAGATGGGAGTAGCCTTTGACTTCCTTTTATGATAGAAGAAGATTTAAACCTGGACTGTAGAAACCCGCATGAGGCATCTGAAATGCACCAGGGAAACCTTGACTTCAGGCCAAAAACACACTCTGAGCTGACTTGACGGAGTCTAAGAACTGTAGGCTCATTGGAATGTGGCTTTCCTCCCCCGTCCTCCTGTGGCTTTCCCAACCCAGGAGCAGATGGATGAATGAAGAACAGGGCATTGTCCGCATGCATAGCTGGGGGCTTGTGAGGACTCCGTACATGGGTAGAGAATCCGTGACACCATGTGCACCCGAGTTGGACACGAAGGAGCGCAACTTTCTTCATAGGAAATTTTTTTATAAGATTTTATTTATTTATTTGACAGCTAGAGACAGCTAGAGAGGGAACACAAGCAGGGGGAGTGGGAGAGGGAGAAGCAGGCTCCCCGCCGAGCAGGGAGCCGGATGCGGGGCTCGATCCCAGGACCCTGGGATCGTGACCTGAGCCGAAGGCAGACGCTTAACCACTGAGCCACCCAGGCGCCCCTTCATATGAAATTTTTTAAAGGGCATTTATTTGTCTCTTCTGTGTGAACTAGAAGTGGATGTTATGAAACACCCATGTTTCTTTTCTAGGCCTTCTCTAGAGTCTCTGGGTGAGGACTGTGAACTAGTAAAGGGTTAATGAGCTGTGAAGTCAAGTCATCACACATCTGGATGGGCTATCATTAAATTCTTATAAAAATTTGATTTCCCCTGAGAGAGTTTTCATCAAACATTTATATAACCCAGAAGTGGCCAGGGGAGCTCAGCATGGCCACGGAACTCCTCAGAAGCCACCGAAAGCATACGTTGTCCCCATTGTGAGGAAGCATAATGCACTGCCTCTCCTCACTGGGATTCTCCTGGGAACAGAGATGAAATAGTCAAATCTCGTCTCCCTAACCCTTGCCAGCAATTGCCTCTTTGCTAAGCCCTCAGTTTCTGGCCGTCGTGCTCGCGGAGGTCTGTACATAGCTACGGCTTTGTACAACCTAGCCCGAGTCTCCCTGGTTGGCTGGAGGCACAGAGGAGCCAGAGGGCACGCTGTGGGTTGGTGTCACAGAGGGGCTACGGAAGAGTTAACATAAATGAGGCAGCAGGCAGCCGGAGAAAGCTCCTGGCCTTCCATAGGCTGTACGGAGTGAGTGAAACGAGGGGCTTCGGTGGCCACGTTTACCCATTTGACTTAGATCGGTATTCAGCCTAAGTGGATGATTCCTGAGAGGTTAGAATCTATACTCTGGGCATCAATCAGTCCATCCACTGATGTGTATAAAATGCCTATTTTGAGCAAGGCTTCATGGCGGGGGATACAAAGAAGCAATGACACTGGCCAGGCCCGCTTTGACGCTTGTCTTCTGGTTGGGGTGATAGGAAATGGCAAGTCTCAGAGTGACGGAGTGTGTCCTGTGTCACGTGAGGGCTGGTGTGGTGTGGTCCTGAGTAGAGGCCAAGGTCAGTAGATGCCAGGGTTGCGGGGGTGGCTGGCTTTCCAGAGGCTGGGAATTTGATCTGGATTTTGAAGATGGGGTCCATTTCCAACAAGTGAGAGGAGTGGGAAATATGTCAAGAAGGGAGAATGCCGGGAAAAGGGCAGAAGTCCGTGGATCTGGGGATCTTGGTGATTGAGGTGGAACTGTCTGCACGGTGCCAGATGTGGATAAATACATTGCCTGTTATCAGCCTCGTGACAACCGATGAGGCTGGTGTTGTCCCCACTGGAGGCTGAGAGGTTAAATTGCTCACTCACGGTCGTGCAGCTGATTTGAGGCCTGCTGTTCTCCCATACTCTGCCCTAAGCAGGAGCAAGTCCTTGGTTAGAGCAGAAGAGTCTGAGGAAGGGAACATAGGGAGATGATGTTGATGGTCAGACTGCAAGACAGATTAGAATTTGTTCTGGCTGGTGACCTTGCTTAACTTCCCGGAGCCTCACCATTCTAGTCTGGGAAATGAAGATAATATCAGCCTCACTGGGATTATTATGAGGATTCAATAAAGCAGTTAGTATGCGTCAGGCATACGGTAAGCATACTTAGTAAAATAGAGGTATTTTTAAATACCCAAACTGAGGAAGGTGGACTTCACTTTAGAAAAGACTAAAGGCTTCTGTAGGTTCTTCAGTAGGAGTGGCCTAACAAAAGCTATCTTTGAAGACAGTGAAGCAGACAGCACTGATGTAGGATAAGGGTATGAATCAGGGTAGAGGTAGAGAGAATGGAGTCACCAAAAATGTAAAGGTGATGAAGGGCGCCCCGCCTCCCCCTAATTCTCTTCTGCACTAAAAAGCTCCCCACTTGCTCGGCCCTTGTGTTCACAGACTCACAGGCATCCAGTTCATCATCAGCGTCTGCACAGAGCTAGTCAGGAAGGTTTCCAAGTTCAAGGGCAGCCTGGCTAGACCAGCAGCGTCTTTCAGAGGAGGAAGGGCCCCTGCACGCGAAGTCTCCCAATCAGCTGCTTTTGTCTTGCTTCCATTTGCGCTTCCCTCCCAACTGAATTGAATGTCTTTCCATCCTCCGCCTCTAGTCAAGCTGTAACTGCTGTTCTTCCCCTGCCGCCAGGCACCTGCCGCGCTGTTGGCACTCACCCAGAGCCCAGCCCGACGGGTGCTCTGTCGCTGAGCTTCTTGTCAGATGCTAGGAGGAGAAGGCACATCACGTGCTTTTTCTCCCCCAGTCGTGGCTGCTCCCGGGGTGAACAGGATGAGGGGAAAGGCTGGGGGACATCCGTTTGATGCCTGCCTATGGAATGAAACTGCAGTCAGGCACATGGTCTGACTCTTATCCATGGATTCTTCTCGGACGTTTCTTCTCAGGTTCTGGAACTCAGAGCTGCTTTAGCAATAGAGGGGATAATGGATGGCCAAGGAATTTGGATCCCGGGGTCCTTTGGGAGGGATGGGGAATATTGTTGTAGAGTTACAGAATGCCACTGCTGAAGAGGGCCTTAGACAATATTTAGTCCAAGTATTTTCAGACTTTTTCTCGAGCAGAATTCTTTCTTCAAATCAGACCTTACATAGAATCCCAATCTATTGGGCGCCTGGGTGGCTCAGTCTGTTAAGTGTCTGCCTTCGGCTCAGGTCATGATCCTGGGGTCCTGGGATCCAGTCCCGAGTTGGGCTCCCTGCTCAGTGGGGAGTCTGCTTCTCCCTCTGCCCCTTCCCCCACTCGTGCACTCTCTCTCTCTCTCTCTTTCTTTCCCCCTCTTCCTCATTCTCTCTCAAAAATAAATGAAGTCTTAAAAAAAAAAAGAAAAAAAAAAAGGATTCCAATCTATTAAGTAGATAAAAGAGCAGAGCTGGTTTGGTTGAACCAGAGATAGGAGGCTCCAAGTCCTACTGGTTGCTGCCCTTTTACCCCCTTCTCAAGGGCAGCCTGAGCAGCGGCATAGAACCTCACAGCTCTGATCCGCAGCTTAAAAACCACTGACTTGGGGCGCCTGGGTGGCTCAGTTGGTTGGGCGACTGCCTTCGGCTCGGGTCATGATCCTGGAGTCCCTGGATCGAGTCCCGCATCGGGCTCCCTGCTCGGCAGGGAGTCTGCTTCTCCCTCTGACCCTCCCCCCTCTCGTGTGTTCTCTCTCTCTCAATCTCTCTGTCTCAAATAAATAAATAAAATCTTTAAAAAAAAAACAAAAAAACACTGACTTGGCCAAATCTGTTCATTTTACAGCCGAGGGTACAGCTTCAGGGTTGGGGACTGGCTTTTCCAAGGCTGCTTGACTTCCTGTCCAGTGCTTTTTTTATACTGTTGCCTCTCATACTTTTTTTTTTTTTTTCAATTTTGCTTTAGAAAATCGGAATCCTTTACATGATCTGCATTTTTCCAGTAAGACTGACACTTAGAAATTTTTGGTCTTACAAATGCTATTTTTGTCAGGCGGGAGCTTTAGTGCAGAAATCCGAGTCTGCTGCTAAGGCCTGTCCTACAACGTCAGCAGCTGGTGGGGTGACGACCGATGATAGGGTCTGCTCCCCACTCTCTTCTTCTCCTGCTGGAGTTTAGTGTTGGTGTAAATGAACTGCTCTTGCGACACTGGTGTGAGTTGTGAACCTTAAATGCTGAAATGGCCTGCCTTGGTTCGTATGTAGTGACTTGACCACAGTGACCCTCAGGGAGTGGCAGGCCATATTTTCATTGTCGAATTTTGTTATCATGGCATCCCCAGAGAAACCCTAAAGTGGAAGAGGATTCCCTTCAACCCTCAGCCCTTTTCCTGTTTCCTAAATAGCCCTGTGCAGTGCATGGCGAAATAATTTTCCTTCTGTCCCGTTGAGTCCTCTTCCTCCCAATCAGCCTATAGTCCTCTGAGGTGTGTCTTCCATTGAATTGGGAGTGGAAACCAGAAATCTCACCTGGATCTTGGGGTCAGAATGTCAGCCTTCTAGCTTCACGGCCAGTCCCGGTGATATGGTCAGAGCTGCCCCGGGGGCCACCTCCCTTTCTGCCAAGCCTTGGGACTGTCTGTGGTTTGCTCATGTGGCTTTTCCGTCCCACAGCAGTGTTGTGACTTAGGCTACCACGCTAGCCTGAACCGGGCGCTACGCACCTTCCTCTCCGCTGAGTTGAATCTGGAGCAGTCAAAGCACGAGGGTCTGGATGCCATCGAGAATGCTGTGGAGAACCTGGATGCCACCAGTGACAAGCAGCGCCTCATGGAGATGTACAACAATGTCTTCTGCCCACCCATGAAGTTTGAGTTCCAGCCCCACATGGGGGACATGGTGAGGCCTTCTTCCCATCACCACACTCCCTAAGGGGCTCGAGCTCACTTGTGCCTGGATTCACTACACTAAGGCCACATTATTCTGGGGAGAGCAAGGCCCGGGGCTGGCTTCCCGTCAGGAGGGTGAGGAGCATTCCACTCATTCGGCAAATAGAGACTGAGTGTCTGCTGGGCTCCACCATAGACACTGGGGGTTAGGGCCCTCAGGGAGCTTCCAGTCTGGTGGGTTGAGAGAGAGGTGGAAATATGTGTAGGGAGGGGCACCCAGAGGGTCCAGCAAGATCAGAGGAGGTGAAAAACAGCAGGTGTATAAAAACTAACAGTTCAGTATGGCAAGAGGGAAAGATTTGGAGGAGGCCTCCAAATGGTGAGTCTGGAAGAAGAGCTGAAATGGGGCCAGATACTCAAGGCTTTTGATGGGGAGGGAGGGCTAAGTGGGGCAATAATGATGTGATCTTTTGTCACTTGGCAGAGATCTAAAGGATGTTATTCTCTTGAGATTAGAAGATCGCAATAAAAGGGGTAGCTTTGCTTGGGTATTGAGCAAAAAAGAATGGGTAAGACAGACAAGAAGGAGCTAAGATGTCATCCCTGAGGCCTGATGCTGTCTGCCCAGGCTGGGGAACAGGAACATGGGGCCCTTTTTTGAACTTTTCCCCTCCAAGACTGAAACGAGAAGGGCCTAAACAAAGTGAGAGAAACAAGCAGCTCTTTGGTTTTCATTACTCTGAATCTTTTGGTTCCACTTGGGGTGGTTGTGCATGCATATCAGAGTGAACCTTATTCCTGTCAGTAGGAGCTACCCTTTAACCTCTGGGCTAAATCGGAAGGAGGATGTATAGGCTTACATAATAGAAATAGATGGATTTTCAGGCGTGGTTGGATTTAGGAGTGGGAATTTATCAAGACTCAGATTTTTGTTGTTGTTGTTTCTCTCTGCTTCACATCTTGTATCTTGGGCTCTATTCTAGGTAGACTCTCATCCCATCAGGGCAAAGTGACTGTATTTCCAGCCTGATCTTCTTGTAGGTCCAAATCCAGTGGAGGCAGTACCTGCTGCCCTCCTAGAAGCCCCCACAAAATTCTCATTGTGTCTTCTTCTTTCTGTTCGGCTGATGAGTTTATCCCTGAGCCAGTGATCATGGCTGGGTGTCTGTAGTTGGCTGATTCGCTTATGCCTAAGTCACATGCTCCATCCCGGAGTTGGGGAGAGCCTCATCCAAAATATATGACCTGAGTTGTGGGGTGGGAAGTTCCCCCAGAGGATAGTCAGGCCAAAGTTGTCAGGAGGAGGAGGAAGGGATGCGAGGTGACTGAAAAACAACCATGTCCTCTCAACAAGGGAATGGTGTTTCCAATAGTATTAGTCTCCAGATGCTTTTTAGAAAACCCTGTCCCAGAATGACAAGTGTTGGCAGTGTAACTAGATTCGCTGTCATCGATAGTCCACAGTGGAGAAGGGGACATTTCTATCCTAAAGACAAAAATGTGGAGATGATTTCTTTCCTCTCCTCAGGGAAAACCAAACCATGTACAGTTTGTTTCCATTTCTGTGACTTAGGAAATGTCAGCATCTGAACAGATGGTGAAGTGAAATGGCAGTGTGTGCAGTCAGAGTGGGGGGGGGGGGGGCGTGTCACCGAGGCCCCAGGAAGCCCCATTCCTCACCTGCCCTGGCTTCTGGTCCAACTTTTCTTCCAGTCCCCTTCTCCAGCTGCCACTGACATTCCTTCTCAAGAATCGGTGCAACTTGGGCACCCGCTAAGTGGAGTGATACGTTTTCTGGTGTTGACTGAGTTGCCTTCGGAGCCAAGCAGCTTGTCGGTCCCCTCGTGGGCCCATCAGTGCCTCAGTTTCATACTGCGGAGCACAGCTGAAATGCATGACCTTGCACCCTGGTAGAGGACCTCTGCCAAAGCATGCATCAGCAGCCCTGCTGCTTCTTAAAGGCACAGGCATGGAGGTCATTTTCCCTCTGTGAGTCCTCCCTGCTAGGTCTGGATTACTTTAAAATCAATAGTTCACTCTTCGACCTCCACCCTCCCTTTGTGTGATACAGCTGATCAGTGGCTGAGCCAGGCAGGGGCCAGGGTCAGCCCTAGATCTTGCATGCTCCCCATGCAAAGGTTCTGCATTCCAGCCCAGCCTTCCTAGGAGTAGAAAATGAAAAGAGATGAGAAGGCGAGTTTTTCTTGGTCCCCGCAGCCAGTCTGTCCCCACCAGTGTGGGCTGTCTGTAGACTGTGGAGGCAACAAGAGAGGGCTGCCTGGAAGTCCTTGAACTAGGGCCAAGGCTCGGGTGGCATTTTGACCGGAAGCCCTGAAATTGGCCAAGGCCCCACACTGACTGGTGTTCTGGGGCGCTCAGCACATGAGTTGATGCCAAGCACTCTCAGATGTACTAGGAGGAGGTGCTTGGCTCTACCCTTGGTGCCCCCAGAGGCTTGTGGAGCTCTGGATGCCTGACCAGTGACATCAGGCAGCCAGAGAGTTTCACTCTTGGCTCTCACCCATCCTGGCCACTGAGCTTTCTCCATTGTGTCTGCTTATCCAAGAGCCAGAGTGAAGTCAGCTCTCTTCAGATCTGAGAGCTGGCTCAGGCCAGCCCCTCAGCTGGGGGAGGAGGTCAAGTCGGTTGGGAGCTTGAAAGCCAATGGAGGAAAAGGTCAAGTCCCAGCCCCCTCCATTTGAAGAGAGGTTTTGTCTTCCAAGCAAGAGAATGGTCTGTGGGCATGTGAATGTGCCCACTCATTGCTGAGGAAGAAGGAGGCCAGTTCTGTCCAGATGTCTCTCTGCAGACAGGAGGCTGAGGGACACATGGTGGCAAGGTGACAGGAGCTGCCTCCACGTGGGCCCTCCCTCCTCATCTGCCAGCCTGGGATGTGGGTGACCTCCTGCCCATTCCATAGCCATGCCCCTGTCGGGAGACTCTGGCTCAGGCATCTTTTCCCAGAGGGAAAAGCTTATCGACGGCAGTCCTTAGGGGCCGGGCAGACTCCTTGCCCACACAGATCTGGTGCAAACCTGGGGCAAAAGGATGGCTCTTTGAAAGTGCCAAGTTCCACCAGATTCTGTGCCCTCTGGGGCCCTCCAGCACAGCCCGTGGACTTGTTCCTGGCTTTATACTTTCTCTCGTTGAGTCAGACTTCTCATGCGTGGCCCAGATTTATAAACACACGCTGGCTGCCGGCGCGGCAAGCTAGCCTCCTGACCCACTTCTCTCCTGCTTTCACTCTGGTGCACGGAGTAGGGTGAAGGAGGGGCCGGAGAGGTGGCCACTCGGACTTTTAGCAGGAAATCCTCTCTGCCAAAGCGTTGTGTAGGTGGAGCTGGGGCTGCCCGAGGCACCCTGCTCTGGCCTGACGCTGGCTTCTGCGGAGCCGAAGAGCCTGCCGGGCGCCAGCCTGGGGATGGGCCCCACACGGAGGGATCTGGTCTTTCCAAACAGGTCCCACTTCTCATTCCCTCCTTGTGCTGTTTGGTCCCGGAAGAGGTTCACACACGCTGCCTTTGGATTTTTGTTTGCACACAGAAACTGTGAGGCTTACAGCTTGAACATGAGGACTTTTATTAGTAGTAGTGGGACTCTGGAACCACCAGAAGAACCATGTCCTCTTCCTGACCCGGTGTTGCTTTCTTTCGGCAGGCTTCCCAGCTCTGTGCCCAGCAGCCTGTGCAGAGCGAGCTGGTGCAGAGATGCCAGCAACTGCAGTCTCGCCTCTCCACTCTGAAGATCGAGAACGAGGAGGTGAGTTTCCTGCTTAGGAGACTTGGAGCCCCCCTCCGCGTTTCCCTGTTGAACCTCTTTCTTGCTGCCCCTCTGGGAGCAGGTGGAAGGAGCATGCAGAGAACGTCCGGGCTGCCACAAACATTTCCTAGCCAAATGTAGCCTTGGATTTTCCCCCTCTGCTACATCCTGCCCTTGAACTCCAGGAAGTTGCTCTTGCATTGCCAAAGGTTGAGCTCTATTTTGAGCTTTTGCAAATGCTTTTTTTCTTGCCCCTCTACACACATTTAATCAAAATGGCACTTGGCAGCTGTGTGAACAATATTGTGTCTCTGAAGCCACCCCCTCATGCCTGGCTTTTTCGAGCATTTTCAAACAAACAGAGGCCTTTGACTTTGACACTTAAAACATCTCCATCCTCTTAGAAAAGGGGGACTTTCTTCTGGGCCCAGTGTCCTTGCTTTTAACAACTAGTTCAAAAGGGCAGCACGATTAATCATCCAGCTTCTTTCTTTTGTGCTAACGGGATTTCTTCCTTGGCATCTCAGTTAGTCTTACTTTTCCCGGGAAGATCAGGAAGGACTGGGGGTGGGGCCACTTCGTTTGCGAATGGAGGAGCAAATCCACTGATTTGCTGAAGGTCATGAAACAGAGCGCGGGGCATGGCAGGCCCCTCTCACATTTTAACTAGCTCTTTACATCATGAGGTTGGTTTGGATTTGTTTTATTCTCTCCATTAGCACTTCCCTTATAGCCCAGAGCTAATACTAAACTTAAAAAATCAACACTAAATATAAGAGCTGGGTCAAATACCTAGCATGAAGAGGGGGGTGGTTTTGAGGTCCTCCCTGGAGAGAGGAGCACTGTAAAACAGAGTCCACGTGATGGCCACGTCAGTCACTCAGCACCGTCCGATGGGGAGCAGAGCTGCCCCTTCTGACAGCAGCCGCCGGTCCCTTGCAGCCACTCCTCTCCCACTCCTCCCAGCTTCTCCATCACCTGCCCCTCTGCAGCCTGCCCCTCACGCGTTGTATTGGCTCTTGTCGTGGCAGGTAAAGAAGACGATGGAAGCCACTCTGCAGACCATCCAGGACATTGTGACTGTTGAGGATTTTGATGTGTCCGACTGCTTCCAGTACAGCAACTCTATGGAATCCGTCAAGTCCACGGTCTCAGAAACCTTCATGAGCAAGCCCAGCATCGCTAAGAGGAGAGCCAACCAGCAAGAGACGGAGCAGTTCTATTTCACGGTGAGGGGGCTCAGTGGCTCTGGAGGAACCCCTGCAGCCCACAGGGAGACTTGGAACCTGGAGCCCTTGTCAAATGTTGGAAGCGCAGTCTTTGAATATCTTGATTTGGATCTGGGCATATTCGGAGACCATTCCTCAACTTCAATTAAGACACAGATATCTCTAAGTTGTATGTGTCTAACAGGGACCCCCAAGAGAAGGGTGCTCCCATGTACACTGCCAGGAAGAAAAGGAATTTTCTTTCTTTCCTTCCCCCAGAAGACTTTTTTTTTTTAAGAATTTTTGTTAAGCATCTAGTAGGCTTCTGTTGGAACGTTTCCTTCTCAGCCATAGGGGGGTCACGAAAGGAGATCTTTATTTCTTAGTTCTTGGGAACTACATCCAAATATTCTGGCTAACACCCATCTTATTTCTAAAGTTGATAATCTCTGCTAGGTGATGCAATGACATTTTTTAATAATTTTTGCTGATGGGAAATTATCTTTCATAATTATGACTAAAATTCAAAAGGACAGGTAATGTGCAGGGTCAGTGGTTTGCAGAGAATTCCAAAACACTGTATTTCCTTATCCATGTATCTCCCACTCTTCTGTTAGACAAACGGACCCAATTTTTTTTCAAGTTGTGTTAACAGTCCTCGGGAAGGTTGCTGACTGGTCTTTGGTGCTGCTTTTTAATAATTAAGTTATTCTGAGCTTGCCAAGTAGGATTCGTTGCCTGGACTAAAATTTATTTTCTCATCTTCTGACAACCAAGAAAGGAGAAATTAAATTTGCAGATGTGAGATGAAATATAGCTAGTGAATATGCATACTGATTCTGAATGAGAGGGATTAACTTGTTTTTCAGTCAAGAAACACAGTCTGCATGCAGTAAATTGAATTTTTCCTCCAACTGGAACAATTTGTTTAATTCTTCTTTGAACACTGCCCTTTCTCCATTAAGAACACTAGTGATTTGCTATCTTCCCTAAAAAAAGAAATCTGTTTTTTTTACTTAAGCTAAGAATTTTTCACATTTTTTTTTAATCCTGAAGAAGGCTGTTGAAAAGGAATGATTTAACAGTATTATTCTTTTAAAATAACTTTTTTCTTGTTATGTGAAGCAAAACATGCGTATGATATAAATTTAGAAACAAAAAGGAAAAAAATAAGAATCATCCACAATAGCACTACCTTGAGATAAGAGTGTTAATGTATTCCCTTCCTGTTTTTTTTTCTCTGCACACACAAACATCTATGTGAATATGTATTTAAAATGTATTACAAAAAGTGGGATATTGGCTGTGCATATTATTTTATAATTTGCTTTCGTTTAACAAGTGATAATATTTTTCCAGTTCATTTCATCATAACGTTAAGTATATTTATGAGTGAAACACTAAAATCTGCACAGAGAAATAACGGAATGATATTTTGGCCCCTTCATCCTTTTTTGTAAAATGTTTAGCACCCTGCCTGGTTTGTAGTCAGTGCTCAGTAAGTGCTGAAAATTTATTGTCACTACAGTCATAATTAACGTATTCATTAATCATTATTGAATTACTCATCGATAACTTATCAAGGATCTTCTATGTGCCAGGCACGATGCTAAAACTGGGAATGCCGGGAGTGTGGAGTGAAGCGGGGAATGATGGGATTAGGCATCTGAAGGGAGAACTTCCTTTTCCACTTTGTAAGTTTCTAATCATTACAGTAGGTTGATTTTTGCAATCAAAAAAACGAGTATGAAAAATTTTCGGTGCATACATGCACACGCACATGAATGGTGGCCAAGATGGGTGGAGTTGGTGAAACATCACATACAAAGTGACTTTCGTGCTTGACCTTGAGGGATGAGTGAACCAGGCAGTGAATCAAGTAGAGAATGGCATTCCTTGAGGAAAGAGCAATCTCTGCAAAGCATAAAGGCATGCGAAGCCCCGGCTAGACAGAACGAGGACTTCTTGTCTATCATGAGGGCTGTCTCGCCACCCCAAGCTTTCTTATCTCGGGAGGTTGTTGAACACTCTAGAGGCTTTTAATAATAGGATTGTTTGGCTGGTCTGTCTGCACTGCTTAGATATAACACTACTTAATGACCCAATCTCATTACATTGCAGAAGATTTCCATTTTTTATTAAATAAGAAATTTTGACATAAAAGTCTGTATTTGAGACCGTCAGAATTACTTTTTGGCTTTCAGTGAAGCAATGACCGTGTGTATGCAAGTTGACCTTTAGTAAGAGCAGGGATGACCATATTCAAACCGGTGACCTCTCAAATCCTGCCCACCCTTTCACCCCTAGCCCACTTCCTGTCTTTTATGGCTGGAGTGCTACTTATCAAAATTGTGTGCAAATTTCCATAGCCAACAGGAACGTTTTTTGTCTGGGCTTCTGTAGTATTCGATGTATAAGAGAATTCATCATGTTCGTGACTGGTGCTGGGAATGCATCACATAATTCATTTCATGATAAAAGGCCTTCTTGGGGGTGGTGAAACGGACATTTCAGAAAAGGGGAGCGTGCATATTAGCATGACTGCCTGTGCTTGCCAAACCATACGAAGCCCACAGAACTGCAGGTGTGCTTTTCCTGGTCTGTTGTCTCCACAGACGTCGCCCCTGGTTTTTTCTGTGTCCTTCAAAAACATCAGAGTACCGCATCCTGGAAGCTCCCTTCTCTTGGAAAGTTGGGAAGAGGTCCCTTACAATGGCTTTGACTTGTAGGGAGTGTGCCTAGCAACCCAGAGGACTGCTAGAAAGCTGTCTAGCCGTTCTCGGCTATCATCAGATTGACCTGCCCAGATGACATTGATACAAAGTGACTCTTGATTTTGGCTCAGCTCATGATCTTAGGGTGACGAGATCGGGCCCCTAGATGGGCTCTGTGCAGGGTGTGGAGAGTCCTTGGGATTCTCTCTCTCCCTCTGCACCACTGGCTGCCCTGCCCCGGCTCACACATGCTCTCTAAATAGGTAAATAAATAAAACTAAAATGCAGGTCACCTGGTCTCAGATCATTGGCTTTCTCCTCTCTTTTGCCCTAAGTGAGGCAATGTTTCCTGATCTCCTGGTGTTTGCATCACTTATCTTTTATAACACATGATCCAGCAGTGTCTACTTTTTATCCCATTGCTTTTTTTTAAACTGTGATTGTTAAAAAAAATAATTTTTTTTTTTAAAAGATGCAAAGAGTTCAAAAGAGCATACAGAATAAGTCATGCTTCCCCCCTTCTCTGACCCTCACTTCCTCTCCCCTCTACCAGGGATTGAAACCAGTTTCTTCTGTGTTCTTCCAGAGATATTCTATGTGTAGACAACCACCGACTTATCCTTTAATGCGATAGAATTACATTAGAAATATAATGAAATCAAATAAAGAGAAGTATAAATAGAAGTAGACCACTCATGCTATTCTTCACTTTGTTTTTTTCACTGAATTGTTTTCATATTAGTCCAAAGAGATCTGCCTCCTTTTTAAATTGCTGCACAGAATTCCGTCGTATGAATGGATGTACCATCATTTATTTAACCAATTCCCAGCTCGTGGGAAGTCATGCTCTTTTGTTTAGCCAAGGATTGTCAAAACCTTATAAGGCTGGCATTTCTCCTAAGTATTTCCCTGTATGGGGTTGGAGTATGGGGGAAGGAGTGAAGAAGGAGTTAAAGGTCATGGCTGATAAAATAAACTGCCTGAATCCTTGGGCGCAGAATTGGTAAGAACATAGGAGAGAAGATGGCACCTTGGCCATTGGGGCAGTGCCCTAGACCTAGATTTGGTGTGGTCCAAGATCTTTTTTTTATCTTGGTCTTTTCCTACAGGCACTCAGGAAACGTGTGCTAAGTAGGTACCTACTGAGCCCCTACCCTGTCAGTTAAAGAGGGAGATGGCTGCCTGTTGCAGGTCTGCTCTATCACATACTCTGTCTGACAGCCGTTTCCTGCTTTACAAATTGAGAAGAGGAGAGGAAGGTCAGTGTGCCTGGAGGTGGGGAAGCAACCACCCCAGAATGACGTTCGTTTGTCTCTGTGCATGGGGCTGGCTAGACATGGCTCCCTCCTCCCACCCGCCGCACCCCTTTGTAGCCTTCAGTTCATACAGATTAAATCCAAGGCATAGGGGCGCCTGGGTGGCTCAGACAGTTAAGCATCTGCCTTCGGCTCAGGTCATGATCCCGGGGTCCTGGGATCAAATCCCACTTCGGGCTCCTTGCTCAGCAGGGAGTCTGCTTCTCCGTCTCTTCCCTGCTCGTGCTCTCTGTTTCTCAAAGAAATAAATAATATTTAAAAAAAAAATCCAAGGCATAAACAAGGTCCATGAGTTTTACACTGCCATGGTATTAAAGGGAAGAGGTATTTTAAATTAAATTGGAAAAGCATTCTTGTTGCCTTACTTTTTTTTTTTTTAAAGGCCAGAAACCTGTTTTGATTCAGTTGTCTTATATATTAGCACAAAGCAAAGAGGTTTAGGGAAGTTGTGTTTTTAGGTTTTTTAGGTTATCTGAGTGGGTGATTCAGGTACAAGGAATATTCTTGACTACCTGCTCATTGGCTGGACTGCATGCTATAATCATGGTCATGCTCATTATCCTGTTTCATCTGCTAACAACCTTGGGAAAAAGACATTATTATCCCTGTTTTTCAGAGGGGGTAAGTGACTTGCCCAAGGTAAGCGATAGGACTACAGTAGCTCAACTAAGACTCTTTCATTTTGCTGCAACAGAAATGTCTGTCAGGGACAAGGACCCTGAGAGAAAAATGTAACATTAATACTTTTCAATAAATAAAATTCATTGCCAACAGTTAATAACCAGTTAGGAATTATTAAGAAATAAATTAATGAGATCATAAAAATGGAATTGAAGGCTCACAGTGGCAAACAAAACAAGACCACCCCATAGACTCTTTGCCTCCCTTCCTACTTTTTTTTTTTTTAGGATTTTTATTTATTTATTTGACAGAGAAAGACAGCGAGAGAGGGAACACAAGCAGGGGGAGTGGGAGAGGGAGAAGCAGGCTTTCCGCTGAGCAGGGAGCCCGATGCGGGGATCCCAGGATCCTGGGATCATGGGATCATGACCTGAGCCAGGATCCTGGGATCATGGGATCCTGGGATCATGACCTGAGCCGAAGGCAGATGCTTAATGACTGAGCCCCCCACGCGCCCCCTCCCTTACTACTTTTTGAAGAAATTCTCAGTTTTCATAATATTGAGTGTAAAATGTGGAGGTAGGGGAATGGCTCTGGTCAGACTGTGTATTAGGAACTTGGTTTTTTAGTTTGGTGATCTAAAATAGAATCCTGCCCTTTCTCTTCTCCCCCGATGACAACTCAAGGTTGGTGACTTTACTTTTGGATGTTTGGGAGGGGAGCAAGGTGCAGGGAAAGGAGTGAAAGAAATGAATTATCTGTATCAGAACATGCTTTAAATGAGGAAAGTGACCCTTAATTGACCAAGGCAGGGATTTGGAGATAACACATAAACTGTTCTTTTCATGGCCGGCTGGGCTCCACAAGTCATCAGAAAGCCACTTAAGCCTTCCTTCCCTTCAGCTGCCTCTGCTCCTTTCTCTGTGTGTCCCATCAGCATCTGAAGTCTTCTGCCAGTAAAGGCCAGGTCGTTTCTCCCAGCTTCTGTCTCATACATACCAGGGCTGACTAACAGGCGGGAGAGGGAGGTGACAACGTGCCCAGGAACTCTGGGATGGCTTTTTCCTCCCACCCCCAGCTTCCCTAGATGGAAAACTTCCAACCATTGTTTCCACTGTTAGGGATGCAGGTCAACCTCGACATAGTTTTTGATCCTTCAGGATTTCATGGAACCCGAAAAGGTGATCCATCATATGTCTTTATCAGATTGTTACTTATTTTAATGGTTCACCAAGTGACAGCCAGAGTTAACTTGTGAACTGTGATATGAATGAAAAGGTGATTTCCGGAATCACAAGTAGAAACATGAGTGAGAGGAAGGAATTTGCATCCATTTCCTTTGAGAATTTTGGCTGTTTTCTGAGGAGGCTGGTCTGGTCTTAAGGGTTAGAGTTTTTTGGTGAGGTTTTTTTTTTCCTCGTTAGGAAACCTTTAGAGTCTTTTGGGACAACCTTCCGAAGAGGGGCCTTTGAGGGGTCAGATGTTAGCAGTAGATGTTTCCTGCAGGTTTTTCACCTCTGGGCCCTGCAGTGCTGTTCCCAGCCCACAATTAGGCATTGGTTGGGGATTAGGCATCACCCAGGGAAGACTGACAGCAGGTGAGCGGGCAGCTGGAGCAGATGGAAAGGGGAGGGTGACAAGGGAGCCTGTTGTCATGCAGATGTTCTCATGCAGAGGCTCAAAGGAGCAGAGGGAACAGGTCAGGACTAAAGCAACAGAAATGATTTGGCATAGGGTTTGTTTTTGTTTGCTTTAGACTTAATGGAGAGAGTAGGGGTACACTGGGGGGCTTGGATTGTGACCACCGAGGAAGGTTCTGTCAGAGGAGAGTGAGGCTGTTCATTTCTTTACTCATTCCTCAAGCATGTCTGCTGGGCAGGGTACTAAGCATCAGGGATGCAAAGAATAATGACTCTGACCTTAGGGAAGAGGCAGTCTGGAGAGAAAGACACACGACTCAAACCGTCTGTGCCAGGGCTGTGTGAAATTTGCAGAGGGACACGCAGAGGCATCTGGGGGAGCATGGGAAGGCCAGGATGTGCATCCCAGAGAAAGCAGATTTTTTCTTCGTTTTTACATGAGAGAGAGAGAGAAGAAATACACACTCTTGGTTAAAAGTTTACACTGTGCAGAAAGGTACAGACTAAAAGTAACTCACATTTTTTCACGCTTTTTTTTCTGCCTTCATCCTAAGTGGTAATAGCCATAAAATTAGAGGCTTGATGTATAATTATACTTTTTGCTTAATACATCGAAAGAAGGACAGAAGTATCACAATTTAAAATGTTTTATCCACTTTCCCTCATCCACTGTGTCAGTGAGTCACAGATCATACCCAGGGAAACACTGCCGATTTGCCTCTGAGTTTAGATGTGGGCAGATGACCCCCGACCCAGCAGATGAACCATTGCAGCAGGAGACAACCAAGGCAAATGGTGGTCCCCATGAACGGCTGCGGGGTATTGTAGAAAGACACCAGGTTAAGGCTCCAAAGGCCTGGCACTCCCACTTCCTAGCTGGCAGCGATCTGCAGTTCAGCCCCCTCTCCCAAGATCGTCTTCTCATCTGTAACAAGCAACCAGTGATGTCTTCCCTAATGTGCTCTGCAGAGTTACTGTGCAAGTCACGTGCACAATATGTGCTAAGGGCCTCTGAAAACTCTTGAATTGCCCCGAGTATATAAACAGTTGATACCCTGAAGTTTTGTTCTGCTTCTCTCTCTGCCGTGCACCCTAATGGATGGAGCGTGCCATCATGATGGTTGAGCGCACGCACCAAATTGTCAAACGACCTATGTCCGGATACTGACTCCACCGCTCACTCACTGTTTGACCTTGAGCAACCTGTTTAATCTCCCCCAATCTTGGTGCCCTCATCCGTAAAATGGGGACAGTGATAATCAGAGTTCGTAGGGTTGTTTTGAAGATTTGATGAATTGTCCAGGGAAATCGGGCCTCTCCCTGGGCAGGCAAGGGTTGAGAGAGGTCAGATCAGAAAAGGCAAAGCACTGCAATCGTATTTTGACTGGTAGAACAGATGGGAGCACATTTCCATAACCTCATCTTGTGTTGAGAACTGCCATTATGTTGAGCGGTTGTACATGCAGGTGGGGGACAGCAGCCCCTCTCTCTGAAAGCTCAGAAATCCAAAGCTCTCCACCAAGACTCCCGGCAGAAGAGAGGAAGGAGCTGATTAAGAGACGGCTCAGATGAAGATGCTGTGCATGCTCTGTTGCAGCTTAGGCAGGGGCTGAGTCTGCCGTTGGCCTTGCTCCTGATGTGTTGGAATACACCCTGGGGAGGGGCCAGGGTGCAGCTGGATGTCAGTGGAGGTGACAAGTGGCAGGTGTGTGTCCTCACACCAAGAGGATCTGGGCTCCATCAGTCCATCCACTCCACCCCTGCCCCCCTGTTCTTCTTCAGTGGAACTGAAAGAGATGGATGAGGGGCTCTAAGAGACAGTTGCGTGCACTAGCCAATGTGGAGCTAGCTCCCAGGAGAACACAGAGCAGCCTACTCATCCACCACGGAAATCAGCAGCTGTCCAGATGCTCAGGGCCCAAGTAGAAATAAAGAAAAAAAAAGGCACCTAGTAGAAATTGGGTCAGAAACCAAATGCCCTCTTATAAAAAGGGAATTGTACAGCTGAGCATCTGTGATTTTTTTTCTTCTTCTGCTTCTTCTTCAGGAGTCTGATTGCTCTTTCTCTTCCTCCCTTACAGAAAATGAAGGAGTACCTGGAAGGCAGGAACCTCATCACCAAGCTACAAGCCAAGCATGACCTTCTCCAGAAAACCCTGGGAGAAAGTGAGTGTCGGCATTCTGCTGGAGGTTTGGCAGTGAGGGGAAGGCCAAGCCCTGACCTACATGGCTGAGCCTCCATCCTGAGCCCCATGGGCCTGATCTTGTTATATGAATGCATTTCTTTTCCTAGCCTGTTTGATGTGAAGCTCACCGCCCCAAATGACTGTTTGAGTAATGGGAGAAGGCCAATGCTTAATGAAGCGCTAATGTGCATCATCTATTTGTTTAAATGGAGTGAGGCTGCTCTCCACCCTGTCCCCCTTCTCTGCCATGACTGGGATAAAGGAGCCGATGGATCCCTTACTCTCCAGACACTTTGTTAAAACTCTCAGCTCCTCTGAGGCGGGACGGAGGTAGTAGCCAGCAGGCAGGGCCAGCGAGCCGAGATAGCAGCAGGTCTGAGGAGAGGAGCGGCTTCTCAGAGGCAGGCCTGACCCACAGACTGCTGCTTCCTGTAGCATCAGGTTAAAGCATCGCTTTCTTTCTGTTTCGGAGCGTCCTGACGCTCAGTGGCAGCTCTCTCTGCCGTGGCCATGCTGAGGCCATGGTACTGAATGGCCTATCTCGTCCATGAATCAGGGATGATTTTAACCAGACCCTGGAAAGTAGCAAAGCAGAGAACTGGACTGGCACTCTGGACTTTCTCTTCTCAGCTGTCAAACAGAAGGCGAAGGTTGAAAGAGAAGCTTCCCTGGGGTTTTGGGCACCCTGCCCGGGTCCTGCCTAGCTCTCAGCATCCTGTGATTAATGGGATTCCCAGGTTGGGGATGCCTCTGAATGCCTGGCCCCGCCTCCCTGCCCTGCTCATCTCTTCACTCCAAGATGGGGCCAGGAGGCCACAGGCAGTATATGGTAACACTGGTGAAAGGCAAACCTGCAGAGAAGGCTCACATTTTAAAACAAACTCTTGAGCGCTTTTCAGACGAACTGCAGAGTGTAGAAAAGCATGGGGGTACTTGTTGGCTCATTGGCGTCAGGAATGAGAGCCACACTTTTCATACCAGAGCCTCCCACCCGCTCGTCCCATCCCATGCTCTTCCTGCGCTGGATGGTTCCCCCAGATGCTGAATTCTTTTTATCTATGATATCTTTGATCTTGTGATTGTAAAGGCATTTTCTTTTATGTGAAGAATGCCTGTTAGGTAACTTCTGTTCTCTTTCCTCCCCGCCACCCAAGAGACTCAGGCTGAACAGGTTTGGGCATTGAGAGCCCAGCTTTGCTTATAGAAAATCTTTACTCTTGGGTTATCAGATCGCTTCATAGGGAATCAGAGGAAAGAAAGCCCAGAACTATTTGAAGCAAGTTATAACCATGATTTTTTCTTTTTTCTAAAATAATATAAGCATAGCCCATAAGTGAGATGGGGAGCAGAGCCTTGGGAGTATGTATGTCTGTGTGTGTGTGTGTGTGTGTGTGTGAGTGTGAATGGGTTTGCACACACACAAACATGTACCAGATTTGCTACTATGGAGGGGCAAAGGTTGGTGACCATTCATTAGTGCTGCAAATTGCCTTCATCTAAAGATGACAAGTTCTAGCAATAAGGAAAGAAATAGCTGCAGATCTTGCTGTGTGCAAGTCATCATGTCCCTGCCTCCTGAATGTATTTATCACCATAATGCAAGAGCCCCTTATTCTTGCCACAGAGGGATAATTGATGTGTATGAATATTCCAGAATGGAAATGGGACAGATGTTGAAAATAATGGCTCAGAATAATATTTTTGCAGATGAAAGCTGAGCCTTTAGTAATGAGAGGCTGTTAGGAGAGGGGGAGGATGTTGCTCAGGATGAGCTGAAGTGTAATCAACAATTAGCAACCTTTAAAGGCAAGGAAAAAGCCCTGCCCTCCCCCGGTCCTTGGAGTTGTTTTTCCAGGAGCTTGGATGAGGCCTGTGGGGGATGATCTCGTCCCCAGCTCAGCACCTGCTTGCGTTGCCCCTGGTTTATCTAATACAGACCATGCTTGGTTAACTGTGGATCCAAAGAAAACAAATAGATCACATCATGGCCGATGTACACATGCATATGTATTTTTTTAGAAACATAAGAATTCTTAGGAACTTTAAGATTTTTCATTTTTTAAAACTGGCTGTGACCCATTAAACTTAATATTAGGGCCTGCTATTGGATTGAGAACCACAGTTTGATAGCAATTAAATCTCATTTCTCCCTTGTCACCCCAGCCCAACCTAAGAGAATTTCATAGGAATCTAAAACTAGAATGTCCTTATCTTCTCCCTCTTCCCTGCAAACAATTCTTGCTTCCTTCTTCCCCTGCCGCCCTTACCGTGTGTGTGTGTGTGTGTGTGTGTGTGTGTGTTTTCATTACTCTGGAGCAAACAAGCTCATCCCTCCCTCCCTCCCTCACCACACACACACCCACATACACAGAAGAGAAGCTGGATTTCACCTCTGGGAAGGCTTCTGGTACTTTGTTCTCTAAAGCATGACCCGCCTTGCTATTGTTCCCCTAAAGCCACCCCTGTTTTCCCTTTGGGAAGCAGGGTCGGCACACCTAAGCTTTAGGGACATACAGGTAGCCCTGGGAACAAGCATTAGAAACAGCACCTGCCCAGGAAGAGGCTCTGGGCATTTCTCTTCTTTTTCGCTAGCGCCGTGATGCTAGCGGCTTTCTAGGGAGACGGGAGGGCATTTCAGGTAACCCCTGGGAATAACCCTTTCTCTCCCACCCTTCTGCTTCCACATGAGCTTTTTGCCTTGTCTTTCCAACAGGTCAGCGGACAGATTGCAGTCTGGCCAGGTAGGTGTGGCCCGGGACAGCCCTGGGAAGGGATGAAGAGAGGCCCGTGGGGTAGAGCAGTCCCTGGCTGGGAAAGAGCCGAGGAGTTGAAGCGTGAAGGCCTTGGGTGACTGCAAAGGAGGGGACTAGGGCAGGGGTTGCTTCCTTCCCTTTACTTAGCCGAACCCATCTATCCTCAGATGGAAATGGGGTCTTCTGTGACTTGGGGAGAGAGCTGAGCAGAACGGGATGAAGGGAGTTATCATTTGCAGAAGTAATTTCAGAGACTCCCCAAAGCCATTGGGTTTGCAAGGAAAAGAAGTGTTCGACTCTGGAGGATCCTGGTAACCTACCCTTAGCTGCTAGACTTTAGCACGTGGTTTTGGGGAAGTCTGACCCAGAGAAGGAAGATCAGAAGGTAGCATTTGATCTGAGATTTTCTGCATGGAAAGATGACAGCCCCTCATTAGGGACTGTTGCTGGATAATGAAATACTACATTGCACTGGCTTGCCAAACAACGTTGGTAGAAATCCTTGCCTGATGTACAAGTATGCAACCCTCCCAGTCTTTCCCCACCGTCCCCTCCCTCCCCGACCCCAGCCAAATATTTTCCCTCCCAGTCATGTAGCTGCTATGAGAACACTCGTGAGCTGGCGGAGAGCAAGGCATTCATCCAGCCAACAGTTCTCAGATGCCTAAAAATGTGCTGATTTAACTGGGGAAAGAGCTTTAATGGGCTGGACTCCTTGGAGACCCTGGGTTAGCCCATTATATCAACCACTTCTATCTGCCAACACACACAATAATCATGAGGCCATTTACAATTATAGGCTCATTATTTAGAAATAGCTTCATTTGGCTTTCATCGTTTTATCATTGTGGATTACAGTAAAGATCCCGTTAATATACCAGTCTTGTTGACTGGAGGGAACCAGGATAATGGAATTCCGTGGCATATATATCTTCTTGGTGATAGAGTCTTCCTGTAAGTTCACCTGAAGTCCCATATCTGTGGAAGGCTCTATGGGAGTGAAAAAAAGCTAAGTTGAATTCCCTTATGCTGTGTGACCTTGGGCTGCTCTTTTCCCTCCTTCGAACTCCAGTTTCCTCACCTATAAGACAAGAAAGAGCATTCTACTAGATCTGAGGAGCTCTAGGATTCCAGAGAGGTTCCTCGGGAGCGGCCTGGTGGAAGGGGCAGAGGGAGCCCGGCAGCCAGGCTCTGGGCCTTCATGTCACCAAACGCGGGGGAGCGCTGCTCTCCTTGCTTGGGGGATTGTGTCTAAGTCCGAGTCCCTTGGAGAAGAGGCGTCTGAGCTTGCAAGGCATTCACCTGAAGGACTGCCATGGTTCCTTCCAGTCTGGCTGCTCTGTCCTCTAAACTCTAGGAAAATTGCTCCCGAAGGATCTCCAAGAGAAAGAAAACTGTAGCTTCCTTTAGCGTTTCCTTGTGTCTCCTGCAAACAGAGATGATCTTATTGTCTAACGCAGATACATTTTACTGCACGTTGAACCAGTTCCTTCCTACTCTAGTTTTGAATGGTTGCAGATAGTAAGTACAGAGACCTCTGTGCTCTGAAAGAGCTTCATTGGGCTTTATTCGGAAAGTAACTTAGCAAGTCTCTTAGCTGGTTCTGGGACTGAGCTGAATAATGCATCTTGCTTCATTAACTAACACACAGATTGTTTTTAATCCCATTTTCTCTTTTTTCTCCCTGGTGCCGGTTCGGTTCTCTCTGATTTGGCGGGGTCAACTGCAGGCGTAGCTCAACCGTGAGGAAGCAGGTAAGGGCCCAGCAAGAGCCAGTCTGGTCGTGTGTGATGATCACATCCCACGGATGGAACCCTACTGTGGGCAGGACAGACACTTTCCTGACTTCCTGCCTGCGTTCGGGAGATACCATTCAGTCAGAGTACGTTTCATATTATATTGACTTCATTGATTGAGCTGGTTCAGCTGGAGTCTTTCTGACTTACTCCTCCCTCTCTAGTCGTGCACCCTCTTCCTTGCTGGAGATTTGGTTTGACTTAGCAGATTGTGCCAGACATGCCCGTGGTGTCACTTCTCTAGGAAACCATGAAGGGGGCCTCACATTTTATACATAAGCTCCAAATGTGAGTAACTCGCAGCAGCCAGTGACCTAGACTAGACTGCTGTAGGTTTGCAGATTTTTTTTTTTTCCTGGTGTTGTGGTCATCCTAGATGCATTTCTTAGACATGCTGAAAATGCGAGATAAATCTGACCTGAGAATGATTGGCAAATTGATGTTCAACTCTGTGCTTGCATGATCGTTAGTGTTGTATTAAAATCTGACGCTGGTCAGCCAGCTCTCCTTACCCATCTGAGGGCAGGATCTTAGAAGGCAGGGGCTGGGTAATGCACATCAATGGATAATCTAAATAGTACTTGTCCTTGTGTAAAAAAAAAAATTCATTTAAGTGTTTTTTGCAGTAGCAAATTTGACTTCCTCATTATACCTTATCGCAAATACTGAAATGATTTTGTGTCCCCTAAGCTCATACGAGCTATATGTAGCAGCAGTTAGCAGGGAGGAGGTGGGGAGAGCTCCAAAATGTCTTGTGTCTACTCAGAGGAAAACTGATGCAGGCTTTAAAAGATCATTTTGGGTAATTCACAGTGGCTGTAGCCACAGAGAGATAATCGAATGTAGAGGGCATATGGTTTCTGTTGTGTCAGCAGCCCCAACAGGGTCTTCAGCCCATGTGACTGCCTCAGCTAGCTGGGCCATCCAGCTGGGATACTCGGATGACATAGCTCTCACTTGTCCTAGCTTTGCTGTCACTATTTTTCCCCCCTTCTCTGCTTCAGATCTCATTATAGTGATATAATTATACATTTTTAACTTTGTAATTAAATACAATTAAATATAAATATAATAAGGTATAATTATACATTTTTTTAATTTATAAAGATTTCATCGCATCTTTCCTTCCTCTGGTTCCTCTATTTCTTTCTTCTGCCCCTTCTCCCATAATTTCATCTAAAACTAGAGAAGAATGGGGGTGCCAGGGTGGCTCAGTTGGCTAAGCATCTGACTCTTGGTTTCGGCTCAGGTCATGATCTCAGGGTCATGAGATCGAGCACCACGTTGGGGTCCATTCTCAGCATGGAGTCTGCTTGAGATCCTCTCCCTTATCCTCTTCTCCCCCTTCCCTGCTTGTACTCACTCTCTCTCTCTCTCTCAAATAAATAAATAAATAAAATCTTAAAAAAAAAAAAAGGAAAAACTAGAGAAGAATGGAGTGCCTCCCAGGGATAACCTATTGCATTTAAAATTAAAAGGTGGGGGGGGGCACGCCTGGGTGACTCAAGTCAGTTGAGTGCCCGACTCTTGGTTTCAGCTCAGGTCACGATCTCAGGGTTGTGGGATTGAGCCCTGCGTCCGGCTCCACGCTCAGCAGGGAGTCTGCTTGGGATTCTCTCTCCCTCTCCCTCTGCCCCTCCTCCCCACTTGCACACATGCTGGCGTCCACTCTGTCTCTCTTTCTCTGAAATAAATAAATCTTCAAAAAAATAAAATTAATAGTTGGATATCTTATAAAGAGGGAGCCAGCTTTTTTCCCTTCAACACTAAGAACAGGGTTGAACGTAACATTTGTTCATTTCAGTTCTGGGGCTGAAACTGGGCCTCCTGCATCTAGTTGGAACAGAGGTACGATGTGTGAGGGCCTCAGAGCCTGCACTGTGGCCGCAGATGTGCGGGAGAGCACGGGTTGGCGGGCAGTGGGCGGCCCTGGCTGGGCTCACTGTCAGAGGGGAGCAGCGCCCACCTGCTGTGCATCGTGCTGCTTCTCTGCGGTCATAGGCAGAGCACATGTGCCTGGTGCTAAATGTGCACAAGAGCTCCCGGATACACCCAAAACTCAATCAAATAAAGACCTTGTTTCTCATTCTGCTGCCCCAGTTTCTCTCCAGCAGTTCAGCCCCAATGGTGGATCAGTAAAAGAGTTTTTCTACACGAGGCAGGCAGGTAAATAGTCATTTGGAAGATGAGTAGTCTTGTATAAGGATATAAATAATTGTTTGGTTTTTTAATGGCAAGTCAGCCAAACAAGACGAAGAATCTGGTAGCTTTTGTTTTTGAGGGTCCCTAGTGGGTTCCAGTCATTTTTGACCCTAGTAAAGCCTAGGTTCAAACCACCCCAACCTTTTCTGCCTCAACTGCTGCTTCCAGGCTTTCCCTGCTACCCTCAAGCCCAGCATTTTCTCTTTCCCATCACTTGTGTCTCTTCTTTGTTTGTCGTCTTTCTCCATTCCTCTCAAGGTAGGTGCGCTCCCAAGGTTTGATGCCCTTTGGACTTTTCTCCATAGTCTTTCCCTTTTCACTCCATTCCCTTAGATGAACCTTTCTCTCCTTCCCCAAGTGTCCCTTGTTCTGAGTCTTTGGATCGAATTTCGAACTGATTGGCTGGACATCAGTTTGACAGTTGAGATAACGCCTCCTCCCCTGAGCATCAGTCTCCTCACCTCTCCCCGCCCCCCCCATTCTAACTTCCTTAGCACATCCCCTAACTTCTCTATTTCTCCTAATGGGGGGCCTCTATTGTTCACAGTCCCGAAGCCCCGAGTGTTATCTTTGACGCCTCTTTCTTTCCCATCACCCACATCGAATCAGTCGTGTAGACTTGTATTTTCTCCCTTGGTAAAAACGGAAATCTAACAAATGTAACAGAGATCAGTACTCAGCAAAAATCCTAACTCTGTCACTCATGAGAAATTATGCCAAACAATAGCTTATTTAGGCACCATCTGGCCACCTTCCTGATTGTTTTCTCCTGCAAATCACAGGATCCCTGCTTTACTCTCTTTTCCAAGTTATGCCTGCTACCTTTCTCCCTCTGCTTTTGGTTTAAAGGTCCCGTAATCTAATCAAATGGAGATTTGGCCCAGTTGTCCTTAAAGGCCCCTTCCAACCCTAGGATTATACCTCCAAAAATATTGCAGACTGAAGAATTAAACGGATACAGATTCTCACGTTGGAGAAGAGAAGGAGAGAGGAAGAAAGAGAGAGACAGACACTGAGTAAGAATACACACGGACACTACTCAGTCATCTGTATGCAAAATCAGTGGCGAAGTGAGGGTCTTTGGGGCCCCCTAGGAGTGCATAGGCACATCCTGGGGAAATGAATTCAGTTAGAGCTCAGAAATATTAGAAGGAGAGGGGTGGGCGGTAGGAGGGTCTGAGGCCTTCATGACATTGTCCAGTTTTTGGTCCCTCGAGACTCTGTCTTGGACTCCACTGAAGCAGTGGAGAGTAGGAAGATACTATTGTGCGGTAGGGCAGGTCTCTGGCCCACTCTTGTCTGCCACGGATTATCCCTGTGGGCTACTTGTGATGCCCCACTGGTAACCATGAACGTGCAGGTTGATGTCTTGCTTTCTGCAACCCTGCATGCTTCCCTTTAACTGTTGTTGATACTCCATTTTCTGCAAGTCTAGGCAGCCCTTGGCAGTCCCATAATTTGTTGAAGCCAGTAACCTGTGAGCTTCCCAGCCTACCTCTCTCTGGGTCTTTAAATACAAATCTGGGGCCAGAAAACATTTACAAACCCTCATATCACTAACCTCATTATCACTGCAACTACCCTTTGTAAATGAAAACTGTAATAATGGGGCGCTGGGGTGGGACAGTCGGTTAAGCATCTGCCTTGAGCTCAGGTCATGATCCCAGGGTCCTGGGATTGAGCCCCACATCGGGCTCCCTGCTCAGTGAGGAGTCTGCTTGTCCCTCTCCCTCTGCCCCTCTCCTCAAGTCGTGCTCTCTTTCTATCTCAAATAAATAAAATCTTTTTAAAAAAAAAAAAACTGCAGTAACAATGTTTGTAAACATAAAAAGACTTCCAAAAAATGAAGATTTGTTTATTTATTTTTTTATATTTTATTTATTTTTAATGGTGGAACCCAGTTTCTTCATTAGAGACCAAGATTCTTCCTCTAAGATCGCCCTGGGCTGACTGGCAGAGGTCAGGGATGGCAGCAAGAGGGCAGACACTGGCTGCTATAGCTGGAAAGCTGGAGGAAGCAGATGCGTTTGGGGGTCACGACGATGAGCATTTGGGTCCCTGAGACCTTCCCAACCCCAGCGCTACCTTGGCATACTCACTCCTTCCTTTGGCGGCATCCCGCATTCCCAGTAAGCTTGGGAGCGAGAGGCCAGGCCACACTTCTTGCAGCCTGACTTCTTCATGAGATCCAGCTGCTTCCCTGATTGTGGCCAAACCCCAGGGCCACAGGTGAAAACTTGAGGACATAGGCAAACCTGTGAAAGGGGCAGAAGCCACAGGACCCATGCCGCTTGAGAACCAGTCTCTGTCCTGAACTTCTTATTTATTTTTTTTTTTTTAAAGATTTATTTTGGGGGGCACCTGGGTGGCTCAGTCAGTTAAGTGTCCTACTCTGGACTCTGGCTGGGCGTGAAGCCTGCTTACGATTCTCTCTCCCTCCCCCTCTAAAAACAATAATAAAATAAAAAATAAAATAAATAAAGCTTTTATTTTTAAAGTAATCTCTGTACCCAATGTGGGGCTCAAACCCACAACCCCAGGATCAAGAGTCGCACTCTTCACCAACTGAACCATCCAGGCGCCCCTGTCCTGAACTTCTACAGCCCTTTCTAGCTAGGTTTAGGGCCCTTTGTTTGATGCCTTTCTTCCCCATAGCTGAATTATTTTGTGTTTAGCTGCATTATAAAGCCCTACTGGTTTTTAGTAATGCTTGGTGTGCATACCGGCTAATGTTTGCTGAGCTCCTGGGATGCAGGCTGGGAATGCATAGCTGGCAGTGTTTGCTGAGCTCCTGGGATATAGGCTGGGTGGCAGTGAGATGTGCAGTCTCAGAGGGCGACTGCCTGGGTTTGATCCTGGCCCTGCTACTTACCGACTCTGTCACTATTAGCAGCTGTTTCACCTTGCTAAGCCTTCGTCCCCTCATTTGTCAAATGAGAATAACAGTGCACACCCCATTGGGCTGTTACCAGGACCGATCCATGACCCACCACCTCTAGAAATGCCTCTGTAAATGGTAAACACTAATGTTCATGTGCCAGGAGGAAATGCTACTCTCCTCACCACCCACCCCCTTCCTGATTTGCAGACATCAAATTGAGGCCCAAAGAAGTTAAGTAAATGGCGGGATATATAGCAAAATGGCAGAGCGAAGATTGATATCTGGGAGGCCTGCTTCTTAGTTTAGTACCAATTAGTTTCCACTATTTCTAAGAACTGGGTTTTTTCTTTTTACCTTTTACGCCAAGTAAACCCCCTTTCTGATGCTCCCCTTGGTTCATTCTGCTATCCTCAACTGATATTAATTGAGCACCTACCTTGTGAGAGTATCATGGCCAGCTGTGGAGAGCCAAAAGTTGACAGGATCTGCCCTGTGGAGCATGACCTATTATAGTGGTGGCAGATGCAAACAAGATATTCATACCCACACAATTAAGTCACAGTCATGGTTATGAGAGCCAAGCACAAGGTGCTGAGATCCTGTAGACAGGGGCCCTGATCTCATCTGGGGAATCTGGAAAAGCATTCCTAAGAAAGTGATACTTGCACTGAGACCCTAAGGGTGGGATTCCAGGGTGAGGAGAGCATTCTGGAAGCAGGAGCAGCTCATACAAAGCCATGGACAAAGAACTGATCTAAGGAATGGAAAGAAAGCCAATGTGGCTGAAACAGAGAGACTGGAGGAAGAGCAGGAGGAGATGAAGCTGGAGGCAAAGCAGGACCCTGGACACGTAGGGCTGTGTAAAGACACTATCAAGAAGTCTTTGAAAGAAGTTGGCCTAGAAAGTGAACGATGGGCTATGCGCCCTTTCAAAAGATCACCCAGCCACTGTATGAAGGAAGGATAATGTGGTTTGGAGGACAAGGATGGGAATTGAGATACTGATGTACGGGCCGGGTTGGAAGCAGTAGAGATGGAGAGAAGTAAATGGATTTGAGAGGTATTTCGGAGGCCGACTTGACAGAACGTATTGATTGATTGATTGATTGATTTTGGGGTGGCCGAGGGTGGGAAGCTGATTTGGGATAAAAGATGATCAGTTGCATTTAGGACATGCTGAATTTAAGGCATCCATGTGGCATTCCAAGTAGGCGGTTGTGTACGTGCTCTGGAGCTTGGAGGACAGGCCCGATGCTTCTGTGAGGACCGGCCACTGATCCAGCCGAGACAAGTCCCGCCCGGTCTGGCCCATTTTCTCTGACTCTGGGCTATGTCTGTTTAAAGACTCTGATGTTATGTTTCTCTTCGGCTTTTCAGGATTCCAGCCAGGCAATTCCTCTGGTGGTAGAAAGCTGTATCCGGTTTATCAGCAGACACGGTAAGCAGGATTACAGCCTTGCCCATATTTGTGCAAAGTGGGAAAGAACTTCCAGGAATTCTTTGTAGAGTAAGAATAGAGATTGACTTTTCATCCTGACATTCTCAGAAATGGAATAAAAGTCTTATTTGTTCACGTAATGTTTGCTACCTCAGAATGGTCACAGCTAGACACCTAGAGAAAGGCATCGTATGTTTTGACCCCAAAGGCCTCAGCCACTTACCACGCTCCCTTTTCTAGCCCGAGAGCAAGGTTTAAATTATAGCCGTGATGTGAGTAAGTACAGCTGGTATGATGTGATGGTAGTTTCGCCATTACTCACTGTCTTTGCACGTGTCGGAGTCTCCTGCCACACAGCCTGAATCCTTATGTCACACTGGCTTTCTGCATTAGACTGTTTTGAGAACAACTCCTTTTGTGATGTTGCACTGATTCCTAATAACATTCAGTTTTTCTTCTGGTTTGGTCTCACTGGATACAACATCAGCTGGAGCGCAGTGAGTAGTCGTTGGTCTTCACGTTGTAGCCAACATTTGAGAGTTTTCGGGGGCTGGCTCCTCCTCAGCCTGAGTCGGATCGCAGTATCTGCTGCCTGGATGAAGCTGGATCTCATAAACTCCATGCCTCACCAGCTCCCAGGCTGCTTGGACAAAATCTAGGGATGGAGATGAATTGCCAGAGACTCAAGCTTCTAAGTATAAGACATTTAGAAAGCACAGATATCTGAGCAAGCACCATGAAGATTTCTAGGAACTGGACATCAGAAATTGTTTTTAGTTGCTGTCTTATCTAGTTACAGGAAAAGGGACAGAATGACCTTCTTGCAGCTAAAGAGGTATCGAGGTGATTGCTGGACTCGATGCAGAGGTAGACATTTGTTCTCCCTTCCTCTCAGTAGGCTGGAACATCACTTGGGTTCATTTTTGGAATAGTAATTATTTTAGCATGCTTACAACTTCTCTCATTCTAATCAGCCACCATTTTTTCATCTTGTCCCTATTCACTTGAAGTGACAGCGTTGTATATCAACGGTCAACAAATATTTATCAAGCCCCTGATCAATGCTGGGCACCGTGCATTGTGAAATAGGAAAACAAAAACAGGGATCATACACTCTTCCTGTCTTTATTTGATTTTATGATGCAGTTGGGAGAAAATAAGCAATTGGAAAGCTAAATAAAAAGAAATAAGCAATAGCCATTCAGAATAGCAGTGTAAGAAATTTCACAAGATAGTAATGATTAATGATCAAGTAATTGGCAAAGATAAATCCAAAGTGAGTTCCGGAGAAGAAAAGTTACTTGTGTCTAAAGGACAATAGGAAGAAGAGAGTCTGGACTCCTGTTCTTTCAGCCATGCATTCTATTTGGTCATCCACCAAATTTATAGAGAGAGATTGCTCATTGTGTGCCAAGAGAAAGGCATCGTATGTTTTGACCCCAAAGGCCTGGAGGTATTTCGGAGGCCGACTTGACAGAACGTATTGATTGATTGATTGATTGATTTTGGGGTGGCCGAGGGTGGGAAGCTGATTTGGGATAAAAGTTCCTGCCTTCGTGAACCTTATATTCTACCGAAGAGCAGATAAGTAGATGATCAGCTGGTCAGTTAATAAATAAACACAGTAATATACGGTGTGTCTGATGATGGTGAGTGTCCTGAAGAAAAGCCAGGCAAAGAGCCGGAGAATGGAGGGGGGACACTGTTCTAGGGGGGTTGTTCAGGGAAAGGCCCTAAGGTCACCTCGGAGAGTGACATCAGAGTGGAGTCCTAAAAGAAAGTGAGGAAGTGAGCCAGGTGCTGTCTGGGAAGAGTGTTTCAGAGAGAGGGAACATCAAATGCAGAGATCCTTGGCATAGGCAGGGGCCGGCTTGCAGGAGGCCTGGGTGGCCAGAGCGGAGAGGGGAGAGGAGAGGGGCAGCAGACCAAGCCAGGGGCCAGACTCTTAGGGCTTCCTCACCTAAGGGAGGTGTTTAGACTTTATTCTGAGTGAGGTGGGAAGCTACTGGAGAATTCTGAACAGAGGGAGCTCTTTAAAAAGAGCTGCTGGATGGAGACAAGGCCATGGGAGGAAGGAGGCGGCTGCAGCAGCCCAGAGAAGACATGACTGTGACCAGGCCCAGAGTGGAGCTGTGGGGGAGCCGAGGAGGGGACGCTTCCGGATATGGTGGCTGGAATGTCCCCATCTCTGCCCCTGCACATGCATGGTGTATGCAGGGACATTTCTGTGGTGTGGCTCTGGGGAAACAGGTGTGCTCACATGTTGCTGGTGGTATTGCCAACAGGTACAACCCTTTCTTAGGGGAATTTGGCGATATCTAACAGAACTATGTATGCATTTATCTTCTGATCCAGCGGTCCTTGTAGCAGTTTACCTGGAAGATGCAACTCCAACAACATAAAGATACATATGCACGAGGTTATTTGTTGCAGCATCATTTGTAAAAAATAAAAAGAACAACCTAAATACCCTCACACAGAAGAGTGGTTGGACCACCTGTGGTATATCTGAATACTAGGCAGTTACAAAAAAAACAATGAGCACTATCTCCATGAAATTACACAGAGAGATTTCCAGAATATGTTAACAAGCAAAAAAAGCAAAGTGGGAAAGAATGTCTAGAGCATGCTACCTTTTATATAGAAAGAAGAGGGTATAAGAATGCACATGTGTCTTCTCACTTCGGCAAGAAGAAATACAGGAAGGATGAATCTGGAAACTAATATTTGATTGTTCATCCACAAGAGATGGGTGCAAGACAGGGTAGAAAGGATGGGGGCGGGTGGGAGTGGGAGGGAAGTGACATTTCTCTGAACATTGCTTTTTGTCTAATTGTGACGTTTAGAACTGCATTTGTGCTTCCCATGTTTAAAGGATAAATAAACAGATAAATAAAACAAGGATGTAGGTAAAACCCCAAGTGGAATACAAACAGTAACAAATAAACCTAACTGCAGGACAAATGAATAACATAACCACACTGAGGAGATGAGGAAGCAAGTAATTTAAGTAACTTTTGAAAACAGTATTTTGATACTATACTGTAAATCTGAAGACAAAAAGAGCTGTAAACAAATTTTTTATCACAAGGATGGGGGCTATCAATTCTGAAGCCATTTTATGCTTATTCCAGGACTGAACAAATAGATAAACGTATTGTTGATTTAAAGAAAAAAAAACAACCCTCGTATGTAGTAGTTCTTCAAAAAACATTTGTTCAGCTAAAAATTGAACTTTTTCCCCAAATAAGGACTCAAGGGATTCCTGAACTCCCTATAAGTCAGGGCTAAAAATTTTTGTGCACGTGCATTCAGTGGAGATAGGTTCCATAACTCAGTTCCAAAAGGGTCTGTGACCCACCAACGGCTGCAGTGTGTCCATCCTTACTCTCGTCATGTTCCCTGGGCGATAGATGTTATCGTTCCCATTGTAGAAATGAGAAAGCTGAGGCTCCGCTGTAAATGGTGGGTCAGAGTGATCCAGGAAGACTTAAAGGAGAGGCATTTGGGGAATGACTGACTGAATCAGGTGGGGAAGACCCCACCTATCTTATGCAGAAGGGAGCCAAGTACCGTGAGGCAGTATTGTAGCAAACATATCAAGAATTCTGTAGGAGAGCACCTCTTGGCAACAGCCGAATCCAGTGCAGAATGGAAGGTTTTGTGCCACTTCCAAGTCCGAGTGGTTTTTTTACTTTTATGGTAAAAGTATGCACGAAGAGCAAATCAGAAAGATCACGATGTGTCAGGTTAGTCATGTGGGGCCTTCCCTGCATTCTAATCAAAAGCCCCCTGCTTTTCCCCTTTACTTCTGGAACCCAACCACTTATCAGTGCTCCTACTCTCAGAGTCATTAGATTAGACACTCTACAGATTCTGTCTGCTGAGCAAGAACACATCATGATCCTTCTAAAGTGCAGGTTCTCGAAGAGAAATGGGAACCAGACTGAGGGGATCTCAGTGTGTCTTAGACTATACTGCGTTTTTGACAAGTCGCAGGGTACGTGACTGTTTCTGTCAGAACACTTGGCTGTTTGCGTTCTGTGTGTAAATGACATAATTTGGCTGTTACATCCCATTGGTAACTAATATGGTATTATTACATGGGTACTAATGGGGTTTTAACATTGCCTGCCATTCTCTGAGGAATATTCTGCGGATTCCCTTAGAGGAGCAGACAACTTAAGTCCTATTACAAGCCAGGTAATTAAATTCCCCCTGCTTGCTTCTTAATACTGCTTCAATTGGATTCAAGATTGTAGTCCTGGCCAACGTGATTTCCCTTCAAAGGTCTAGCCAAGAGAACCCAGTCACCCCCTCACTGAGAGGATAGCCAGAAAACAGTGGGCAGTTCTATTTTGTTTCCTTAAAAAGAAATTTGTTTGAGATTTCCCTGATATGTCCAAGTTTTTGATGAATCACACCATTACGGAGGAACATGGACAAGACGCCCAGGACGGAGACATGGGGATCCTGAGAAAGTCTGGCAAGCCGGATGTGATTACAGCTGCTAGTTCAGTCTGACCCCCGGGGCCAGCACTAACAGCATGCCCCCTGGATCTCTTACCACTTCTGCAGCTCCACGTGTGGGGTTGTGAGCCACGTCCGAGTTCGGACTAGCAGGCGGGTTCCTGCCCTCTCTGTACTTTGCCTCTGGTAGGCCCCAGAAGCCTGGTGTTGAGGAGCGAGTGCGTGATTGCAACCAGAAGGCCTGGGCCGGCCTCCTGGTTCTGGTTCTTGTCACCTCTATAACCTAAGGCTGCTCATCACTCATCACTTCCTTCAGCTGGAAAATGGGCGTGCTGGTGACTCCTCCTTAGTGGCTGTTTTGAGAACCAGTGGATTTATTTCTATGGAAGCATTTCTTAGCGGCAATCACAGCACATGCGTTATTTTTTTAGGATTGTACTCTAACAAAACCCAAGAAGACAAGGTTTTCACGCCCATTATCGTCCCGCAACGTCCATGCACGTTTGGGAGGCAAGCCGCAGTCAAGAACCAGCGGCTGGCAGGGTATCTGGCCGTGGACTGATCACTTGCCTTTTCCCGTCCTCTCTCTTTCCTAAGGATTCAAAACATTGTGCCCTGGAAGAGCCAGACAGTATTCGAACAGCCAAAGCAATCATTGTATCTCAGACCTTATGAAACTCCTCCAGTGGTATCTAATGGCCGGCCTGCCAGACCTCCGCTTTCCGCTCCTGGCCCTGGGTGACCAGGTGCCAGGGGTCCCTTCGTCACTTTGCAGATGGGAGCAAAGAGGCAAAGGCAGGGGAAGGAACCTGCTTCCTAGTCTCCCTCGGAATCGGGAATGGAGCTGGGTGTAGACCTCTTTCCCCTTAAGTCTCTGACTCAGTGCTTTCTTATGCCTCCTATCCGTTCTGGTGACTTCTCCAGCATCCCTCCACATGCTTTCTCCTTCGGCCTGAAGAAGAGAGCCGGGGGGGCTTACATGCACACTGGCTGGAGGACACAGACATTCAACTAAGCTTGGAGCTGTGCTTGTGACTTTGTTTCTTCTTCGCCTTGATCACTTTTCCCTGTCTTTCCAGGACTACAGCATGAAGGAATTTTCCGGGTGTCGGGATCCCAGGTGGAAGTGAATGACATCAAAAACGCCTTTGAGAGAGGTAAGGAAACAGGCTTGAAGATCAGACCAAATGCGTGCCAGCCTCCTGGGATATTGGCTGCACCCATTCCCACCCCCCCCAAGAGGACCCAGAGGTTAGCAAGCGACCTCTTCAGCCCAATACCTGCTTCCGTGTAGACAGTCCTCCCCAAGTCCTCCTCAGCCCCATTCACCCTGCCTCTCTCCTGCGGATGATCTGCCGAAACCCAAGAAGTTAACTATGATATCTGGGCGGTTTATGACTTCATCCAGAACCCTTGGTGGCAGTTAATATCAAGGCTAATGCGCCTGTTCATTGTAGCCCATTTATTAGCTTGTGGCGTATTAAGGTAATGGGCAAGCTTTGGCAATTTCCGTCACTGTAATGGATATATATAGTTTCAATTTGAGGTTGGTCCTATCATTAAATCTAATTACATCTGATATGAAATTTTCCATAGGGAGCCCCAGCGTGATTGTTCTCCTGTAAGTAGGTGTCCTTTGTTGCGAGCCAGGAACAGTGAGAGCCAGTCAGGAGGGAGAGCCTCCTTGGCCTCATTTTCCTCCCCCAGAGGCTCAGTCCCAGCCTGGCTTCATGATTCTTGTGAGAGGGCCAGTTGCAGTGTCCCGTCCCGGCCCATAGGGAATGTCCCTGAGCTGGTCTGACAGAAGCGAATTTATCCTATTGGATCCTTGTGCCCTACTCATGGTCGCCATGCTGGGCAGAGAGCTGATGGACTCTGATGAGGACTCGGACAGGTCACCCGTTCCCCACCATTCCTGCTTCGTCCCGTGTGTTTTTACCTTTCTCACTCTCTCTTTCCTTTTTTGGGGGGCTGCTTATCCTCAGGAGAGGACCCCCTGGCTGGGGACCAGAATGACCATGACATGGACTCCATTGCTGGCGTCCTGAAGCTTTACTTCCGGGGGCTGGAACATCCTCTCTTCCCCAAGGACATCTTCCATGACCTGATGGCCTGTGTCAGTAAGTACATCCTGGCCTCAGACTGGCTTCTGGGCAAGAGCACCTTGTCGTGACAGATAAGAAATGTCCACGGGGCCTTTTTTTCCCATAAGCTTTTCAATAATGTTTTTCTTTTTCCTTTTCTTCAGTGAAGTTTTTCTTCCTCGTCCTCAGTCCTTCATCCCTGGTGGGGAGGGAAGAAAGATGACTTTTCAGTAAGAGTCTAGGACCACAAGTCAGAACTCCTGGGTTTTTCTTTCTGATTGGCCTTAAACTCCTTGCTTTGCTGAGCTTTGTTTTCTTCAGTAAAATATATTTCTATTCATATATAAGACACAGTCCTTTTCAGTTATTGGAAGCTCATACATTAGTGCCTGTGCTTTTTATGCTATAAAGGGGAAATATTTTCTGCTTGTTGCTTATTTTTATAATTAAGGTTAGAATGAATCTTTGTTTTATAAGATTGATTGACTGATTTTAAGTGGGCGGGGCAGAGGGAGAGGGAGAGACAGGATCTTAAGCAGGCTCCACACCCAGCATGGAGCCCACTGCGGGGCTCGATCCCATGACCCTGAGATCAAGATCTGAGCCAAAATCAAGAGTCAGATACTGAACCAGCTGAGCCAGCCAGGTGCCCCTGCTTGTTGCTTTAAACATGGTGTGGTGGGCGCCTGGGTGGCTCAGTTGGCTAAGCAACTGCCTTCGGCTCAGGTCATGATCCTGGAGTCCCGGGATCGAGTCCCACAGTGGGACTCGATCCTGCCGAGCAGGGAGCCCGCTTCTCCCTCTGACCCTCCTCCCTCTCGTGCTCTCTGTCTCTCATTCTCTCTCTCGCAAATAAATAAAATCTTAAAAAAAAATGAAAAAAAAAATAAAAAATAAAAAAATAAACATGGTGTGGCTTACCTCCTAGATGTGTTAGTATGTGTTCTTTTAGGAATAAAAGCCCTCTGAACACTTAAATGTAGCAATATGATGTTTTCCTAGAAAGAGATATAGTCTCTACTTTATCCTTATAGTTTCCTGCCTCTTACTCTCAAATTTGGGACTTGAAAAGCTATTCTTACCCATTTAGTTTAGCTTATTATCCAGAAACATCCTCTCTTTTGTTTTCCATGGAAAAAAATGCATGGAAATTTAGATTAATACCAGGTCATCCTGGAAGTGGACTCCACTAGAATGATGGCTCCAGAGGCTGGAGAAGGCAGTGCCTTTGAAATGGGAGAAGAGTCTTCTTCCTGGATGCACCAGGGTGTTCATGGCCCCCAAGTCTCCGGTTGGACTCATTGTATGCCCTGAACATTGTCTCTCTCTGCTCCAGGGCATTCAGTAAGCTCTCTTATTTTATTTGTTGACCCACTATTTGTGGAAGCCTAGTGGAAATCAGTTCTGTGCCTATTAAATTTAGGCCCTCCCTCCTATCTTCACGTCTTGTTCTAGGACTGAGCTTAGGTAGATGTCTTCAGTGGCTGGGGCTACCAAGACAGTTCAAGATACCTTGGCTGCCCAGTTCTCCCCTTGAGATGTGCTCCTAACCCACTGCTTTCCACTTCTTTCTCACAGAAAGGCACTCATAGAAAATGACAATATCCACATGGCACACTAGTGGGGAGGCTGGCCATGATGGAGGTCTGTGATTAGTCTGTCCACAGCACAAGAGACAGGAAACCTCGCGTCTTCTCCCCAGATACCACAACTTATGTAGGGATCTACCATCTCTTGCCTCTGGCCACATTCTGCCCAACCCCACTGCAGATAAGAGAGGGGGAAAGATAAGCCAGACCTGTCCAGAGGATGAGGAGATGCATGTGTAAAGCGAGCAGGACAGGAGCTACACAGCCTGTCTCCCTCCCCACACATGGATCCTCCAAGGCTGGATGTCGAGCCTGCAGTCCTAGCAGGTTTCGGGACCGTTCTTGTCTGTGGTTGTTTTAATAAGAGAGCGGTAGGTGCTCGGAGAACATCCCCAACCCCTTCTGAGCCCGAGGAGCATATGCCTTCAGTCGGGGGTCAGGAAGCGTCTGCAGCCCAGCAGGTGCCCTGCGGCAGCAGTCCCGCCCCGAGGAGCCACGGGGACGGAGCCCCCGTGGGGGGGCTTTATTATCTGTGCAGCCCCTGCTGGTAGTCAGGGCCCTCACACCATTACTCCTTGGGATCTCAGTTGCGATGGACGGTAACGCATGGCTTTCTTCTTTCAGCAATGGACAACCTGCAGGAGAGAGCTCTGCACATCCGGAAAGTTCTCCTGGTCCTGCCCAAAACCACTCTGATTATCATGAGATACCTCTTTGCCTTCCTCAATCAGTGAGTAGACTTCCCAGTGAGCAGTGGATCAGGCCTGGGCTTCGGCCCCTGGAAGCTTATCCGTAGAGCCGTGTCAGTTCATCGAGCCCCGTGAAATCTGTGGAGCGGCGACAGTGTGCGGGGCACAGTTGTAGTCTGTGAGAATACATTGCGAAACGAGACAAAAGCCCTGATACTGTTTAACTCACATTCCAGGCTGGGAGACAGACAGATAACAGATATGTCAGGCGGGAATAAGTGCTTAGGTGAAGACTAAGGAAGTGTAAGTTAAGAGCCAGAGTGCGGGGGGCCCGAATGGGGGCAGGGGTGAAAGAGGGAGAGCTGCTAGAGAGGGGTGGTCAGCAAAGGACTCTCTGAGGAGACGCAGCGACCTAAATGGAGTGACAGAAGGAGCCACAAGCGATGTTCACGGCCATCAAGCCCCGAGAGTCATGGTAATAATGGGTTTGGATTTGGGAAGCCACTGGAAGCTTTGAAGCAGAAGAATGGTAAGATCTGATCTATATGTATTCTTGGAAGCCTGCCGACAGCTTTGAGGAGAAGTTATCAGGGGCTATGAAGAGAAGCAGGGACACCATGCAGAGGTGACTGTGAGGTCTCAGCCACGGGCACTGGGGGCTTAGGGTGGTGGGGGGTGGGTCATGAGGGAGGGCGGTGCGGTGGGGTCGGGTTTGGGGTCCATTTAGAGCATAGCATTGACAGGACGTCCTGATGGGGAGGATGTAGAGTATGAGGAAAGAGAGAAATTTGAAATGTTTGGCATGAGCAACAGGGAACCAGTGACTCCGTAATGGAGTTGGGGAAGACGAGGTGTAGAGGACAGAATCAAGACAAGGCACCAACTTGGCCATGTTAATGTGAGGTGCCCGTTAGGCCTCCAAGGAGAGATTCTAAGTGGGCAGTGGGACATAGGAATCTGACACTCGGGAGAAACCCAGGGTAGAGATACGAGTCTGGAGTCACCATATGCTGACTGATGTTTTCGCTGGTCACCCAGGGAGTAAGGGTAGCTAGAAGAGGGGTCTGAGGGCCAGAGGGGCCCTGGGCTTGGATGGGGCATGGCTTCCTGTCAAAGCAGTGTGTTCTTGCCGAGGGCGGGCTTTAGGTCCCCACGGGGCAGCGAGGCAACAAGCAAGGAAATGTGGTGCTTGCCCTGTGGGCCCCTCTGTCTTCATGTTGCTTCCTCTGACACAGCTCCCTCAACAACCTAAAGCAAAGGCTATAAATGGGCAATGGGAGGGCCAGATAAGGCGCATAGATGTATTTCTTTTCAGTCTGCTGTGTCTTGAAAACATTGAAACATTTAAATATTAGGGATTTTACTTAAAAATAGCTAGATTTCTAGCTTCTCTTGAAAACACTGTTGGATCTGGAAGTAATGGACGCACATCCTGCAAGGAGGCAGTTCTGTGTGGAGTAAGGGCTTCTGCCAGGTGAGGCAGGCCCCCCCCACACTCCCTATACTGAGGCTGAATTCGGTTGCCATTTGTCATCACTCTTGCTTCATGGGTTTTCCTCTCGTGGAGAAACATTTGTCTAGATCCATGAATCTATCAAAAGAGAAAACAAAAATTAGACCAAGGAGTGAGGGTCTTTTAGCACAAATTTCTTCATCTTCCTGGTCAGTTTGGTCTTTGCTTCAAAGGAAAACAAACTTGGTGGCCATCTCGTGAGCTTCAGCTTGCTTACAAGTTCACGGTCAGCCTAGCTCTCTAGGCATCTAGGTTAGCAGCTCTGCCGGAGACCTTGCCGGGGCACCCACGCCATCCTTCAGCCTTCCTGCCGGCCGTGCAGAGAAACAGAGGGTCCTGGCTCTGCAGCCTGCCTCCTCCACACGGCTGTGTCTGCACCTTCCATTAGCCGAGCCCTGACTCGGCACCACGACTGCCCGAGTTCAGAACCCCTCGTGACTCACAGAAGGTGTTCACATGCTGTGCATTTTAGGCTGACGGAAACGAAAACTCTGTACTGACTCTTGAGCTGGTAACAGCCCCTTTCTAGCATCTACTGCATTAACTACCTATTGCTGTGTAACAAATTACCCGAGAACCTAGCAACTTAAAACAAAAAGCATTAATTCTTATGGCACAGTTTCTGTGGGTCAGGAATCCCCAGTGTAGGTGCAGTGTTGGCGGGGGGCCTCTGGCTCTAGCTCTCTTGAGGTTGCAGTGAGGGTGTTGGGGGCAGGGCCATAGTCTTCTCCTAATGGCTCCACTAGGGGAGGATCCGCTTTCGAAGCTCACCTGTGTGGTGTCGGCAGGATTCAGTTCCTCGCAGGTTGTTGGACTGAGGACCTTCCTCGCTGGCTAACTGTTGGCCAGAGGCCTTCATCAGTTCTTCACCATGTGGGCCTCACCATAGAGCTATTCACAACATGGCAACTGGCTCCCTCCAAGCACGTGAGTGAGAGAACACCCAAGACAGAAAGCTCAGTCATTGGTAACCTAATCTCAGAAGTGACATCCCATGCCTTCTGCCGTTTTCCATTCACTAGAAATGAGTCACTAAATCTAGCCCACACTCAAAGGGAGAAAATTACACCAGGGTGTGAAAACCAGTAGGCAGGGACCATGGGGTTCATTTTAGAGGCTGCTTACCACAGCCTGTGTGCTACCCAGTGACTTTTTTTTTTTTTAAAGATTTTTTTATTATTATTTATTTATTTGACAGAGAGAGAGACAGTGAGAGAGGGAACACAAGCAGGGGGAGTGGGAGAGGGAGAAGCAGGCTCCCTGCTGAGCAGGGAGCCCGATGCGGGGCTCGATCCCAGGACACTGGTATCATGACCTGAGCCGAAGGCAGACGCTTAACGACTGAGCCACTCAGGCGCCCCTGACTTTTTGTCCCCCAACAAAGTGTTGGGAGCTCCCGCTCACTGCAGCTGACTCTGCTCTTTGTCTTTTGAAACCTGCTTTCTTCAGATGTCAAACAATATAGTATAATAAGCTCTTGCTAGTCAAGTGAGGTCCACAGACCATCATCTGGGAGATGGTTAGAAATACGGAATCTCAGCCCCTCCCCTTTCAAAGACCTATGAATCCGAGTCTGTATTTTAACAAGGTCCCCTGGTCAGTCACATGCTCATGGAAGTCCGAGAAGCACTGCTCTAGGTCCTCAAACGCTGCTCCGCCATCTGGATGAGAGAGTGAACCGGTGGTGCTTTTCTCCCGATTAAGGTGCTCCGACGTCCCCGGAAAAGCTGACTCTTCCTCGAAATCTCACCCATCTCCAGGTGCCTCCTCGTTTGGAAAGATTGTGTCTGGGCGGTTCTTCTGACTTTCACAAGGAGCGTTTTGGCTTCTACACACAGATGGACAAGGAGACCTGTGGTTGGGTTGTCTTGGAGAGCCACAGCTGCTCACGTGCTTATTTGTTCCCTTATTTAACACATATTTATTAAGCATCTACTGTGGGCCAGGCCCTGCTCTAGGTGCTGGCCATCTAAGAAGTCACCAAACAGCCCAGGTGTCCCATGGAGTCCCTTTGGAGTTTATGTTCTGTTGGAAGAAGACCAAACTAACGAGGACGCATATCCCGTGTTGGAGGAAAAGTGCTCTAGAGAAAAATAAAGCAGGTCAGGGCACCGGGGAGTGCCAGGGGTCAGGGCGAGAGTTTGCTCTATAAGATACAGTGGTCTGCAGACACTTCACTGAGCAGGGAACCGTGGGCTGTGAGGTAGGAGGAGGACCTAGAGAGAATGGCGTCTCAGAAGCCACACAGAGACGTGTTTGGAAGAGGGAGTGATACCAGAGGTAAAGGGGGTGACAGGCCAGCCGAGAAAAGGACTCAGGATTGCGTTAGCCGCAGGGAGAGCACTGGTGACCCTGAGGAGTGTTGTCCTGATGGAGTGGAAGGGGCCAGACCCTGATGGCGTCCGTTCAGGAGAGAAGGGGAGCCGCTGATGGCTAAACAACGTGTGGTAGGTCCATATGGGGGGAGGGGGTCGTGTTCAGCCGTGAAAACGAATGAGGTGCGGAGGCATGCTACAGCGTGGATGCACCTGGAAAACATCCTGCTGGAGGAAAGAAGCCAGTCACAGAAGACCACGTGGTGTAGGAGCCCATTTATTTGCAGTGTCTGGAACAGGCTCCTGAAGGAGCCATGTAGCCAGGAGCTGGGGGGAGGGGAGGATGGCGGGGGTGGGGCGTGTGACTGCTAATGGACATGGTTTCCTTTCGGGTGATGAAAATGTCCTGGAACTAGACGGTGGTGATGGTTGCACAACCTTGTGAATATGCTAAATGGCGCTGAATTGTACACTTCAAAATGGTGAAAATGGTCAGTTTTATGGTATGTAGATTTTACCACAGTAAAGAGTGGGAGGGGGCAAGAGAGAAGGTATATGTATCTGCTCAGGCTGCCGTAGCAAAGTACCACAGAGTAGGTGACTTCAACAACAGAAATTCATTTTCTTGTGGTTCAGGAGTCTAGACGTCCAAGATTAAGGTGCCGGCAGGGTCGGTTTCTGGTGAGGAGTCTCTTTTTGGCTTGTAGATGGCCGTCTTTCCTCTGCATCCTCCTGTGGCTTTCCTTTGTGCACACGCAGGGAGAGCTCTGGGGTCTCTTCCTCTTCCTATAAGAACAGTAGTCCTATCGGATTCGGGCCTCACCCTCACCCGTAGGATCTCATTTAACCTTAATTATCTCCTTAAAGGTCCTTTCTCCAAATACAATCACATGGGAGGGGGGTGGGTAGGGCGTCAACATAGGAATTTGGGGAGAGGGGACCCAATTCAGTCCATAACAGAAGGGCTGGAGATGAATCGGAGAATCAGAAACATCAGGGATAGACAACGCCCAAATAGTTTTATTGTGAAGAGGAGGAGAGAAATGGGACAGTAATATGGTACAGATATGGGGTTAAGAGGGAATTCTTTTCCAGGGGGCCAGTATTACTGCATGTTTGTATGCTGGTGGGGACCACGACCCACTGGAGAGGCAACACTAAAGACCCAAGGGCAATTGCTGGACGGATATCCTTGCTGGAGAGAGAGGATGGAGTTCACTGCCAGGGAAGGAAGGCAGAACATGAGGGCACAGAGGCAAGTCCCTTATTAGATGCAGGGAGCACGAGAAAGCCAATCCATGTTGTTATAGGCGAGAGAGTGACAAGAGGAGTGATGGGATGCCTTTGAAGAACCATCAGAAAGAATCAGCCAGAATAACGTTAGACTTCTTATCTCTTAGAGAGCCTTTTGGGGAAGTCAGGGAAGGCTGTTAAATCATGGATTTAGAGAGGGAAATTGTAGTGTCTCCCATTGGAAAAGCTTTTAAAGGCCTGATGGATTCTCAGCCCCATGATTTGCCTGGGGCCATGGTGAAGAATACAATTTCTCTTCATCCCTTCCAAACCTAAAATCAACCTGGTGTATTAATATCTTACCCATAGTCTGTTGGTTGTTGCCAAATCAAACCCCTGGGGCCTGTGAAGCTGAAGGTTTTTAAGTGAAATGTCATGTATTTAAAACAGTCTGTCCGAAGCGTTGTGTTCTCCCTGAGGAGCTAAGTTTTCGATTTTGGGATCTAGAGTCCTCAGCTTGATGATGTCTGTCAGGAGAAGAAGGTGGCTAGACTTCTATAAATCACTTGCTGGCAAATGTTGACAGACCTGCTTCCCTTTCCCTGACTAGATTCGAGGGTCCTGTATAGAGAAGCAATTCGGATATTATAATTACAGAAAATATGGATTGAGCACCGCCTGTGTGCCAGGCACAGTGCTCAGTGCGTTGCATATAATACTTCATTCAAGCTTTATAGCAGCCCCATGAAGGAGGTACATTTTTTTATAGGGAAGAGACTTCAAAACCAGAATACTCCCCTGGAACTGGTACATGATGGGGCCAGGACTCAAAACCAGGTCTAATTGACTCTAAAATTCTTGGGATGTTTTGTTTTTCTTTGTCAATTTAATCAAAGAGACAAATGTCCATCATTAAAAGGTAGAAAGTCCAGAAAAGTACATGATAAAAAACAAGTTTCGCACCTCAATCCTGATTTTCTCATTGCTCCCCAAAGCCTGTGTTCCCAATCACTATACCGAACCTTGTTAAGACACGCAAAAGATGAGTTTGAATCCATTAGAAGAATTCACTAATATTATGGATAGAAGCTCTAGAAATATAGTACAGTTCTTAGAAGAGATGGCATTATGCAAGTCGACACCAAAAAAATTTTAAAGAGGGACCTGGTACCAGTGTTTTCCAATTTAGGTTTTTTTTTTTTTAATAAAAATCCAGTATTTGAGTTCTTAGACTAGGCACAGACTTCAGGGCCTTCATGGATTATTAGCACCATTATATTGTATATGAAATGACATGCATCTGTATGTGTACATGTATGAATTTTTTGGGGAGAGAATCTCTAGTTTTTGTCAAATTCTTGAAGGAGGCTGTGACCCCCAAATAGTTAAGAACCATGGCTTTAACCCCTCAACCTACATGTTCCCATTGTAGATTGGAAGAGAGAGAGGACCTTGGTTTATATTTTAATGGGAGTAAGAAATGGAACTGGCCCATGAGACCCCAGTCCACGAAGATGTGTCCTCAAGCCCCTGGTCATTGTAGCCACCTATGAATCAAACAGCCCTTCCCTTAGGAGGCTTGACAAGGTTGCTCATCTCTCACGGGCCTTCGAGTGGGACTCTCAGGGCTAGACTTCATTTCCGTCTGACGGCCAGGCTTCCCAGAAATGACTGGTTTTGTTCCATGTTACCAAATGTCGTCAGATCGCACTGAAGAAAGGGCCTTCCTCCTCCTTGTCCCTGTTGAGGTTACCAGGATAATTACCTCTCCTGTCTCCAGTGTTTGTTTGACCAAGAAGTAGACTTGGAAACTTCTCCCAGTCTTTTCTCAATCTCATCTCTCTTTTAACTAGGAGCCAGGGGAGGATTATAAAATTCAAACTTTAAGACCTTCTGTGAAGCAGTCCAGCCACTGAGAACCATAACCTCACCCATTGCTGGCCTCCCTGCGTTTGACTAGGTCCTCAAGAAGAGTGATTCTCAACCGTACAGTTTTCTCCCCGTGACAGCTGTTCACATCCATTGTACTGCGTCTCCAGGGTGGACAGGGGACGTGTGCGAATCTGCAGTAGAGGAGAGAACCACTGGGTTAGAGAGAGACCAGCTTGGTAATTTGAGTCTGGGTGCGGGATACACTAGAAATGAACTCTGTCCAGTTCTGAAGAATACCTACTCAGATGAACACAGCTGAGTCTCAGGCCTCTGATTCAGCATCAGAGGGCTTTGGTTTCTCCTCAGATCTGTCACAGTCAGGTGCTGGGGACCGCCTGCTGATGCCCATGATGGGGGCAGAACTCCTTAGCAGAGCTCCCAGCTCTCCAACCTGGGGCTGGGGGCTGGGGGTGTACATCCAGAGCTGGCCGAGCCTTCAGCCTGGACAAACAGACCAGTGGGGGCTAATGAGGCCCAGTGGCTCACTGAAGGGCTTGTGTCCTTGGCCAAGGTTGGAGGCGTGGCCAGAGCAGCTGCTGCTTTAAAAGGGGGAGCTCCCAGGATAAATACCCAATAGCAAAGTCAGCCTGCATCCAGAGGAAGCCTGAGCAGAAACTGAGCAGCATGCTGACCTTTTCCTGAATAAATCTTGATTGTAATAATAGAGGACATTATGAAAATGAAAAACAATTACACTAGCTGTTCCAGAAAGAAATTCACTTGCTTGATGGAATACAGAAGCTAATTGGTTGGCAATTTTTTTTAATAAGTCTAGAGCTTGGAATGGAATATCCCTAGTAATTTGATTATTTTGCTCTGCAAGAAGGTACACGGCAGAATGCCTGTGTCTTCTCTCCGTATCGTCCTGAGGGCAGCCCGAGGGCCTCCATCTGCTCTGGCAGCTTGGTGGGTTGGTGTGGGGGAGCTGTCTCAGCTCTGTGGAGTGGGGTGTTCTTGAAGCAGGGGAGATTTGGCAGAGAGGGTGTGGAGTGGGGCTGGTGATGGGGCGGCAGGTAGGATTTGAACAAGGAACTGGTGAGAGAGGAGGGGTGAGACCTGCGAGGAGGTGGCTCCTGAATGACCGTCCTGGTGGTCATTGTCTTCTCCCCCCCCTCGGACTTTATAGAAGCGCTCCGATGCCCAGAAAAGCAGGTGGCAATTTGTGGAACTTCTGCTCTTGCTCTTGGCAGTGCCTCCCATGATTGTGTTTTCTGGGCGTTCATGCGAGTGCTTTCCAGCTTGCCCCTTTCCCCTCTCCTCCAGTTTATCACAGTTCAGTGAAGAGAACATGATGGACCCCTACAACCTCGCCATCTGCTTCGGGCCCTCATTGATGTCAGTGCCTGAGGGCCACGACCAGGTGTCCTGCCAAGCCCACGTGAACGAGCTGATCAAAACCACCATCATCCAGCATGAGAACATCTTCCCAACCCCCAGGGAGCTGGAGGGCCCCGTCTACAGCAGAGGAGGAAGCACAGAGGACTACTGGTAGGGGCTCTGGGCTGGAGGTGGGGGTTGTTCCCAGTGCACATTGGGGGTGGGGGCCAGATGGCCAAGCGAGACCCAAGGGAGAGAGAGACCCAGATCCTCTCAGCCTCCCACTCCCAGGCACTTGAAGCTGCCAGGATCTGGGGATGGTGCAGGCAGGGCCCTGCCTCAACCCGGCCTGTGGAGTAAGTGCCCCTTCGTGCCACCTCCCTGTTTTTTTCGGAGTTCTTAGTGGTGAGGAACCATTCTGGAAAATAATGACAACAATAATAGGAATGTTAATAATCTCCAGGAAGGGAAAATTTGTAAAGTTGCATTTAGAACAGCTGTTCATCAGTCAGCAGCGTCTCTCAGGCTCCTGCTCTGGGCCGTGCATTGTGAGAGACACAGTCCTGGGTCCCAGAAAGAAGATTTTCTTTCTTATTGCGAAGAGTTTAGATATGAGGCATAATTCCCTCACTGTGAGTTTGTACAATGATAATTTAGAATGATCGCAGAAATCTGTGGAGAGAAAAAGGGGTAAGCTCCGTTTTTTGGCAGGTTAGGCGTCCTTCCACCCGAAAGCGAGATTCAATTCTGTGGGGCAAGGTTTTTCGTGACCTAGCCTGGGAGCAGAGATTAAAAGGAATCCCTAGGGCACATCTTTACTAGACCCTTCTGTTAGACAATTAACAAATTACTATTTCCATATTACAGATACAGTCACTGTAACCTAGAGAGGCCAGTGACAATCTTTCAGGCCACCTTAGTGGTGGGGATTCCAACCTTGACGTGCCTTAGTACAGGACGCCATCCAGGACCCCACACTAGACCCCAGGGTACCACTTACAGTGTCATTTTCCCATCAAACACAAAAGCAACTACCTCTCTCTTTTGCTCCCTAACGTCCCTTACCTCCTTCCCCACCCCCTTCATCTTCCCCATCAAATGGCGCTTCAGCCTGGGCTGAAAGCATAAGCCAGCCCAAATCGGATTCCATCTGAACTCAACATCTGGAACCAATTCAGCAGCCCCATTACTATCCACTGAAGTAGGGGAGGACAGGGGAGGCTGTTTACTTAATTAGAGGCCAGTGGGTCCGTGCTTCTCCCTGATCACCACAGAAGGAGCCTCCTGCCTGACGAGTGAAGAGAGTGATATTCATGTGTCTGTGAATATAAAAATACCACTGACACCCCTGGGTTTGGTCTTGTCTGCTGTCCCGCAGATGCCAGCATCTGGGTCCGAGCTGGAGAAGCCTACAGTTGCCAGCTCAGAGAGAAAGCTTTTTGTCACTGACAGATGGTTGGTGGGGACAGGGGAGGTTGTTCAGGTCTCAGCCTATGAGCTGATGAGCTCCAGGGAGCTGTCCTTGTGCATGTGACTTGGGAGGGTCGGTTTCTCTCTCACATGAGGGTTGAAAAGCTGTGGAAAGAGTGTTCCCAGTGCCTGCTTTATCTTCCTTCCGAAGTGTGCCCTCACTTCTCAAATATCTCTAGACCAGTCCCAGGACACAGAGCCCTCCACAGCCCTGGTCCCCCAGTCCCAGCCCGGGGGAGCAGACAGTCACCGCAGGGCTGGCTCACAGGGGGCACCTTCTGCCAGTTCTCTCCAGAGAAACCCCCCCGCTCCCACCCCCACTGTTAGCTGTGCATCCGACATTTATTAGCAGCCTTTGGAAAACCCACAAGATTAGTTAGGGAATGTTATTACCACAGACTGGGTGGGAGGCCAGAAGCAGCCGAGGAGCAAGAGGAGGTGACCCTGGGGAAGAAGGACCATCTGACCAATGGACTCACACCCACTCAGAAGGCTCCCAGCCTCTCTTCTTCTTTGGGAGGGGAAAGAAGTGCCAGCGAAGCGAGCTAAGATGGATGAAGGAGTTGGGCGGGGGGTGGCAGAAGGGGTGCTAGGGCCCGAGAATCCTGGAGAATGGCCAGGAGACCAGAAGAGCCAGGGAGAGGGGGCTCCTGGCCGCTTGGCCTCCCCGCAGCTGTGAAGAGGAGAGGCCAGGCCCACGTCACCACGTGTTGCCAGCCCTGCAGCTAGAACCCGGTTCCCTAGGACTGCCTGCTGTTTGGCCTGCGGGGCCTCCTCAGATCACAGGTGTTGGCGGCCTTGCCGTGTGGCCGACGTGTGGGTGTGGAAGCGAGCGTAGAATTCTAGTGCTCCCAGGGGCCTTAAAAATGCATCATCTCACCTTCATGTTAGAGCAGTGGTTTTCCAAGTGGAGTCTCTGGACCAGCGACACCTACGTTACATAGGGCTGGCTGGGAATACAGACATTCTAGCTCCGCCTGGCCCTCGAGACTTAGAAACTCTAGGAGTGAGGCAGTCCACTTTTAACAAGCCGTCCAGGACTCTCTGACGTTGGAGAATTGCTGCCTTCCTGGATGGCCACATAACTACACTTGCAACTCTGGAGGTAACTGAGCCTTTGCCCCGTGCGCCCTGGGGGCCCTGAGGGCTTCTAGAGTGTCATGAAACTCATCAGAGTTTTAGGCCCAGTAAAAGTGAAAAACTGTGCCACATTTTTTGGTAAGGAGGAATCCCTATTGATGTTCTCCCAGAAAGTTCTCTGGGTTCTGGAGAGCCTCCTTGGAACTGACTTCTGAACTGGTCCCCTGGCCTTTGAGGAACTTTCTAGAGTGAAAGACCTGTCCCAAGGGGAGGGAGAGGCTATAGGCTCAAACGTAGGAACCGTGAGGCCAGGTGGTGGATAGAGGAGGTGGTAATGCGTCCATAGAATTGCCTGGAAAGGCTCCCTTGTTACTACCAACTGCCAGAGGAAGAAACTTTAGCAATGAACAGGGGGTTAGAACTTCCTGGTGCCCATCCGCATCTACTCTGATGTCCATAAGCCAGGAAACCAGGAGTAGAAACGACTTTCCTAGTAACTTCCCCGGCCATTCTCATTTCTCAGCCCTGGATGATTTTAGACTCAGTGAACTGTTGAAGAACTTGACCAGCCTCCATGCCCTGTCCTCTCGAAGAGTCCAGCCCACAGCAGACTCTTCTCCCTCTGACTCACCTCCCACTCTCTCACCCATGCAAGACCAAAGCACAAAGCCTACAGACATAAGCAAAACGAGAAAGAAGGAAAGGAAGACCAGTTACTAACCACTCCGTCGTGCCTCAGTGACTCTTCATGCGACGCTGTGATGTTATACAGACCACTAGCCTCAATTCATCAGTAGGTGGCTGAGGCTCAAAGAGATTCAGTCCCTTGCCCAGGGTCACACAGCTCACAAGTGTCAGAGCTGGTTTTCAGGTCCTGTTGTGTCCCAGGCAAAAGCCTAGTGTTTTCTTCCATGTGCTCCCTCAGGGGCTAGTTCACCTAGAGAATCAGCCCTTGAGGAGTTGAGTTGTTGTGTATTTTCAAAAAGACTTATTTTGTAAATTCGAAAGGGGTTCCCTTTGTCTCAGGATATTCTAAGTCCCAGGCAGTCTCAAACAGTTTCTGCAACAGGGACTGGACTGGAGAACCCTGGGAGGCTTGTGTTTCGTCATCACTGTGGTGAGCAGTCAGGCTGTAGAGTGTGTGAGGCAGCTTCCGTGCCCTTGCTCCAGGGAAGCTGCGTGAAGGAGACAAGAATTTGGTCAGCGAGGGCTGAGGTCCCCGTGACTCTTCTATTGCAGTGACAGCCCTCATGGAGAGACTACCTCGGCTGAGGACTCAACCCAGGACGTGACCACAGAGCACCACACGAGCGATGATGGTATGGGGTCCTGCTTCCGCGGCAGCGGGGCCAGGGGCGGGGGGTGGGGGGGTGAAGTGGAAGGAAGGGATTATATAACCTGCGCTCCCCGTGCTCCTTCCTGCTAAGCAGCCCCCTGAAGACAGGCAGGGGGCTCTCCTGTCTCTGGTTTTCATTCCTTCCCTTTCTTGGAGAGACAGCCCACCCTCTCAACTAGAACGGTCTCTACGTTAAACCAGAGATGGAGAGCTAGACCTTTCAGAGCCTTTAAAGCTTCTCGCTCCAACTCCCTATCCCTCGCCTGCATGATGTTGGTCCCCTGTCACAGCCTAGACTCCTGCCAGGTAGCTGGAGACCAAAATCAAGGAGAGCTCATTTGAAAAAGCTGTTAGCCTGGGGAACAGAAAAGCTGGGTGCCAAGAACCCAACAGAAGCAAGCCAGAGGGGAGTGGGACTCAGCATGCAGAAACCACACGCTTTCACACCTGCCGACTGGAAAGATTGACCCTTTCCAAAGTACAGACATGCTAGCGCTGTGCAGCCTGGCGGGTGTGCATCGAGAGGTGGAATGCGCAGCGGTCACCGCGGGCCCCTCGGCAGCGCCCATGATTTATTAGGCTCTGTCCAGCCAGCACGCTTCCCATCCTTCCAACAGTTCCACACCTCCATTTCTGGACCACTTGGGCTCTTGGAAGACTCAGCAGCTGACAAGGGGTCTCAGAATTTTCGGGGCATGAGAACGAAATGGCACAGTCTGCGGAGCTTTCCCTGCTTTCTGCCTTGCTGTGAATTCTGCAATCCTAGGCCAGCTTTTTGGAGGAGAAAAAAAAAAATTAGGGCTGCTTATTTGGTTGCTGAAGTCAGATGGATCAATATGATAATCTGCCCCATTACAGGAGGGGAGTAGGTGAAGTAGGGAAATTTGTCCCTGCTGGAAGCTTTGTAGGTCTTATCTCTTAATCCTAGTGAAATAGAGCCCCTATTTTTATAGCTGAGAAAACAGAGGCCAGAGAAGTCAAGTGATATGCCCAAGGCTGTACAGAACTGAGATTTGGGATATTTAGATAGGCCTTCTCTGGTGTGCCTCCTGTAGCAAAATCTCCAGCCCTGCCTGTTCCGGGGCAGGCCCACCAATCATGCTGCCTGGGCCCGGTCTTGCCTGTAGGCAGCCTTCCTGTACACTGCTTGGAATATCTGACTTTAACCTCGGGTTCCAGGTTTCTGGGAGCTTGCTTTCTTGTTCTCTGACCGCCCCCCTGCTGCTCAGCGCAGATAATGGTAACGATGACAGTAGGCGTAACTGGCTAAGGTCTACGCAGCGCTTACTATAGGCCGGGCGTTGTTCTAAGTGCTTTTACAAATTGCTATTTGTTGACTCCTCCTAACAAGTTCATGAAAGAGGCACTATTGTTGTCCTTTTTTTTTTTTTACAGAGGAGACGGAAGCTCACACAAAAATAGAAAGTCATTGCATTTGTAAACCCCTTTTAATTTTCAAATTACTTTTGTGTACATTTTCCCATGTATTATCCACAAAATCTTTTTCCATATTTTGCTCCCTGGAAAGTAGGTTGGGTGAGTTATTTTCTCTTTATGGAGACTAAAAGCTCATGGTCTACGAGGGGGAATGGATAGTATAAATAAAATTTGTTGTATTGAAAGTACAATATGATAAATGTTCTGCAATTAATGGAGTTATTTTATGATCAGAAAAGAAAGAAACTTACAAATACGGCAGGGCAAGGTCAGCGATAGGGTTTGGCGTAAAGAGCTGCGGATGCACCAGAGAAGTTCCCCTTTGCCCTGAGTGGGGCTCAGCCTGTTGGGCAGCGTGATGTGCTCTCCCAGGAGGCAGACTGCGCCCAAGCCCGACAAGACTCCCACCCTGCACGTGTGGTTCGTTTTTGCACAGAAAACTGCCGAGAGAATAAAGTGTTCTCTGTTTTGTTTTGCTTTTTAATGATGATGTTTCAGTTGTGACTCAGTGTGCTTCATCAGGAAGACGAGAGAGAAAGGGATTCCGGGTGGGGGGACCAAAGGCAGGAAGGGGCACACAAGTGCTTTTAGGGTGATGGCGCAGTCCACACGGGAATCCCTGCCTCATCCCTCCATCCTCCGGGGCTTATTTCTCACACCAGGTTATCTTCCCATCGGTGTAAGTTCAGCTAATTGGGCTTTTCCTCCCAGTTTCCTGAGCCTCTGGTCCCAACAACATGTGTTTCCTTCTTTCCTGCCCCTCTCAGAGTGTGAGCCCATCGAGGCCATTGCCAAGTTTGACTACGTGGGCCGGACAGCCCGAGAGCTGTCCTTCAAGAAGGGGGCATCCCTGCTGCTTTACCAGCGGGCTTCCGATGACTGGTGGGAAGGCCGGCACAATGGCATCGACGGACTCATCCCCCATCAGTACATCGTGGTCCAAGACACGTACGTTGGGTCCCCTGCACCTTTAGGCGTCCCCGGCTGCGCTGTGGGAGTGAGACTTTATTTCTGGCTCCAAAGGAGCGTGAGGGAGACCAACCCCCAGGGGGCGCCAACACCATCCCTGAAGGACCCTACCCAGACTCCGCGGGGGATCATTTTTTCTTTTTCCTTTTTTTTTTTTTAAGATTTTATGTATTTATTTGAGAGAGAGAGAGAGGGAGAGAGAGAAACAGCATGACGGGGAGAGAGTCAGAGAGAGAAGCAGGCTCCCCAGTGGGCTGGGAGCCCTGGGACTCAATCCCACGACTCTGGGGTCATGACCTGAGCCGAAGGCAGTTGCCCAACCAACTGAGCCACCCAGGAGCCCCGGGGGATTGTTTTCTCATCTCTTCCCCCTGCAAATCGCTCCCCATCCACCCACTACCCCCCTAGTCATTTTGGAAACTTGCCAGCCCTCCTGCTCATCTACACTTAAACGTGATGAGTGATAATGAGGGGTTATTGTTTGACCACTTACATTTCCGTTCTGGAAAGCTCAGGGTGGGAAAACATTTTTACTTTTTTTCTTTCTTTTTTTTTTTTTTTTTCTAAAAACAACTGTGCTCATCCCAACCAGTTGGGCTGCCATTGGCACTTTTCCACTTGCAAATGAAAATGATGCCTTGCTTTTCTAGGAGAAATCTAGCTTAAGCGGCCTGGTGGAAAGAGCCACCAGGAAACGAGGTTGACACAGGGAAAGACAGGGAGAGGAGGGGAGAGGGCATCGGGGAGCAAAGGGAACGTGAACTGGGCCCAGAGACACTTCATCAGCTGGGCTGTTGGTTGGCTCCCGCTTTTCAAAGTGAAGTCTTCTGGGCAGGAGGGCTTCCCCCCCGCCCCACCCCCCAGCCCACCTGAGCCTGACTCCCTGCCCCTTTGCCCTGCCTCTGCCCCCGACTCCCTGTCCTTGGATACGATGCTGTCAGTGTTTTTAGTCCTTCCCTTAATATTATTTTTTAAAGGTTGATATCCTGAGTGAGTCTGCACCCTCCCAGCCTCTCCCCGGCTCGTTCTGCAGGGAGATCCTCCCTCTGTTGATAACATCGCAAACCCGGTGGCCATCTGTGCGTGGACAGGACCCTCCCAAATTTAGCATTATGACTTCACTCCGGGACCGAGAGAAGAGGAATTGTGGGGGAGAAGGGGCTTTCTTTGTCATCAGTAGCCAGAGGGGCCGGGAGAGCAGTGGAATGACCTGGGACCGGCTTGGACGCTCTAAGCGGGGCTCGATGCTCGACGACTGAGTGTGGCGGTGTCCTGCCTCGACGCCGGCCTCTCCAGAGCCAGCGCAGAGCTGCCCGTCCTTGCCCGACAGTGCCCGGGACCTCAGCAGATAAAGCGCACCCTGGACTGGCCGCCTCCTTCTCCAGGAGGTGGCCCTGGCACAGCTGCCCCAGGAAGGCAGCGTGGGGTCGAAGGCAGATGCCTCGAATCCGGGTTGTCCCCTAGCTCAGCTTTCCGGCGGCCGCGGAGGATCCTGCGGAAGGCAGCGGGATTATTTATTTTTATTTAAACGACCCTCCAAAGGCCCTTAGCTTTCCTTGCCTCTGCTCGCAGAGCTAGCCCAGCCAGGTGTCACCGCTGCCTTGGAGCTGTCGTGGGGGGTCGCGTGTGTGTCGGGGGGCCATCTTGCCGATTTAACGCTGCTTTTTGTGTTGTTGTTGTTTTCCCCCCTCCTCCCTGCCTGCCTGCCCCTTCTCCCCCAGCGAGGACGGTGTCGTGGAGAGGTCCAGCCCCAAGTCTGAGATTGAGGTCATTTCTGAGCCACCTGAAGAAAAGGTGACAGCCAGAGCGGGGGCCAGCTGTCCCAGTGGGGGTCATGTAGCCGATATTTATCTTGCAAACATCAACAAGTAAGCTCTGCTTTTCATTTTCTGCTCCCCCGAGTGCCTTGCGACACCCAGCCTCACCCTCCGGCCTCACCCCCTCTCCATGCCAGTGCCGCACCCCCCACCAGGCCTAACACTGCATGTGCTCACCTCTGCTGCAGGGCGGACAGGGCCGAGGAAGCTTCCACAGGCCCCGCCGGCAGGCCCCAGGCCCCTGCTGTGGAAGGGTGCCCCACCCTGGGCTCGGGCAGTGTCTGTCGGCTCCCGGCTGACTACTAAAACTTGACCAAAGCTTTGGTCCCTTTATGCAACCTGGTTTTGTACTGTTTCTCAGAGGTGCCTTCTCTTTTCCAATTCTTACCCAAATAATAGTCTTTGATGTCTTCCTGGCCCTTCCTTGTCCGTCCAAAGAGCCAGCGTCGTGTGCGTCTTCCACTAGGCTCACGTGACCCCAGAGGGGTTTATTTGGATACCATGTGTCTGTTTCCCGCCCTGGCCGGCATTCGCTCCGTCAAGGAGAGGAGACCACTCTGCCTGCCCCCCGCCCCCAACAAGGAAAGCTTTGTCCCGAGCTCTTTAATCATTGCCTAACCCCCAGCTCCCCTCTGCCCTTTCATACCAGTAGAAATCACTGTCCGTGTTTTCCCTGTTGCTTTAGCCCTGTGTCATCGCCCCCTGTTAGTCCCTTTGCAGATTCCCATTCCTGTCCGGCAGGCTCTTAACTCTGGCCCCAGCTTTCATTGTGGCTGTGAGCAACATCCCAGGGTTCTAACTCCACCCACACCCGATCTGGCCGGCTAGAGGGATTCCACGCCTGTGTGATGCGGCCTCCCCTAGAGACATTCAGGTTATTGGAGAACTAATCTCATCTCAAGGGGCCAGACACCAAGTCCCCAAGCCTACAGACCTCTTTTCCGCCAGACCCTGAAACTTGGCCCAGTGCCAACGGGATGACAAGCCCCAGGGCGTTCCTGATGAATATGGATTGCAGATGATGTACAGTTTTTATTCCCCTCTGGCTTTGGAGGAATGAAATGATTTGCACATTGAAAACCTGTTAACCGTAGCCTCTGGACACTGAAACTGGAAGGAGAATAAAAGATGCTTGTTGTTTTTAAACTGCACCAGGTCGCCCAGATCTCTTGGCTTTCTTCCAACCAGACGGTAGCAGGGGGAGTGGTTGGGGCACGTGGCTCTTTTCCATCCTTCACCCTCAAGTTACAAAGTCGCTGATTCAGCTCACTTAGTGTAGGTATAATTTAAGCCAGACCGGTAAAAAAAGAACGAGGATTTTATTTCCCTCTAGCCTAGTGCCCTGCTGGGAGGGTGAGCTAGTAAAAAGTAACTGTGGACTAATCACATTTTCTTCTTTATTTACAAGTCTATGTTAATTATAATCCTATAATCATAAGGTTGTAAGCCTCTAATTAACCCGGAAACCAAGGCGGGGTTGGTGGAGGGAGAGTTCAATAATTAGTTAGGTACATGTTTCTAAGCCATCATATATTTGATGCCATTTGTACCAAGAAATTGTACAGGATAATAGCTGAAATAGTCAAAAGATTAACACCAGGTGGAAAGTCAAAGGTGGCTCCCTTGAACTCCTTACTTGGTGATGTCAGGACGGGGTTCTCAGAGGACACGGTCTTCTCGGACGCCAGCTAGTCGGTGGGCGAGTGGCAGCCCCTGGGGCACATCTTGCCCCGAGGAGTGACTGCCCTTCCAGCCTGCCTGCCTGCCCCACACGTCCGTCCCTCCTTCCCGGGGCCCCGGGTTCCCTCGCACCCCTGGACCTTTGCATCTGCTGCCTCCCCCACCCCCCCACCCCCAGTCAGCTCCTCCTCTCCCTTCAAGACGTAGCCTGAAGATTGACCTCTTTGGGGAAGCCTTTCTGCCACCCCGAGGTCCTCGGGGCTGAGTTAGGTGCCCTCGTTCTGTACTCCCATAGCAGTTTTGAGTCTCTCTCAGGACTCAGGCTGCACTTGGATAACCCACCAAGCTGAGCATCTTGAAACCAGGAACTCTGCCTTCCTCTCTTCACGTCCCCGGGCCCTGGCCAGGGACCTGGCCCACACCAGCCGCTCCACAATCTGCCTCCTCAGCGGTTTGAGCTTTGTGAGTCAGCCATCCTCAAGTGGAAAAAGGAAATCAGCAACGAGTTATTCGGGTGTGGCATTCAATTTAATTTCACACATTTAGTGAGGGCTCACTGTTGTGCCAAGCATCCGTGCTGGTTATTCAGAGATGAAGAAGACCGTGCCCGGCCTCGGCACTCAGTCCGGCCGAGTAAATGCCATATAGACAGGTAACTAAAAAGCAGTGCCATCGAAAGCTCTGAAGGAACAAAAGAGGGAGTGATTGCTTCTGCCTGCCCTTGGACTTGGGGTACCGGGGAAGAGTCATTTCAGCTGGGCCTTATAAGACTCCGAGAACATCCTTCTTCTGCTCAAGAATGGCTGACACCCACGGTTCGATGGCCTGAGCAGGCAGCTTCAGGGAGTGTGTGCCGGGTTCCACACCAAGCCCCGATGGAGAAGACCTGACCGAGTGAGCGGGACCAGGACTGGCTTAGGACCCTGGCTCTGCCACATAGCCTAGCTGTCTGTCTTCAGGTCCTACCCCTTCCCTTCCTCCACCTCAGCTCCGGCCTCGGCCTTCGTCGTCCCTAGTAGTTGCTAGATCAGAGCTGCCCAGCTGCCATCCCAAGCCAGAAATTGTATTGCTTCTTAGATTAGGTCCTTGGGAATCTGATTCCAAGGGAAAAAATGAGATTATTCAGCAATAGGCAACACCCAGGCTACTAGGACTCTGCCAAGCCGTCTTGTAGGAGAGTCTCAGTGGGCTGAAGGAAGTTGGCTCAGAGCCAGGGCTCAGCCCAGTGCTGGGTGACTTAGGGTCATGTAGATGTCTTTCCACCCTAAGAAAATGCACAAACTTGGCCCTGGCCCTGCAGCATTGCAGCCTCTTGAAAAATACTCTGTCCCATGTCTGCACAAGAGGGAACAACGGCCTCTTGCCAGAGCCCAAAATGATTACAGTCCCGTAGCTGGACTGAGAAACATGCTAGAATTTGGGAAGATCAGCTCTCCTCTTGCCTTCTTGGTGATGGTGAGAATTTTTCTCCTACCTGGGCCTTTAGGTTTCTGTTCAAAGCAGGTAATGGAGGGGGCCTTTCTGCGAATCTGTCTCCCGTTAGAAACTTTCACTTAATCAGACATTTTTCCTGGCAGCACCTTACATCTCGAGAACTCAAAGCCCACAACCACCAAGTAAGTATCCGTTTCTCCTTTGCCCAGGTTGGGGGTGGCAAGGGAACAGAGACACAGAGAAAGCAAGGGAAGGTGAGGCCAAGGAGAGAACGTGCTGTGTGTCCCTCTCCTCCAGAAGCCCCTGGGTGCCAACACCCGCCCCTCTCTCACTCACCCCAGCTTCCTCGGGGCCAGGGCTCCCTGATCACGCTGCCCTTTCTCTTTGTGATTGAAGGCAAAGGAAGCGGCCAGAATCTGGGAGCATCCGGAAGACATTTCGGAGTGACAACCATGGGCTGAGCAGTTCCCTGACTGACTCGGCCTCCCCGGGGGTGGGGGCTAGCTGCCGCCCATCTTCCCAGCCCATCATGAGCCAGAGTCTCCCCAAGGAAGGGCCAGATAAGTGTTCCATCAGTGGGCATGGGAGCCTCAACTCCATCAGCCGCCACTCATCCCTGAAGAATCGGCTGGACAGCCCACAGATCCGGAAGACGGTGACAGCAGGAAGGTCAAAGAGCTTCAATAACCATCGGCCCGTGGACCCTGAGGTCATTGCACAGGTAAGGGGGGGCTTCTGGACACCCGGCGAGCGCGTCTGCATTCGTCACTACTGTGCAGCACAGCCCGCGTTAATTACAATGGGCCTGGAAACCGCCCAAGTTTGTACATCACATACCGAGTTCAGGGGCTGTTGCACATCTGGACCCGGGAAGGCAGCTTTCTAAGCAATTCTCCAATCCCACTCTCCCCAAGAAGAATTCGGAGACAGAATAAAAGAATTCAGACTTCTTGCTCGTGTACAGGCTATTTGCAAGAAGGGGCTTGTACTTTTTAAAGCCAATAGTTAGTCTTCTGATAGAGTCCATTCTGCCCAAGTTTCGGGTTTTGAGAGCCTGGTAGGCTTTCTTGAAGCCGTCCGAGTGTTGAGGCTCAGATGTAGTCCTGGCCATTTTTTCTGTCACCGTGCCCATCCCCCTCTCCCATTCCCTGAGGCTAATCTCTGGTCCCTAATGGGAGGTGGGTGATCCATCAATAATCTGCTTCTGGTTTCATGGCCCCAAAATACTCTGCCGCAGGGGGCACAGGCACCAGAGGGGTTTCCAGCCCACGTCTCCGGATGCAGTTGGGCATGAGCTCCCTGGTTATGGGGCCTTCCTTCCGTGTATGCACCACACTGACAAGTCTCTGTTTTCTGTGAACTGTTAGCGATCCAGCCCCACCTCTAAAAATCCGACTTCCGGGGCCACTCCAGGCAGTTCACTCAGACGCCTCTCCCAACTCTATAATTTTCGTTAGACCAGGTAGGAGCTAAGGGCTCCCCGTTGCCCTCTTATGTTTCAACTGAGTTGAGATTCTCCTCGCCCCATCTTCCAGGGGGCAATAGAGGCTGCGTGTGGTCTCTGTTGGCTTAATTGTGATGCTCTGCTTAGGGAAGGTGTACCTGGCAAGCACAGTATTAAGCTACGGGCCTGAGATGTCGTGCTTCGCTCGCCATCTACTTCTGTGCCTCTTCTGAAGCTCTTGGCTGCAATCTGCCTTGAACCATGGGACTCCTCCCAGCTCCCTCCTGAGCCCGGAGGGATACATTCCCAGTGCAGACTAGCTACAGAGCAGGACTGAGGAGGGAGATGATGGAGTTCTTCCTGAGCATTTTTAAGGTGTGAGAACATCATAGGGATGAGTGAAAATCACCGTCAACAGAAAGCATAGATCACCCTGTAAGGGCCAAGAAGCCTGAACCAGGGCCTTTGCTTAGAACATGTAGTCTTTCCACGTGAGCCTGCTTCCAAGGGAGGAGGCCTGTGGTGGTTTGGGAGTGCCAGACACAAGTGTGTGGAGAGGTGGGGAGGGAGCTGAGAGGTCTCCCTGAGGGGCAGCTGGCTGTGGACAAAGGGTCTTTGGTTCTGCTATTTCCTGAGAGCTGGGTTGTTCCACTGTGACTCGCAGGAGGTGATTCACCTGTGTGGCTGGCTCCCCCTCCTGGTCGCTCTTCCGTCCCCTCTCATGGTGACGGGTGCAGGGAAATGGCTTCCTCAAATTGGGCACTCCGGTGGGGTGGGGTGGGGTGGGGGAGGTGTCCTGATGAATCTCAGGGCCAGGGTTCTGGAGCCTTTCCTCAGCCCTTGACCCTTCTCGACCTTTGGTTTTGAAGTCCAGGAAAACAAAGATCATACTTCATCTCTACCACTTAGTAAGAAATCGTTTATTATGTACAATTTCAAGCATACACAAAAGTAGAGAGAATTGGATAATAAATCCCACGTACTCATGACCAAACTCTTGGCCATTCTTAATTCAGCGACCTTTCCCCTCCCCACTGGATTATATGTCATTTCACCCAGAAATACTTCAGTGCCTACCTCTAAAACCTGAGGACTCTATTTAAAATAACATCTCAGCCACTCTTTTCTAAAGGAGAAAAAAAAAAATCTCCTGAAAATGAGATTTTTTTTTCCCCTTCCCCACATTCTGAACATTCATATGTTTAAGGATTTGGGCCAAGTAAAATAATCTGGACATCTCCCTGCAGTTGGTTCCTTCGTGATTTGGCCTGTGCTGTTGAAATAGGATCCTTGGGGACTTCTCCCTACATCTGCCTCACCTCCTCCTTTTTCCTGTTTTGCAGGATATTGAGGCAACTATGAACTCTGCCCTGAACGAGCTGCGCGAGCTAGAGCGGCAGAGCAGCGTCAAGCACACCCCTGATGTGGTTCTGGACACCTTGGAGCCCCTCAAAACCTCCCCAGTGGTGGCCCCCACATCGGAGCCCTCCAGCCCCCTGCACACCCAGCTCCTCAAGGACCCCGAGCCTGCCTTCCAACGCAGTGCCAGCACTGCTGGGGACATCGCCTGCGCCTTCCGGCCCGTCAAGTCCGTCAAGATGGCTGCCCCCGTCAAGCCGCCGGCCACACGACCCAAGCCCACTGTCTTCCCCAAAACAAATGCCACTAGCCCTGGTGTCAACTCATCAACTTCCCCACAGTCCACTGACAAGTCTTGTACTGTCTGAGGGATATAATTTAATTGTTCTAGACAAGGGGACTGGAGGGACTGACTGTTATTAAAAATCTTCCTATTTAACTAGCTTGGGGACTTCAGTTGAAAATTAGATTCTAAGTTGTTCTTGCCGGAATTAGCCTTCCCATCACCCAAAACCTTGAGAATGAAGCCCTCGTTATCACCCTGCTCTGCCCTTCCCGCTGCCCTCCACTTTTCCCCGTCGTCGTAATCCAGCCCGCTGCAGTACATACTGTTCTTAGGTTAGCCAGAGATAGATTTTTCCATTATCAGGTCACTGTGAAATCTGGCACGGCGAGTCATGAGGACACGGGTTCACGTCTCCGTCCCCTCAGACACAGGGGATGCCTGACCAGATGGTTGGCTACTGACAGCCAGCTCTCAGTGGCATCTTGTTTTGGGTACTGACTATAGAGAACCATATATAGTCCATTCTTCGTTTCACACACACACACACACACACACACACGCACGCACGCACACAGGTTTTTTCTAGTCTCTGGCATGTGTAGCCTCTCCTGGTCCCAGACCAGTCTCTTTGTAAGTCAATGTGGCAGTTCACGCAAGAGCCACCAGGGGCCTCTGTTTCCATTACAAATCTTGTTCTGTCTGGGCCAGAGAACCTAGCCTTTGAAATCTCTCCATCATAAAAAATTGAGCAGGATGGAACTCAATCCTGTAATCTGTTTGGGGTTGGGGGCTTTCTCTCTGTCTTCTCTCTATTGGTGTGAATTGGTCATTGGTGTTTGCTTTTGCTCTCCTCCATCCTCTAGGAATACAACCCAGTCTTTTTATAAAACTTCTAAAGTTTTTCTGAATGTATAGACATTTCTCGGGTTCCTGTCTTTGTCTCTCATGGACCATTTTCCATTTAAGACATTTTCCTATATAAGACAGTTTTATTGCTGGTTCCTTTTAGGATAAAGAGTCTTAAGAGAGTTTTATTGTGTTTATGGCAGGTTTGGAAAAGGTGAGAAATGGGTCCTTCTTCCTCCCACTTTTTTGGGGCACTTAAGACAATATTCATTATCCTGTTCAAAAATTAAATTCAGCTTTGCTAACCCCCAAAGTGTTCCCGAATGCAAATGTAACCTAAGTTCACCTCTCTAGTTTGGCTTATTCTCTATAAGATCTCTCTTCAGGGACCAACAGGGGCTTGGAGAGCCCCAGTTAGATTAAAGAGAGATATTACTCCTTAAAACCTGTTTTCTTTTATCCAAATAAGGACAACTAAGAGAGCTTCGGCCCTACGGGCTCTAAAGTCTTCCCGAGGCCGGAATCTAACAAAAAATTGGATGCTGAATATTTAGGCCTTCTGTTGGCCTTTTTTTCTGGTTCTCCTCCCCAAAAAGCAGAAATGATGCCCTTGCCTACTTTAATCCGGTCTCTAAACCTGGTGCCCCTGGTCCCGGCTTCCCTGGCTTCATGCTGTCGTGGCAGTACCAGGGCTGGGGACAGTCGCACTCCCGTTTCATGAGTCTCCGACAGCTACATGAGTTAAAGCTGAAGCTCATTCCTCTTCTCTGTTTCCTGGTTTTAAAGCTATGCTTTTAGCCTTATTTTCTATAGGTCAAGAGAGGTGGTGGGTTGCCATTCAGATAGGAAAATCTGAGTTTCCTTATGTTTAGCCTAGAAGATTCCTTTTGGACCAACATTCTGAAGTTGGCAGTTGGTGCTATGGAAAGTGGTAGGATTTTCCTCATTCTGGGTGAAGGGAGGAGGAGCTTTGTGGGAAATCGCTAATTTTTAGAAGGCTAGCCTGCAACACCAGGAAAACTATCCCAAGAGCTAGAAAGGAGAAAGTGAGTCAGCCTGTGAGAAGCGACCCACAGGCCTCTGGATTCTTGGCTTTTGTTTCTCTGTCCACTGGCCTGTCCTTGTCTCTCACGTGGACTTGCACAGGTCTTGAGCCAACAGGGGCTTTCGGAACCAAGGATCTGTTTCCTTGATGCAAATGGAACCCCTGCCCTTCACTTTACATTCTTTTTGATCCAACTGATCAAAATTGGTACCCATACCTGCCCTTTCCCCCTCCTTCCAGCACACTCCTCTCTGAGAAAGTCAAAGCAAAGCTTTCTGAATGACAAAGCTTTGGGCCTATTCTGTTGTCCCTGCCTTATTTCTCTTGCAGCCCTTGTACATGACTTGTGTCCACCATCCCCTTGGTCAGTGTCCATCTGCTGATTCGCATCACGAACTGGACAGTGTGTGAGTGGCCACCTACTCCCCCCCAGCTCTGGGAGCCAAGTTGTCTTCCCCTCTCTGGTGCTCCTGACACTTGTGAGACAGACCTGTCGAGAGGACTAGGAACCCACAGAAGGAGCCTCCTCGGCAGAGCTCCTGCAGTCAACTGGAATTCAGGTTGCACACTGTGATTTTTACACCGAAAAGCCAAAAGGAGCTGGCCATCCAGGGCCTAGGGAGACCAGTCTTCCTCAGATCTGCTCGCCTAAACCAGCATGATGCTTCAGAGAGCCCTGCTCTGCCCCTTGAGGCACGGATCCTTCTCTTGGTGTGGACTCATGGGTCAGTCTTTGGGGGAACAGAGGTGGGGTGGGGCTCCCAGCATCCCAATTTGGAAAAGAGAGGAGTTTGCAGCCAGCAGAGCCTGTAAACTGGAAACACTGGTCTCAGCCAACCTCCTCAGGGCGCCCTGGTTTCTCCCCAAGGAGAGGAGAGGACACCAGCAACAGGATGAACAGACCATCGGAAGGGCTGGTGTGTGTGTACTCCACGTGCAGAAGAGAAGTTTAGATCTTCCAGGGAATTGCAATGTTGTGGCGTCTGACTTGTATGTCACGTTTGTGTAAAATGGTATATTCTTTAAAATAGTGTTGATAACTGGAATATTGTATGTATGCTTGGAGATGCTTTGTGCGAACCTAAGACTGTCACTCAACAGATGTTGGATTGGGGAAAATCCAAAGCACAACTTCAAAATAAAATACGTTTTTAGGTTTCGATGCTGCAGTTCATATCCCTTTTCCACTCCCTGAAATCTCCAGCCCAAGAGTCCAGCGCCCAGGAGGAAATGTGATTCGTCTGTGCCGATAGAACCCTGCCTGGCAACAGGAGAAATGTGACCTCAGAAGCCAACCACCTTCTCCCTCCCAGCAAGGCGCAGCAGAGGCGCATCTGGAATGTGGATTCCCCCTCCCCCGCCAGCATTATGTGTGAAACCTAAGAGGTTTTGTAGAAAGTCTTCTAGCTCCCCATTGGGCAGTCCGTTGCCGTGAGAACCATTTCCTTCACAGAATGCACCCACCCTGTTTTCAGGGAGGACTATTCTCGTTTCTATCGCTGGTCAGATTTCCCCACTTGGAGGAGTGGGGCCTGTCAGGTAGCTCGCAGGTTTTGCCAGCCACAACCAAGGGTGACTGAAGGTTGTATTTCTTGCCCAAGCCAAGCCCCGAGTCATTCTGCCTATGGATGCCCCCTGCCTCTGGGAAAAGAGCTGACCCCTAGGCTTGTGCTGTTGGTGTTGAGCACAGGGGTGGGGCACACAAGAGTTGCTTTCTCGCCTTTAGATTTTGATTCTAGCAGATCATAAGCTCAAGGGTGAAGTTAATTAAAGGTAGCAACTGATAATGCATCCAAGGGCTTACGCTTATTTTTACTGGGTTTATTCCAGAAGCCCCTGGGGAGGGATCAGATCTCTCATATCCAAGGGGATGCCCAGTGTTCAATGGTAATATGAGGAATCCTACCCTGAGCCCTGGACCAGACACCATACTCTAAAGTCCATCACTTCCATCTGGCTCACGCCCTTCCAACCTGTCATCTCTTCCCCCTCCTTCATTTTAATAGTAGAGCTCCATCTTGAGCTTTTCTTGCTGGTCCCTTGGTCCTGGAGAAGTCAAAGACGAGGCTGTCCTGCCACTCTGTGCTATGGGTGAGCTCCCCACTCTTGAGTGTAGGTGGTGACCTGTGAGATGGAGCTGTTTTTTTTTTTTTTAAGATTTTATTTATTTTAGAGAGAATGAGAACGAGCATGAGAGGGGAGAGGGTCAGAGGGTGAATCGGACTCGCTGCTGAGCAGGGAGCACGATGCCGGACTTGATCCCGGGACTCCAGGAGCATGACCTGAGCCGAAGGCAGTCGCTTAACCGACTGAGCCACCCAGGCACCCAAGATGGAGCTGGTTTATAAGCTGTGGGCAGAGGACCAAGGAGCCTTTTCAGAGAGGCCAAAGGCAAAGGTGGGCTATTGTGGAATATCGTCTAATTGATTTTTATATATTCAGATGGGAGCTTGATGGAAGCTAGTGACAATGAACACAGTTGAAAACAGGCCCATTCCACCCAGATAAAAACCCAAAAAGGAGACCAGGTGGATATGAACTTAGGAAATGGCCTTAGTGAGTATCTACTCTAAACGTTTATCTCAACAGGTACATGAAACTTCTTTTTATTCTGGAGTTAGCTATCCTCACATATTGCACGTGCCAAAGACTCATTCCTCAGTCAGTCAACAAACTAAGCCTCCCTGTGTGCCAAGCACTGTTATAAAATATCAAGCAGGAGAAACAGATAATGGCGCTTTCTTTCTGGTGTGAGGGAGAACAGGTAAATAAGCCAAGCAGGACTCTGAAAATGAAACAATGTAATGGGTCGTTAGTGTCTGGGGAAGGAGTAGTACAGTCAAGAAATTCTGTGCAGCCTGGGAAAGCTGAAATGACTACTAGACGTCCAAATAGAAATATCAAATAGACTCTTGAGTATATGATACGGGGTTTTAGGGGCGGATCACACCTGCACAGAATTTCAGGATCTATTTTATTATGGAGATACTCAAATTACTAGATTCCCAGGAAGAATGTGTAAATGGAAACAAAGAAGGTCCCAGTAATTAGAAATCCAGTAGAGAGGAAGGCGCTGGCAAAGACAGAGGGAGCAGGGGACAGGTAGGTGCTGGGAGAGCATGGTGTCAGGACAGGTTTCAAGGAGGAGGGAGGCTCGGCTGTCAGATGCCAGTGGGTAAGATGAGGCCAGCTAGAGAGGCAATCATTCTTTGGTGACGTGGAGCTCTTTCAGTAGATGGGAAATGGGTCAGATTGGAGTGGGCTGGGCGGCCGCTGGGGAGTGAAGGGGAGGTCAGGGAGTCTCGGCAGCTCATGCAAAGGCCCGGTCTTGAATGGGGAGCTTCAAGAGGGACCAAGGGACCAGGTTTTTGTCTTTACAATGGGCTCTTTGAGGCATGTTTGCTCCAGAGCAGGAGCCAGTGGGAGGGGAAGAAGGAACGCGCGAGAGGTTGAATCACAGAGCACAGATGGAGGGGCTGGTCGTGGCCACGGGAAGAGGCCCTTCCATCTCACTGGAGGGAAAGCACGTGTGATGCAAGGCGGGCAGTGGATGTGGGGGTGAGGAGATGATGGGGTTCCCTTTCAGTTGCTTCTTGTATGTCAGTGAAGTTTACGGCAAAGGCTGTAGCTGAGGGTAGGAGGGAGTGGTGAGCAGGAGGCTTGGAGAGTCAAGAGAATGAGGGAGGTGCTTCTCCCACACCAAGAAGGACAAGCACTTGGGGGCACAGGGCTCAATTCCCCTCAGCGGCTTGGTGCTGCTCCCATGGCCCCTTTCCCCACTCCCTGGGGGAGCGGTGCCAGGTCTGGCTGCCGAGAGCGTCCCTCCTTCCTCACCCCGCGCTCCTGGCTAGAGCTGACTGATGAAGGTGGCAGGAAGCAGGGCTCTGGTACCCGGTCACTCAGCCCCTCATCTATGTGGGAGCGTGGCGAGTACACCCTGCCCACCTCTCCCACATACCTGCCTGCTCTCACCCTTCTTCCCTTTGAGGTGCCAGACAGGTGAGGCAGCTACGACAAACAGGTTCAAGCCACGTAGGGGCAGAAAAAGCAACAAGTATTTATTCAGGGCCCACCAGGTAGCCGGGACAAAATCTCACTTTGCTTTTACACCGACTGTCTGAGAAAGGTTGGGCGACTAGGTCATGCAGAGCAAGGGGAAGAGTGAGGACCCCAACCTCTGATGGTAAAGCCCCTGCCCTTCCCACTACACCCGCGGCCTCCCTTTGTAGAAGGTGGACGTGTGCTTTCTCCCTGAGAGCGGCCATCAGAGACCCGCCTCTTCCCACCTCTGGCCCTTGTCCTACCTTTGGATTGCCACTTCTATTTCTAGGACTCCTCAGAGCCACTCAGGAAACTGCGGTGGCCTCTTACAGACTTCCTCTTCCCCTCAGGAGCCCGCCAGGCTCCCGTGCCTTCCCCACAGTGAAACAAGGGCCATGCTGCCCAGCTGGGACCAGAGTTTGTCCACACAGAGGATGTGACCTCACGGAGGATGCCCAGCGAAACTTGATCAGTCACCACACAGGGCTTCAGCCCACCTCTCCTCCCCCTTCTCTTGCCCTGTCCTCACACCTCCGCGCCTCTGCACCTGTTCCCCCTGCCTGCAATGCCTCACCTCCGACCCCCAATTCTCCGCCTCACTCCCCTGCCTCCGAAGCTTGGTTGAGCATGCTTTCTCCTGGCAAGCCCTTCTGGAGACCACCCCATCTCTGCTACCCCCCACTTTGTGCCAGGTTCACATCACCACCAGCTGAAGTATGTACCCCAGAGCTTTCACCATGCGGGCTGAACCCTGGCTCTGGGGGAGAAGCCTAGGTCTTACCCTCGTGTCCTCAGCCCCCAGTGCCTGCTTCCCAGCAGCTGCTAGACACATGTTCACTGTGTTTGAGGGTACCTAAGACCCTGGGAAAGACAGACTGGGCTTGCTGGAGAGAGAAAAGTAGGAGTGCTGGTAAGGACGGAAAGTTCATCAAGGAAAAATGAGGAGACTCTTAGGGATAGGCTGGGTTCTGTTGCAAACCTCTGGCTTAAAACAACAAAGGTCAGTTTCTCATCAAAGGTACATGTCCCTTGTGGGCCAGCAGGGGGCTCTGCTGATGACAGTCACGAGGGGACCCAGACGGAGCAGTCACCAAGTCTAATAGAATCACAGGGTCAGAGGGCAGGCGCCCTGGGGTGAGGTCTTGCAACAGCAACGAAGGGCTTTGGTTGGCCCCGCCTCAGCAGAGGGTGCCAAGGAAGTGCAATTCTCCCACTGCCGGACCGGTGGAAAGCTGGGAATCCTGGATGGAGAGCCAAGGGTCCCGGAAGGTTCTTCCTGCTCCTGCTGTGACAGGTAGCAGGGCAGCGCCTGGGGCCGGCCCCGCAGCAATGCCTCGGGCTGCCGGTTATCAGCAGGTGTATCTGCCTGAGCACCCAGTTCTCAGCCGGGCTCCCGCTCTGGTGTCACTGTGCTAGGGGTGGGGCTACCAGAGGAAACCACCAGGTGTTGCCATGGGAAAGTCCCTCCAACATTCTCTAGAAACATGGGATTTCCTGGTTTTAACCATTTCTTATCCAACCGCCATCTCGCAGTTGACCAGAACAGTGCAGACCTCTCCAGTCTCCTGGGACTTTGGGTGTCCTGACTGGGAAGGTGGCACACCTGGGTTCCAGCCCCAGCAGTCTCTGAAGGTCACAGGCAAATTTCTAAAGGTGTGTGGGCCTCAGTGCCTTCGAAGTCTGTAAAGCGCTTTCTTTCCAGTTTCCCTAGCATTTCCATACCTATTTTTCCAAGTCATCGACACAACCAACGGAGTAAACGTTACTAACCTGGGATGAAAAAACCAGGAAGGGATGTGGGCTGTGCTCAAGGTCACCCTGGAAGACATAACCGGGGTTCCAGTGTTTGCTTGTGGGCCTCTGCAGGCTCACTGGAAAGATGAGTCAGACCCAACTCCTGGAGCGGCTAGGCCTGGGTCCTGGACCTCCCTGGGGCTCCGGGGTGTGGGAACTCCGTCTTCCCAGGCGGCGCTCCACTTGGTTAACTTGCCCAACCTGCTCGGTTAACTGTGGGCCAAGTCCTGGACTTCCGTGCTCCGGTGGACTGCAGATGCCCAAAGGGCACCCGTTGGCCGCCACTGCCGCCCAGCGTCGGGTCCGGCCTCTAGTGGCTCGGACTCCGGGCCCGTCACCGCCACTTGGGAACTCAGAGCATCCTTTCTCCTTCCTGCCGGTGGCGGCTGCCGCCCCGCCGCCTCTGTCCCTTTAAGAGAGAGAACAAACACAATCAGGAAGTGTGAGAGCGCGGAGCCGGCTCCCAGCGCAGCAGTGTCCGTCCGGGGGCGGGGGGCGGGCGGCAGGGGGAGCCGAGGGGGAAACCCTCCGCTGCAGCCCTCCCAGCTCCAGGGGTGCCACGGGCCCCTCCGGCCGGCCCAGCCTCGGGGTCCCTGGGGCCGCGGCCACCCGGATGCTGTGCGCCCGGCCCATGGATGACAGCGAGCCCTGAAAGCTCGGCGGATGCCACGCGCTCCCACCAGCCTGCCAGGCCCACAGCCGAGATGGGGTGAGTGTGCCGAGTGCGCGGGGGGTGGGGTGGGGGGAGGTGCTGGGACGGGGCGGCCGGCGCCGGGCGGCTGCAGGGCCGCTCTCCGCGGGGTGCCGGGCTGCGGGCGCCGAGCCGGAGCTCTCGCGGCCCCGTGGCGCCTCCCCTTGCCGCTTCTGGGATTTCCGGCAGTTTCCCGCGCGCCGTCGGCGGCGGTCACCCCTGCAGAGGGCTGCTGGAGGCCGGAGAGAGGCGGGGACGGTCATGCAGGAGGAGAGTGGCCACCCGCCCGCCACGCTCCCTTGCTGGGCTCGGCTTCCTAGCGCCGGCCGCCACGTTCAGCTTCTGCCTGCGTCCTTTCCTCCTGCCCGGCTCCGGGGGCCTGCCCTCACCCCACCTGCGGTCCTTCTCCCCGGCGCCAGGCCCGGGCGGTGGGGAGGAAAGTCTCTTCCCGGAGCGGCTGGGGAAATGGAAAGCCCCGGCGCGGTGGGGGAGGGTGACAGGCAGGAAGGGGTTAAAGGGCTGGGGCCGGTGGCCTCTGACGGAGGCTGAGAAGCACACTGCACCATCAAACAGCACCGAGGGGTGCCTCTCCTCCGCCCTCCTCTTTCCGGTGTAGCTCAGCTCCTGGACTTGCCGCAGACAGAAAGCACAACAGACTCTCGCCCGGCAGCGTCTCTGCCTGATCCGCGGCTGCTCGGAGCGCGGGGTAAGTGCCTTTGGCCGCCGGAGAGCCCCCGGGAGGAGGAGGAGGAGTGGCGGCGGTGGGTGGGGCAGCGGGTGCCCTGGCTCCGCCGCCCACCCTCCTTCAGCCCACCGCCCCCGAAGGACAGCAGCCTTCCCCGCACCCGGCGCTGAGCTGGGGGCCGCAGAGCTCGCACAGCCTACCGGATGCGCTCGCCAGCCGCTGGTGGGCCCAGCCGTGGCAGGACCAGGAGCAAACCCAGGACGTGCCGTCCTGCCGGGGCTCTGCCTTTTGCACAACACTGTGCATTCCCTCGGTCTGCAGCTGTGCTCTGCCCCCAGCCCCAGGGCCCGTGAGGAGGAGCGGCCCTGGGGACGATTGTGAAGAGGGTGAAATCTGCTGTCCACCCGCTCCCCAGACTGGACCCCTTCCTTGGCCTTGGTTTCAGTGCGCTCTGCCAGGCTTCACATCCCGAGGCCTGCTGGCATCATGATTCTTCCTCGGCCTCTGGGGGGAGGGGGTGGGGGATGTATCTGATCAACTCATTCAAACTGAGCTATTATTATTATTTTCCAGAAGCAGCTGCGATACAGAATCGCAGTTGCTTCTGGAAAATGCAAACACGAATACATTTTCTGAAACTAGGACTTGGCTACGAAGTCTCTTCAAGTGGTCGCTGGGTCAAGGAATTGACATTCTCAAGATTTGCATTTTAAAAAAGATGACAGAGAGAAGGTGCTTGAAAGCCAAGGAGCTGTAGGATTTCAGGTGTGGGGACCCTAGGGTTGAGAACCTATCAGATGTTAGAAGGTGAAGAAGCCCTGCCTAGTCCAGCCTTATTAGAGCGTATGTAAGAGGTGGTGGCCCTTCTCAAGCTCCTTCTCCCAGTCATCCCATTAAGACCAGCCCTGACCCTGTTTTTCAGAGAGGATTTGAGTTTAATTTCTGGGGCCACACTGTCTGGAGCCAATTGCTTTAGAGGAACTGGCCTTTGGAGAGAACAGATGGAGGCAAAGATGGGGAATGGAGTTGTAGAGGGTTTCAGATTCTCCCCAGGGCTCCTGAGCCCTTGGATTTGATGGTGTCCTGCCCCCCCACCCACATGCACTCACGGGTGTGCACGCGCACACACACACACACACACACACACTCGCGCGCGCACAGAGTCGCGCGCGTGCGCACACACTCGCACACTCCCTGCTGCAAGCGTGTGCGTTCCTCTCCAGAGCAACGCCGACCTGGCCACATGGCCACCCAGCAGCTGTTCGCTCACACCAGCAGGAAGTGGTGGGCCCAGGCGAGTGGGTGGGGAAGGGCTCCAGGCCCATGTTGCAATCCTGGAGATTTGTGGTGGTGTGGCTGACGCTGCCTGACCTGGGGCCCTTCCTTCAAGCACTATTTCTGCTTCCTGGGACAATCCCAGGCCTGGATGCCAAAAACCCAGAATTCTCAGTGCCTGGGAGCGGTAACAGAGAAAAAGGTCTGTCTCTGCAGAATGGCCTCTGGGGAGGGGGTTGGAGAAGACTGGGAGTGAGGACAGGTAGAGTGCCCCGTGGCAGGACAGGCGCGGGCTGTGGGCTGAGGGCCCCAGTGGTGGCACTTCTTTTTGGAGAAGTTTCTTAACCTTTCTGTGCTTCACACTTCCTCCGTCCCCTCACCTCTGGAATGGCCACACCGGAACCCTTTGTGGGATGGTCTTGGGCGCAGCTCCCTGTCAGGCCACCCGTGTCCACCCCAGGTCAGGAATGGAATCCTAGACCCCAGTATGCTCTTTTTCTAGGCCAGAAGTGGCCAGCCAGCCAGGGGCAGGAGATGCAGAGCACCGTCAATTACCTATGGCACACGGACGACCTGCTGGGGCAGGGGGCCACTGCCAGTGTGTACAAGGCCCGAAACAAGGTAGGACACAGCCCTGGCCAGGCCCCCTCAGGCCCGGGGAAGTTCTTGGCCCTGTCAGCCCCTGGCGGGGCAGACGCCTAGCACGCTCTGGAGCCGGGGGACGCTATGGCTTTGGGAAGAAGTGTGGGGAGCTGTGAGGGCTCCTTGGGATGATGCTTCTGTCAGGCACACTTTGGGTCTGGAGAGAGAGCAAGACCCAAAGCCGGCATCCCAGGGAGGCGGCAGCAAATCTAGAATAGCGGAGTTGGGAAGTGGGACTTGTCTGGATTTACCCTGCCTTTGTCACAGTTCTGTACCGAATATATGAGAACTACCGTACAGTCTTGTGTCAAGAGCTGGAGCCAGAGCAGGTTCCAGACCCAGCTTTGCTGCTAGCAGCAGGGAGTGGCAGGTGCCTGTGTGGTTGTTGTCAACAGAAATGGAATAGCAATGACAAACCATCCCCTGCATCTGTGCAGTCAGGTGCACCAAGCCCTCGTTCCCCTCCCAGCGCTGGACCAGGCCATGTTCCCTCTGAGGAGGGGAAGGAGCCGAGGGTGGGAGCCCCCAGCCCCTACCAGGCCATTTGGCTCATATCTGGTGTCGGGCAGGTGGGAGAAGCTACATGGAGGCCTGGGGGAGTAGCTGTGCTCCCCAGGGCAGGAGTGGGACTTCTGTTCGCCCCCACGGCAGAAATCCGGGGAGCTGGTTGCTGTGAAGGTCTTCAACACGGCTAGCTACCTGCGACCCCTCGAGGTGCAGGTGAGGGAGTTTGAGGTCCTGCGAAAGCTGAACCACCAGAACATCGTCAAGCTCTTTGCGGTGGAGGAGACGGTGGGTCCAGTGCTTGGTCAGAGGGAGGGGGTCTTGTCCTTGACCCTCACAGGCTGGGAAGAGTCAGGTCACGTAATAATGGTGACGTGGTCATGAGCTGGTCAGCCAAGGGCAGCAACCGGTAGCGTGGAGGAAAGAGTGCTGGGGGGTGGGGTACAGGGGTAATACATGGGAAAGTTAAGAGGGGAAGTAGGGCCTAATCAAAGAGGGCTTCCTGGAAAAGGTGACCTTGGGCTCAGGTGTGTGGGGTCACTGTAAGGCTGAGGAGGGAAAGCCAGGCCAGAAGCTGGAACCTAGAGAATGGCGGCTTTTGGCTCTAGGCTGAGTTGCCCCCTCTTGAGAAAGCCGGTGCCTCCCATCGTGATGGGTGGGCAGGAGATTTGCCTTCCACCCCAAGCCTCCCTCTCTCTGTCCCACCCACAGGGGGCCGGCCGGCAGAAGGTGCTGGTGATGGAGTATTGCTCCAGTGGGAGCCTGCTCAGCGTGCTCGAGAGCCCCGAGAACGCCTTCGGGCTTCCCGAGGAGGAGTTTCTGGTGGTGCTGCGCTGTGTGGGTGAGCCCCTCCTGGACCTCCCCAGGAAGCCCCCTTCCCTGTCAGACCGGCCACAGGCCCTGCCCTCACTGGAAGGCGAAGTCCCAGAGGGTCTGACATTTCTGAAACAATTACCCAAATACCGAAGACGTTCTGTACCTCCGAGGTTCTCCATCCACAGACCTAGGACGGACACTAGCGAACGGACGGAATCCAAGTGTCTGATTCCTGCTAATCAGCTGTTTAAAACCCCAGCTTAAAAAAAATTTTTTTAAAGCAGGTCAGACACCAGTGTTCGTGGCAGTGTTGTTCACAATAGCCATAAAGATGAAAACAACCCAAATGTCACGGGCAGATGGAGGGATCAAATAGTATATATACATATAATGGAATACTATTCATCCTTAAAAAGAAATGAATCTCTGACACATGCTACATGTGGGTGAACCAGGAAGACCCTGTGCTAAGTGAAGTCACAGGTGCTATCTGATTCCACCTAAATGCGGGACCTGGTGCCGTCAACTCCGCGGAGACAGAAAGAAGGACGGTGTGTGCCGGGGGCTGGGGGGCTGGAGGCATGAGGGTGACTGCTGAATGGGTAGAGTTCCTACTTGGGACACTGACAGAGTTCTGGAGGTGGATGGTGGTGATGGTTACATCACACTGGTAATCTACTTAATGCCCCTGCACGGCACACTTAAACCAGTCAAATTTGAGGTCTATTTTATTACAATTTTTAAAAACAAATCAGACAGGAAGGGGGTTGCCATCCTTGGGGAGGCAGAGAGAAATCAAGAGGCCCTCTTGATTTCTTAGAGAATCCTGGTGGAATCTCAACACCCATGTCTTTGGGACCCCCCCCCACCCCTTGTCCCGTGCCCATCTCTCTTCTCCTGCGTTTCCCATGACCTGTCAGCCCGGGTGAACTCTCTATCTGGACCCAAGGACAGCGTTCTGCCCCAAATAAGCCCCAGACACTGAGCCGTTCCTGGCCAAGGAGCTAGCAGCCCTCCTCTCCCCAGTGGCAGGCATGAACCACCTGCGGGAGAATGGCATCGTCCACCGCGACATTAAGCCTGGAAACATCATGCGCCTCATGGGGGAGGAGGGGCAGAGCATCTACAAGCTGACGGACTTCGGGGCCGCCCGGGAGCTAGATGATGACGAGAAGTTTGTCTCTCTCTATGGCACTGAGGAGTACCTGGTGAGTGGGATGTTGGGGACCCCTGCCCAAGCTGAGGGCCCGCCCTTACAGCTAGCTGCCCGTCAACTTGTGACTCTCTCGGACCCCCCCTGAGGGGCTCTGTTCAGTCCCCCTGCATGTGGCAAGGTATGCGTCCCCCCCCCCCCCCCCCCCCCCAACTGGAAGAATTTATTCTGTTCTCTAAGACGGAAAAGGTGATACTGCAGCCTGCCTGGACCTCTCTGCTCGAGTGTCCCTGCCCGGGCCCCTCTGCCCAGGCCCCCTGCCCGGGCCTCCCTTGTGCAGTTAATTCCTTGCTATGAGCCTCACTGAGCAGGGGGCACCCCTGGTCACCATTTTCCCCAGGGCCGAGGGTGGGCAGAGAGAAATGCTCTGGATGGGCTAACTGCACACCAGTTTGTGAGATGACGAAGGAGATGGTTCTGATAGTTCTGTTTTCACTGGAAGGTGGTGGAAGGAGGTCTGATGGATGGGGGCTCGGGCCCTTGCCCACCCTCCCCCTCCATGGCTGCTCCTGGGTTCTCTCTCCGGCAGCACCCCGACATGTATGAGCGGGCCGTGCTTCGCAAGCCCCAGCAGAAGACATTCGGGGTGTCCGTGGATCTCTGGAGCATTGGGGTCACCCTGTACCATGCAGCCACTGGCAGCCTTCCCTTCGTCCCCTTTGGTGGACCACGGCGTAACAAGGAAATGATGTATGGTGGGCCGCGGGCAGGGAAGGAGAGGGGCCGGACCCTGGGCCTTCCCCACCGGTCCCGGCTGTGTCTTCTCTTCCTCCTCTCACTCTGCGGTCCTCCCCGGGGCCACCTCTGCCCAGGCTCCTTTCCAATCCTTGGTCGTCAGCCAGTCAAACAAGAAGCTGAGGCCTGCCCTGACTGATGGGAGAGCAGTCCTTTATCTTGGCTGAGTGCTCCCCTTTCGTGCTCCCTCCGTGCGCGTGTGGCTCACCCACCTCAGCGGGGGGCTCCAAGAGACATGACCAAGTTTTCGGAGCCTGCCAGGGACAAAGATGGGGGGACGGGGCGAGGATGATTCGTGGGGAGGTCGAAACACCCACTGTCAGCTCAGGGGTCCAGCTGTGTGGAACCTGGATTAGGTTAGGGAAAGGGGAAGGCGACTGAGGGGAATGGGGGGGGCTGTCAGGGAAGGCTGAACTTTGATGGGAGGGGAGGGGAGGGTTAGTGAAGGGGAGCACAGCGAGGGCAAAGGTGCAGAGGCAGGCCGGACTGGGGGAGGTGCGGGAAGGGGGTGGAGGAAGTGGGCAGCGGAAGGGAGCAGAGAGCTTGGCATTTCCAGGTTCCCTGGGAGTGGCGGGCTGATCAGCACCAGGGCTCTGAGAGCCCTCCAGGCTGAGCTTGCCATCCCTTGACGTGCGACGGGCTAGGGGCCCCGCTGAGCTGGTGACCCTCGGCGCAGGTACCGGATCATCACGGAGAAGCCGTCCGGGGCCATCGCGGGCACGCAGCGGCAGGAGAACGGGCCCCTGGAGTGGAGCTACAGCCTTCCCATCACCTGCCGGCTGTCCATGTGAGTAGTGACAGACCTGAGTCTGGGCCGGCCTCCCTGGGCCCCGCCGTCCAGAGTCAGGCCCTACCTCAGAGGGCCGCTTGCTCCCCGTCGGCTCAGGCATGCCATGTTCCCGGGCAGGCCTCGGTGTTCCCATCTGGATGCTGGAACCAGTTCATCCAGCCCTTCCTCCTTATCCCGCCCTGGCCCACCGCCTGGGTTCTGGCTCTTCAGGACGTTCTCACGGAACGCCCTGGGACTTCCTCAAAGAGGACAAGTCTGGGCCCTGGTGCCTGACCGTCTCCGTGTCCTGGGGTCCAGGGGGCTGCAGAGCCAGCTGGTGCCCATCCTGGCCAACATCCTGGAGGTGGAACAGGCCAAGTGCTGGGGCTTCGACCAGTTCTTCGCGGAGACCAGCGACATCCTGCAGCGGGTCGTTGTCCATGTGTTCTCCCTGTCCCAGGCGGTCCTGCACCACGTCTACATCCATGCCCACAACACGTGAGTGCGCGGGAGCGCAGGGCAGAGGCTCGAGAGCCTTCCCTACCCAGGCGGTCTGTGGGCTGTTTAGATAGGGGAGCATCCGGGCCCAACCTTAGTTTGGAAAATACCAGTCCCACAGAGTTAAAGTGACACAGTGCTTCTTGCTGCTGGACTCCAGAGATTCAGCAACCCTCCCCACGCTAACGTACATTAGGAATCTGAGGGGTGCGTGTGTGCATGTGTGCGTGTGTACGTTGGCGATGTGTTTCCTAAATGTATTGCTCAGAGAACCCTTTATTTCTAAAATTCTAGGTGAATTTTAGTGGGAGTGTTGCCGGGAGGGGTGCAAAGGTAGAGCCTGGGTATTGGGGCTCCTGTGTTCTGTTCCTACTCTGTCCTCATCCACTCCAATGAGAAACGAGCTCTAACCTTTGTCTCTCCACCCTTGATAAGAGAGGCAATCACCCGGTCCCTCCCTTTGAAAGCTGAGCCCTCTCTGTGGATGAAGACTGAGCTGGGGTTTGGGTCACCTGAACCCCATATCTTGCTGACACTTCCTGTCCTCTCACTTCCCTCCCCCGGAACCCCTGGTGTGTCTAGGATAGCCATCTTTCTGGATGCTGTGTATGAGCAGACCAGGGTGGCACCCCAGCACCAGAAGTTCCTCTTTGAGGGTCACCTCTGCGTCCTCGAGCCCAGCCTGTCAGCGCAACATATCGCCCACACGACCGCAAGCCACCCCCTGGCCCTGTTCAGCACGGCCAGCGAGACCCCCAAGGGGCTGGCCTTCAGGGACCGTGAGTAGGGCCCACAGGCTGGATCTTTTCTCCTTCTCACATTCTATAAGGGGCAGGGGTTTATGATCCAGGATATTGATTAGTATCTTCTGTGGGTGTTTCTTGGGGCCCACGGGGTGCAGAAAGCAGATCTGGCCTCTCCTTCTCCCACACCTCTGAAATGCTTCGCAGTGTCCACAGAGCCGTGGAAGAAACTCCAACTGAAACAGGGAGATCTGGATTCAATGATTTCCACAATCTCTGTGATGGGTGGGAAAGCCTCGGATAGTTTGGGTTGGAGGACGCAGGAGCCCAAGGTGCTGGAGAGAAGGGAAGGTAGTCAGGGGTCCAGAGTTTTATCTTCCAAGTTCTAGAAGAAGTATCATCCCTTCTCCCTCCTTCTCAGGGTCTCCAATGCTGGGAAGGGGGATTAACCTTGAAGCTCCTGGGTACGAGGGTGGTTTTAGCCCATTTTCAGGCTCTTTCTGGGACTTTGGGCGTGAGGCTGTATGTAGTTCTCCGAAGCGGACACGAGGGGGCAGTGAGGGACTGCAATTGTAGAGAAGCACATAGAGGGCGTTTATGTAGGCTTGGGGGGGCGCTCTGTGCCGGGTGGGAAGCTGGCGGTGGAAGACAGGGTGAGGGCGGGTGTGAGTGAGGAATAAGGAAAGATGAACTTAGGGTTCATCCAGGTCACATAGGCAGCGCCTTCAGACAGGGTCTTTGTCTGCAGCTGCTCAGGACATCCCCAAGTTCTTCCCCAAAGTGGACCTGCAGGCAGATTACACCACCGCCAAGGTGAGAGTGGGCCCGGGAGGCAGGGAGGGGTCGCACAAGTCGAGGGAGCCGGACTCCTAGCCCCGCCGCCTGTGTGTTGCAGAGTGTACTGGGCGCCGGCTACCAGGCCCTGTGGCTGGCGCAGACCCTGCTGGCCGGGCAGGAGTTCATGTTTCGGGGGCTGCACTGGTGTGTGTGAGTACCCCCGAGGGCTGGATGGGCAGGGCAGGCAGGGTAGACCTCTCCCACGCAGCCCTGGGGCCGTTCCCTCGGGCACTGTGCCCTCGGCCCCCTGGTGGAAGGGAGCTCTGACTCAGCACCCCTTTTGCAGGGAGATGCTCCAGGCTACGTGCAGGCGGACGCTGGAGGTCACGCGGATGGCCCTCCTCTTCCTCAGCAGCAGCCTGGGCACCGAGAGGTGGGTGTCCTGCCCGGGGCAGCAGGGCTGCGGCAGGTGTGAGGCTGGCTCAGACCCCTCAGCCCTTCTCTGTCTGCCTGTTCCTCACCCCCAATATTTCCAGCAATGCCCTTCGCCTTCCCCTACCCAGAGCTCCCACCCTCCCTGCCGTTGGAGAATACAGAGGGCACCCCTACCTGTCCCTCATCCCCCAGCCTGCCGGGTGACTGTACCTCCCCCCCACCACCACCCAGGCACTGCAGGGGGAGCAGGGGGCCCCACGGGGGCACTGCCTCAGCAGGTAGGAAGCCCCAGAGCAGCACCGTAGGTGAGGCCCTCAAAGCCTCGGCCAACCCCCCCCGCCCCCGACAGGATGGGGATCCGGGTGGTCTCATCCTCCACGCTCTTCCTTCTATCTCTGGGTCTTACACTGTCCTCACCTTTCCCGGCCCCGCCTTGGGGCTCCATGCCCACCCTGCGGCTGACTTGGGCTAATTAGGGGTGATGGGCCAGACAGAGCGAGAGGCTGGGGAGGAGGGGAGCAAGCTGCAGGGCCTGGAGATGAGAAGCAGGAAAACTTCATTGGCCAGAGCACTTCCGAGCAGTGGGCACAGCCCCCCCCCCCCCCCCCCCATCTTGGAAGGCACAGCCTGGGGTACAGGTGAGAGGGGTAGCGCTGCAGCGCAGGGAAGCTGATGGTTTCTGGAACCTTCCCTACCGGGTGGAGGCGTACAATAACAAAGGAGCAGAACCTGTGCTGAACGGCTTGATGTCCCCACCCACCCCGCTCGTCGCCTGGCCCCTCTCCCTAGGAAGGTCCTGGGAGGTTCCCAGCCACGCAGCAGCGATTCTGAGGAGGGGGCAGATGGGGCGACAGAGGTGTGGGAAGAGGCGGAGGAGAGTCTCTAGATGATAGGGACAGAGTTCCTGGCCTGGCTGAGCCCCCTTCAAATGGTGGCAGAGATGAGGGGCTGCTCTGTCCAGGGCACAGAAAGGGGGTCCAGAAAGCATTTGGGGTATTTGTCTGCCCATTTGCCCTGGCCTGAGGACTGTGGAGAAGCAACAGGCCAGCCCTGGGGCTGGAGTCCTGGGTCTGCTGGCCACCGTTTCTTGCTTTCTGGACCCCAGCCCCCCTGGAGGTATGGAGTATCTAGAGAGCTCAGGCTCAGAGGGGTGCCTGCTTCGAAGCATATTCCAGCCTCCCTCCCGCCAAGGAGCAGGAGGAGCTCCGGGCAGAGGGTCAGAGGCCCAGTCCAAGCTCTTCACTTGGGACCTCAGGCCACTGTTCTCTCTCCTAGCCTGAGCCACTATTTCCTCGTTTTCAAAATGAGAGGACTGGATGATCTTGAAGGCCTCCTCCCTCTGACGCTTTGCAATTCCGTTCTTTTTTGAACATCCTCAGATCCGTAGATTCTGGAATCGGAGGTAATTTAATGAGCACCAGGCATAAAGTGGCTGCCGTTGCCCAGCCTGGTGACTCACCTCTCCCATAGTGCACTCCTCCTGCCTCGGGCTCCCCAAGCCACGCTCCCTTGGCAGAGTGTCCTCGCCTCTGTCCTGGTGCTCCCTGGTCCTCCTCGCGGCTGCTGCCCTGTGGTGGCACTGTTCAGCAGCCGGGACTGGTTCAGGAGCCCCCATGCTTCCCCCCCCCACCCCCACCAAGTGTATGTCCATGCTGTCCAGCCAAGCGCCTGAGCTCTGAGGTCCTGTTTGATGCCCACAAATACGGAGGCTTATCTCTCCGTTATGTACTCGAAGGTCTGAGTCTTGCAGAGCTGAAGTGACTGACCCCAGATCCCGCAAGACAGACGAGGGGGCAGCTAGGACTGGTGCTCAGACCCATCTCCCTGGCCTCCCTGCCCAGCTGGACTAGACAGCCTCAGCTGCTTCTGCCAGCAAGCATTGCACACGCTAAAATCCATTTGTTCGTTCACTAATTCATTCAACAACCCCGTATGAAGGAACTACCGTGTGCCGAACACTGTGCGAGGTACTGAGGATGTAATGGTGAACTCCGGCCTTTGTGGAGCTTCTGATTCTCCCCCTTCCTTTCTCCTTCCCCTCCCCCTCTGCCAACACCATTCCCAAGCCAAAGCACACGGGATTCTTTCCCTGATTGTGATTGTGGTAGAAATGGTATGTGCTAATTGTAGAAAGTTGGAAAATACAGATAAGCAAAACCAAAATAAAAATACCACGTCCTTGCCACCCGGAACTAGGTTGTGGCACGGTAGTAATAGATGTCCTTCTAGATAGATAGTCTTCTGCTACGTGTATTTAAGTATATGTATATCAACCGACGTGAGATTTGATAGTCCTTGCACTCTTATAACCTGCTGTTCTCAACTAGCGAGCTCTCCAGCCCCTTGCCCATGCCTTTTCATCTCCTCTAAAGTCATCCATACTCAAAGTTCTCTAACTAGCCCCCTACTCTCCTTTTCTAGCTGGTTTTATCCAAAGCAGGCTCCAATCCAGGACCACACTTTGCGTCTATGTTATGTTCCTTAAGTCCATTTTAATCTCGACAGACCATCTCTCCCCTCCCCCCGGACCCCAGCATTTTGGGGGGACAATATCCATTGTCCCACTTTCTGAACTCTAGGGACTCCTCTACACCCTGTGGGTTGTTTTTTCCCCTTCTTTCCCAGCATTTCTTATAAACTGAGAGTTCTCAAGGCTAGATGGATTCAAGTGGAGTGTTTTTTGGCTAAACACATCATAGATGACACCGAGTACACTTCATTTCCTCCTACCATTGGGTGGGGACAGCCTGATTCCTCTCTCGTGTGGTCACATTTTCCCTGTCCAGGCCTGAACCATTAATCATGGATTTTAATGCCATGCCCAAGCGAATAACTTCACTGGGGGCAACACGATGCTAAGAGTCCAGATCCCAGAACATTATTGGCTAATATGCCATAAAATATAGCTTTTCCCTTACTAGGAAGCTATTGGTTATCATGACATACAGTCTCTACTGGAAAGGAGCTTCATTCTTTTCCTTTAGTTATAAATATTCCTAGTAAGGAGTTCATTAACGGTCGCCTTGCTGCATGGACTCATGAATTTTCATAGCTTCACATTGTTTCCATCTGCCTCCATCTTTATTCTTTGCAATGCTCAACAACGGTACGACTTTGGTGAGTAGGGGCCTCTTGAGGTTGGTTCTTCTGATCCAACCACAAAACTCCCCAGGTACCCCCAGAAGCCAGCAAGCCTGTCCCAAAGATGTCATACTCCTCATGTGGTCGCGGGGCTGTGCCTCCCGATCCCCCAGCCGTGTCCTTTCTCTGTCCTTCCTGGAGGTTCAGCAGTGTGGCTGGGATGCCTGAGATGCAGGAGCTGAAGAGAGTCACGGAGCTGAGGTCCAAGCTGCGGGCTGTGAGTGAGGCAGGGGTGGGGTGGGGGGGCAGCTGTAAGAGCAGAGCAGTGGGGCAGTGGTTCACCTGGGCTGCTGTCAGAACCCTGAGCTGAGGACCCCCCGGGGGTCTGCCCTTTTTTCTGTCTTCCAGTTGGCAGAGGCCCTCTCCAGATGTTCCTACAGTATCACAGAGACCCAGATGAGCCTGAGCAACCTGAGCTCTGAGCTGGTGAAGAACCGGGATCAGGTACATGCGGACAGAAGGTCTGTGGGATTTTCCTTCTTGGTGGGGTGGGGGTGGGGGCAGGGGCGCACAGCTCAGAAGGTCCAGTAGTTGTTTTAGGAATCAATCAGCTTTCTCCCTTATCTTGGCAAGGGTGCTGGGCTATGGGGTAGTGCTGTGGGATCCAAGAATGTGCAAGACCCTCCCCTGAGACTGGCCAGAAGGAGGAAAGCATCTGGGGTCCTGCCCCGTTCTGGGAGTTTAGAGAGAGAATTAGAAGTCCTGGCAGGTCAATAGTTCTAAACGAAAGAATAATTTCGTTCCCTTCCTCTTCTGAACCCTTGCTCTGCTCATTCCCTGCATTGGCCCTCCTACTTCTATCATCTCATTTAATCCCCAGAATGCTACTACGGGTATGTCCCTTTTGTAGATGAGGAAGCTCACTCCGGGAGGTTAATGTGCCCTGAGTCGCAGCCGGTCCGTGACAAATGACAGTGGTAGGGCTTCACGTCACATTTGCCCACCTCCAAAGCCTATGTTCTTGGCCTACACCAGAGATTGACAGCCTTGAAAATCTCATTCAACAAACATAAAAATGCCCGCCCGTTCCCCTCACAGCCCCGTGTGTGGGGCCCGGCCCTGACCAGCGTGGCCCATTCTCCTCAGTACCTACTCTAGTCAGTGCCAACAGGAATCCCTAACCAGGGCCTTCAGTTCCGAAGCCAAAGAGCTCTGAAAACCATAGGGTTTTGTTTGTTTGTTTTGGCTGCAAAACCTGACCTCAGTCTTCTGACATGAGTCTTCTTTTAGTCTATGTATCCCACTTAGAGTGGATATTCTTACAGTTCTCTAAAAGTTGAGTGTATTGGACAAGGGGTACCACCCTAGACCCCACTCAGGCTATCCCACAACATAGCCTATGTCTGCTGGATCGCCTTTCTAGAATCATGACAATTCTGAATTTGGGACGTATCTGGCCCGAGTCCTTTGGATAAAGACTGGATTTGAGGTCTCATTTACCCCAAGTAATCCAAAGGACAGGTGCCTGGGACCCAGCTTGGGCCCAGCCCAGAATCCAGCTCCAGACATAGCTGAGACGGCATCACTGGGAGGAGCTTCACGAGGGGCGTGGAGCTAAACAGGCCTGAGGGTGGGGAAGAACACCACCCCATACACACACACTCAGTATCTCAACTGTTTGTATCCAGCCCAAGAAGGGAAAGGAAGAAACACTACTGACCTTGAGGTGAAGGTCCTTGAGAGGTCATCTCCCACATCCGTCTGCCTCCAGGCAGGACTGAGGACCGTGGATTCATCCATGTTTTGTTTTGTTTTGTTTTATTTTATTTTGTTTTTTTAAGATTTTATTTATTTATTTGACAGAGCGAGCACAAGCAGGGGGTGGAGGAGGGGGAGAAGGAGGCTCCCTGCTGAGCAGGGAGCCTAATGTGGGGCTTGATCTTAGGACCCTGAGATCATGACCTGAGCCAAAGGCAGATGCTTAACTGACTGAGCCACGCAGGCGCCCCTCATCCGTGTTTTAAACAGGGGTTTCGATTCATTATTTAAACACCTTCCATGTGCCAGGTGCTGGAGAGACCAAAGACCCTACTTCTACTCTCCCCGGGCCACCAGGAGAGAGGCCTCGGCTCCACTCCCATCCCCAGCAGGCTCTGCCGGACTCCTGTCTGGATTCTGTTCTCAAGCCTTCTAGCGTAGCAAAGGCCATTCTCCTGTGGCCTGTCCTGCTTGGCTTTTTGTGTGTTTCATCTTTGACTAAATACCTGGAGTGTGTGTGTGTGTGTGTGTGTGTGTGTGTGTGTGTGTGAGAGAGAGAGAGAGAGAGAGAGAGAGGGAGGGAGGGACAGAGACAGAAAGAATAAACTTGGGAATCAGTGGTGGCTGGCTGGCCCCACGGCACCTCAGAAAAGCTTAGGGATAGGAGAGTCACCCCTACTCCCAGACTGGCCCCCCGAACTGTGGCAATGAGGCTCCTTCTGCAGGCAGACAGCTCTCTGTCCCCCCACCCACCCACCCACCCACCCATCGCCAGCCATGTCATCCCCTCCCTTCCCCTTTACTCTCTGCTGTTTGATTCTCCCCTTGCCTGGTCCCTGTCTCCTGCCCACAGCATCCAGCAGATTCAGTGTTGTTTGGACAAGATGAACCTCATCTACAAACAGTTCAAGAAATCCAGAATGAGGCCAGGTGAGCCGTGGGGAGAGCAAACTATCCTGGGAGCTCTCCCTTCCCTCCCTTCCTCCATCCTTCCCTCTGCTCATATCCGGCTGTTCAGACCATCCGCGTGGCTGCTGGGTGCCCACCGTGTGGCACCAGGGTGCCGCTGGTCTAGGGCAGGGTCCCCGCCTCCAAGCTACCTGCAGACAGTGAGGGACGGGTGGCCTGTGCCTATTGCCCTGGGAGAGGTGTAGATGGCATGCGTGGGGGGCTCAGAGGGCCGGAGCCTGGCTCTTCTAGGAGGGGCGGCCCCTGGAAGAGAGCCCTCACCTCTGCAGAGCCCTTTACAGTTTGAGGGACATTTCCCTAGCCATTGTGTCTTTGGCTCATTGAAACAGCCAGGCTTTCCAGATAAGGGAGGGTCTGAAGACATATCCTGTAGTCCCTGGGCCAGCTACTCCGCCTGCACTCTCTGCTTGTCCTCACAGAGGACCTCCGGGGGCAGGAGCAGCTCATTTACAGGCTCAGGGACGGGCAGCTGCGTGCCCATGGTGACCGCCATCATGCAGCACGGTAGGATGGCACCCAGGGGTGGGCTGGGGTGCCAGCATGCTGGAAGACCCCAGTTGACTCTTGGGATTGAGGGGCTCCCACCCCGGGAACCAACCCTCTCCCTCCCCAGCCATGCCCCAAGCTTCTGATGTGTGGACTGCAGGCCTTGGGCTTGAGTGCCAAGTTCTCCTCCAGCTCTAGGATTATCGAAAGAGCCCTGTCCCATAGACACAGGATGTCAGCAACGTACCTAACTTTGAGCTCTCTAGTAGCCATAATTTAAAAAGTAGAAACCAGCAGGTGAAATTAATTTTCATAAGATGTTTTATTTAACCCAATATATCCAAATTGTCATTTCCACATGTAATCAATATAAAAAAAATATTAAAGAGTTTACATTCTTTTTTTTGGGAGGGGGGCGCTAAGTCCTCACAGTCCTGTGTGTATTTGACACTCACAGCACATCTCTCTTCTGAAGCTAATTTTTTAGCAGACCGAACTGTCATCTTACCAAAGCAATAAAGCTGCGTTCTTCGGGAAAACAATATTTTACACTGCTCCAGTTTTAAATTTTTAGTTAATTGAATTAATGAAATTAAAATAAAAATTTGGGCCAGGCACTCAGTAGCCACATGTGTCCAGTGGCCGGTGGCTGGAACATGCAGATCTAGATGATCGTCTGTCCTCGGGAGCCTCGGTCCTGCCTCTGGGGTCTGGCCGTGGAGGGGGAGAGCAACCCAGAAGCCGGGAAAACGGAGACTCCCCCATTCCTGACGCCCCGCTGGCCCCCTTTGCTGTGATTTTCAGAGAACCTCAGAGGCCTTTTTGCCTCCCTCACTGGGAGTCCGTCATCCTAGCCTCACCACCCCCCACCCTCCACCCCCCATCTGGGCATCTCCCATGCGCTGGACCCCGTCCTCTGGGCTGTGCATGATCTGCACTTATTTAATGCCTGTAAAAACCCTAAGCACCGTTACCCTCCCCTGTTTATACATAAGGAAACCGAGACCCTGGGAGGTTAAGTAGCCCAAGCAGTCCTGGTCCGGAGGCTTTTAACCACTCCGCCGCACAGCCTCAAAGAGTTTTGCTTCTATCAGTCGGCAAGACTCCTTCATGAAGATTAAACACGGAAGGAAGAATAACCCTTGACAGCTCACCCCTGGAATGTTGAAAGATGCCACTCCGAAAAATACTTCCTGGTTTTCTCTCTCCCCGCGCAGCTGTCCTGGGTGTTCCATAGGATGGATGAGGAAGCCAACTCTGTGCGGCAAAATCACGTGTCCGCAGCCTCCTGCGGCTAGGAGGCCGGGCTGGGACTTGCAGCTGGGATTCACCAGTGCTCGGCTGGCTGAGAGCAGGGCCCAGGACGAAAAGCCCAGGGCAGGGGTTCTGCTCTTAGGGAACTGGGGGGAGGCAGCAAGGGAAGCCTCTAGCCTCTAGCCAAGGGAGGCCCGTTCCCTCGAAGCCCAGCAGGGGGCAGCATCTCCCTAGCGCGGTGAGCATCAGCACGCGGTGGCCAAGGCAGAGAACCAGCACTTGGGGCCAAAGTGGTCCATGCAGGGGAGGTGGGGGGTGAAGGAGAGGTGAAGGGTGGTGGCCTGGCTTATCCAGCTCGAGGCTCCAGAGCCTCCAGCTGGCTCTGCCCGCAGCTTGAATGGTCCGGAATGGGGCCCGCAGGCTGCAGGCTTCAGTGCCTCTGGGAGTTGGATGAGGAGCTGGGGCTGACCGCACATCCTTCAAGGCCCACTCATCCACCACTTCCTACCTGAAATGTTCCCCAAGTACTCCTCTCTCCATCCCTAGCCCCAGGGTCCCTGCGGCAATTTCTCTGCAGCTTCTGTGGCCCCTACTTGGCATAATGCTTCCTGTTTGACTCCTCAGTCCTTCCTGGCTCCACTGGACTGTGAGCCCCCAGGGCCAGGCCGAGCTGTCTGCATCCTCGTAGTTGTCCCCAAACCCTCGTGGCATTCTGTTTTGTTGACTGATTGGGCAGGTGACATCATTCCTCCCTGTTTCCTTCAGGGCTTGGCTACAACGAGGAGCAGATTCACAAGCTGGATAAGTGAGTAGCCTGTCCCCCTGGCAGGTGGGGGAGTGGGAGCGTGGGGGTCCCCAGGCAGGAGCCATCTTCTGTGTGATGAAGGGTCCTGCTCCCAGGTTGTAGTTGGGCAGAAGCAAAGCGGGTGACTGTGTCTGGGGCCAGGGGAAGGAGACTGGGTAGCTGACTCTGAAGCAGGCTTGATGTCATTGGATTTATTTGCAGCACGAACAAGACCGTGTGTCATATTTCTTTCCCTAACTGTCCTCCCTGATTTACCGCTCACTGCTTCCTGCTCCTGACCTTCGCTGTGCTCCTCTCTGCTCCCCTGTGCCCTAGACACTCATCTTCCTGGAGGTCCTCCCTGATTTAAATGATTATTTGGAGACTCACTCCCCCAGTTCCACGCCCACCCCTGACCCTTACACACTCTCTCTCCCTCTCTCAATCTCCAGAAGCATCTCGCCTTCCCTGTGAGGACTGGGCTTGAGTGTATCTGTTCTCTGAGATCCCCTGGTCCTTCCACGTCTCTCTGTCCCTTGTCCGCACCGCACTGACCTCCCCATTTCATGTGTGTGAGCCTCAGTTCCTCCTTGTTTGGAGACTTAGCCCTGCTGGGGATGCCAGCCCTCGGAGGAGGTCTCCTTGGGATGCTAGGCATGGATGCAGGTGAGTCTGGCTGCTTATTTCTGTGCCTTGGTGTTCCTGTCTTTTCAGAGTGAATTTTAGTCATTTAGCCAAAAGGCTCCTGAAGGTATTCCAGGAGAAGTGTGTGCAGAAGTATCAGACATCCCTGGTCACGCACGGCAGGTGGATGAGGTAACAGTCTGGCCCTCCTTCCTGGGCTCCCGGACCCTGGGGCCCTTCCTGGTCTGGCTCTTCAGGCTTCAGAGAACCCTGGGATTTGTAGAGCCCTGATTGAAGGGAGATGGTCGTAAAGGAAGAAAGGCAAAAAAAAATGGTGTGGTTTTATGCACCTGGGCGATTTCTGTACATTAGCTTATTTAATCCCACAATATGTACCCCATGCGGTAGATACTATCACCCCACGTCCCAGATGAGGAAACTGAGGCTCGGAGCACAGGTCTCATTCTCAATACCACACAGCTAGTTAAGTAGCAGACCCACGACTAGTATTGGGTATGACTGCCTCTAAAATCTGGGTTCTTTCCATGTTCCCAGGTGGGTATGTTGGGAAACCTCTTCTCTGGGGAGAACACAAGATCCCTCTGGGGTGAGGCCAGGCAGGCTTATAGACTTCCAGTGGTCAGGGACACAGGGGCAGGCAGAGGCCCGTAAATAGAAGCCTCTCACACTGTCTCCTAGAGATTTGGGTTTTTCCTTCTCACATGAGCCCCTCTCCTTCCTCTGCCTGTGGGAATACTGGCCCCGCCTGAGAAGAGAGGGCAGGTTCCCAGGCCCATCTGACCTGTGGGCTTGTTATGGGGCTGAGACCCAGGCACTCACCCACCCCCACATTAGAATATGGCATCTCCACCCCTAACCCACCCCAAACTCTGATTTAATTGGTGTGAAGTCAGGCTTGCACATCAGCATTTTAAAAGCGCCTCCAGGTAATTCTAATGTGTAGGTAGGGGAGGGAATCGACCACTGGCTTGTCTGTCCTCGGATTGGTTTCAATGGGGAAAATGTTCCTGCTCCGTCCCTCCGCTTAGAGAAAAAGAGAATTCCTAGAAGAGTCCTGACCTTGGTTTGCTCTGGCAGTAGGGCGGCGCCCAGAGTAAGCGCGCTGGGCTGGGCTGTCCTCTGCCTCTCTGGAGCCTCGCCTGGCCCCGCGCTCGTCCTCCCCGGTGTGTGTGCCAGGCTCCCCCTGTGGTTCTGATGGGACCCTCGGCAGCCTCAGTCGGAAGTGTCATCCGCATTCCCCCAGTGGGACGGGGAGGGTTGAGGGCACACCCGGGGGGACAGAGGCAGCGAGGGAAGCACATGCCCGGGACCCCTCAGCTCCCGCTCTCCCCCATGTCTGTGTGGTGACCAGAAGGACAGCTGGATTGGCCTCCGGGAAGAGCGAGCAAACCCAGCTTGGATTTTTCATCTGCTCTCTCCAGGAAGGTGCACGAGACCAGGAACCATTTGCGCACGGTCGGCTGTTCTGTGGCTGCCTATAACACGGAAGCCCAGGGAGCCCAGGAGAGCCTCAGCAAGGTGCGAGAAGGTCAGGGCCACGGGCGGGCGCCGCTGAGAGGAGCTGGGTCGGTCAGGCACTCTGGGGGCGTGGGCCCACTCCCCTGCCTCTGGGCAAGGCTGCCCTTGACCGAGTCCCAGCACGCTGTGGCTAGGAGGTCTCTGACAGACAAATGTGCCCTGAGGTGGGGACAGAGAGAATGGAAGGCGCTTCCTGGCATTCTCAGACTGAAGGTCACTGCAAGGACAGAGCTTCCAGAATGCCAGGACATCTTCCTCATGCCCCGTGTAGCCGAGGAGGTTCCAGGCTACTCCTGAGAGAGGCAACGTGAACCCTCCTCTCTGGAAAGAGACCAACACACAGGCGGCTTGAGAAGGTTGCTGCTCCGGTCGCCTGCCTGCAGCCCCCGCAGCAGCCCCGGTCCTTCAGAGGCCGGCTGGGCTGCCCTGCCCCTTCTCCGAGGCTCCTGGCTCACACTGGGCCACTGGGGTGTGGGTTAGATCCAGAGGAGAACCTGGCCGTCTGGGACCGTTAAATCCAGGCACAGACAAGTGAGGGTCGCTGGGGCAGTTGCCGCGCAGCATGGGAAGCAGGGGCCTGCAGGAAAGGCTCGGGCATTCTGGGGGCGCCAGGGATGCGGGCGGGGCGCTGTTCTGTTATCCTTTTCTTACTCTTACTCACACCTCCCTTGCAAAAAAAAAAAAAAAAAAAGCACACCTGTTGGCCCATCCCGCCTGACAAAAGTGTGGCTTCCCTTCAGATCCTTGACTGGTTATGTCACCAGCTCCTTCAGGACAGAACAAAGGACGCTCAGGTCTCACCACCCCCGACAGCCACCTATCCCAGCCCTGCACTGACGGACCTGGTTCTCCAGTAAGTGCTGGAGAGAGGGGCGTGTGCGTGCGTGTGCGTGTGCGTGTGTGTGTGTGTGGAAGGGCGTGGTGGGAGAGGGGGTCGGGTGCAGAGGTTAGAGCCCGAGGGGTTCTGCCTCAGGCCCCGGAGGCAGGAATAGAGAGTCGGGGTGGTGGGCTTCCTGGGGAAGGAGGCCAGCAGGACAACTTCGGCCTCAGCCGCAGACGCCTCTCTTGCCTCTGCCTCGGACAGCATGCAAGAGCTCTGTAAGGAGATGAAGCTGCTGGCCTTCGACCTTCAGGACAACAATCGCATCATTGAAGGGTAAGGAGCTCCCACTGTGTGCGGGGAGGGCTGATGACAGGTGTCCATTCCCCGTCCCGTGTCAGAGCTTTGGCCTTGTCCCCATCCCTGTGAGGGGTAGGCTTTCACTCTAGTCTTGAGGATGTGAGCCTCAGTGCAGTCAGAGAGGGGGACTTGGAGGGGGACATGGAGTAGTGGCCGCGTCCTGCTCCCTGTGAGTGTGGACTGTGCCCCCCATGCCCCCCAGACCGACTCCGGCCACCTTCGCTGCCGTCCGCAGAGCGCTGCTCTTCATCCCCGAGTCACACGCCAGGCCGCTGTGGCGCGGAGCTGGGGCTAAGTGCCCGGGGCCTGGGCTCCTCGGGCCTTGCTGGGCCCCAGCTGTGTGTACAGGCTCCCGGGGCTGCCAGGCTGCAGGCCCAGCCTCACGGACTCTGGATCACACCCCCGTTAGACTCCCCTTCTCGGGGGGAGGAGGGGGTTCCTGGAGAGGGTGCAGGGAGTGTGCCTCGGGGCTCAGACTTTCGGATTTTTTGCACCAGTAAAATTCACAAAAGAAAGCTGGGGAATAACAGTGACCAACTTCTCATATATCCAAGTAAGCACATTTGAAAGGGGAAAAAAATCCTGCCATCTAGTAGTCGTGCTTTATATAAGCACATTTTTTAACACCAAAAAGGAGGGACATAATCTCAGCCTCAGGGATGGTCCTTGCCCTGAAGCTCAGGGGCCTGTTTGCGAACGTACACACTTGGGCGTGCGTGTGCATGTGCGCTCACCCCCACAGCCTCCCCACCGTCCTGTGTCTGTCACCTCCCCACGGGAGGACCCATGGCACAGTGGAAAGAATCTGCAGAGACTCCAGCAGGCTTTGACTCCTGACTGCATGACCCTGGGAGGTTTTGCTCGGCTCTGGGCCTCAGTTCCCTCCCCCTGTGAAATAGGAGTAATGATCTCAAGCTCCTGGTTGGTAACTAGGGTTGAACTAGGATGAGATATGCCAGATGCTGGGGAGGGGAGGGGGCACAGAGGGAGGGGCTCACCAAATGCTAAGTGTTCCTCAGAGGCCAGGCCAGTCTGGAACCCTGGAATTGGGGTTAAGAGCTAGGGAGCCGGGGGGCGCCTGGGTGGCTCAGATGGTTGAGCTTCTGCCTTTGGCTCGGGTCATGATCCCAAGGTCCTGGGATCGAGCCCCACATCGGGCTCCTAGCTCGGCGGGGAGCCTGCTTCTCCCTCTCCCTCTGCCTCTCCCCCTGCTCATGCTCTCGCTCTCTCTCTCTAATGAATAAATAAAATCTTAAAAAAAAAAAAAAAGAGCTAGGGAGCCGGGAGCAGAGCCTGTGGTTGTCCGCAGAGCTGCAGAGTGTCCTTTGGCTGAGGAGGCTCCCACGGCCCCTCCATGTCCCATTCCAGCAAGGGGAGAATCCGGCCTCTTAAATACCCGCAAGGAGGAGATTCTTTCCAAAACAGCCCTCATGGGCAGGAAGTTCTAATTTTAGTGCCGACATAAATTTTCCTTGCTGTGATATGGAGTCTATTTACAGATAGTTCAAAACTTGATTTTAGTGAATTTTTACTTCCTTATTCAGAGCTGTAGCCAAAGAGCCTACAGAAATTATCTGAATTCCTCCTCCCCTCCTCTTGACCTTGTGGCCGCACTGGATTCACCAGGGGAGCTTTTTTTTTAAGAGTGCAGCTCCCAGGTCTTGCCTCCAGAGACTCTGGGTGCCGACAGGTGGGGGACTTTATAAACCCCCCAGGTGATTCTACCGTGTAGTCAGGGAGAAGAAGCAGAGAGTGCCTGTCGGGGGTCAAGGACTCTATGAGGGGATAACTGAAGACTTGAATGGCTCGGTGCTCCCCACAGTTGAGTGTGTTGGGTCCTGGGTATGGCCCGCAGGCTTCTCCGCGGGGGTGGGAGAAGCTAACCTGCAGCTTTCCTTACAGGTTAAGTAGGCCCCCGTCGGCTCCTGACTCCTGATCTCTGAGCTCCGTGGGGTGCCCGACATCCGGAAGCATTAGAACCATTCAAACACTGCTGTCCTGCCTGCAGTGTGGGACCTAACACGGATGCTGTCTGGTCCCCTCTCATCAGCCTACCTCCCTCCTGGCCGACAGCTGGGAGCCATCACCAGCATTACCTTCCACTGCCTCCCTGCCTGAAGCAGCACGGCAGGACCTGGGGAGGGCCGTCCCTGTCAGGACCCACTGCCTGGGCTGCCCTTGGCGTCTCCCGCAGGCTCAGGCACATCTCCTCGGTCGCCCCGGCCTGTAGAGCTAAAGCTGGGGAGAAGAGGCTCCGATCGGCCCGCCCACCCCCCTCCTCTGGGTTACAGGGCTTCGCTTCTCAGGGAACAGAAGAGGAGGCCTCTGGGGGTTTCCCTAGGATGCTGGGTCAAACAACCTCATTTCGGTCTTCCTTCCTCTTAAGGGGTTTCATGTTGAACATACAGCCCTGCCCTCTCCTGTGATTTCTGAGGGTCCCCGCTTTTGGCCCCGGGCATGACACAGCCTGATTTTCCCTCGACTCTTGGTCTGGCAGAGCCTGGCAGAGTTGAGAGAATGGGTGGTCCAGGCCAGGTGCTAGAGCCGTGGGCACCTCGCCTTCCTCTCTCCCTGAGGCACGGCCAGGCTTTGGGAGATGCAGCCAGCCGCGGTCACCGGTGAGCACAGGCCTGTAAGTCCAGATAAGAGGCCTGCGCCTTCGAGAAGTAGAATAAACAGGGCCGTCTTTTCTATTTCTGAGTGGCTCTTGCTGGGTGGTGTCTGTGAGGCAGGGGAAGGCTCTTGGCGGAGTGCGCTTGGCCTCCCAGCAGGGCTGGGTGGGGATCTGTGAGGACAGGATTGGGAAATGGAGCCGGGACTGGTCACTTCCTGATTCCTGCCTTTCCCCTAAATGTGCCCTAATTTCAAGGAAGAGCCCTAGGAAGATGGCATCCTGCTGGGAGGGCTTGCCTTCCCATTCCTTCTCCTGCCCCCAGCCATTTGGGGGAGCTGTCTAGGGGGCCTGGGACTAGGGGAGAAAGGAGATCTCTCTCCCCCCTTAAATTCACCATCTAAGTGCCTACTCTTTTCCCCCCTTCACCCCCACCACTGTTCAAAACCTAGGCTGTGTCCTAAATACTGAGCTTGAGCACTCCTCTGGGTCATTTCGAGTGGTGCCTGGACATTCAGATTTATACAAACTTAGTCTTTCCCCTGCAATACATCCAGCCTCCCCTTAACCAGGCCGCACTACCCACCCAGCCTGGGGCGTGGGGGAGAATGCAGTAAAGTAGCCCCCTTGGGGAGGGAGATGCGTGGGAAGCCCCATTTGTGCACCAACATGATGCATGACTCTGGGAGAACCGCAGAAATCTTTCCTGCCCATCTTCGTGGAGCCTCGACGTCCTCAGAGGCTACGCTGCCTCATGACCCAGCAGGGCAGAAGTGAGGACGCCCAGGTCCTCGACTCCGACACCCTCCGTGCTGCTTCTCTACCGAGAAGACCAGCACCCTCTAAAGCCCCAGGGGAGGGCTGCTGGGGGGTGTTACTAGCATTGAGCCTCAGTGGCTTCACGTACGCCATTTGGCGGGGGGTGTCCATGGGGTCACTTAAACCCAATGGGTTCCGATTCTGGGGCCCCCGGAGCTGGCTGCTGCCTCGATGCCCCTGGGCCCTGGGCCACCTCAGGCCGCTCTGGCTGCGTGAAGCTCGGGCTGACACTCCTAGCTCGTCGGAGGCCCCGCAGGGAAGTCCCAGAATGGACTTTCCCTGCCAGCCGTGGCTGCCTCTGGATCACACATGCTTGGTGGAGCTCAGTGAAAGAACCTGGGGATCCCTGAAAGCCAAGTGCAGATTTTTGGGGGATGATAGGATCCAGGCTCTGTGCTCTCACGAGAAAGGCCCAGCAGAGACCAACTCAAAGGCTCAGTTTGTTCCCGGGTGGGGCAGAGCCCCTGCCATGGATGTGTCCCCCCATTTAAACTTCTGCAGAGGCTCTCGTTCTCCGTCGGTAGGGAGTGAGGAAGTGGACCAAGGCCCGTGGCCGGAAGAGCCTTAGAAGATCCTCCGGTGTCTGAAGACCTCTTAAAATTCCCTTTCTGTTCTCTGTCATGATTCCTAACTTAACACTTAAAATGAAGAGTCCACTGGGCTCCCCAGACCCGACGTGAGCACCCGCGGTGCGCCAGGCCCTGTTACCGGCGCCGGGACCGCACAGGTGACCACGACGGATGCCTGTCCCGGAGGAGCTCACCGTGTCATGAGGGAGGCAGTTCAGCGTCATGAGGAGAGTGCTGGGCTAGGAACGCACAGCTCAAGTGCAGCGTGACATCACCGTCTCAGGGGGGCTGTGCTGAGGTCAGCCTAGGAGGGTGTCAGGGAAGGACTCGGGGAACCGCGGGCTCCGGGCGGCAGCCCCGGCGGGTGAGTGGAATTATCTAGCAAAGAAGGCATGGCAGGCATCCGTGGTGGTGGGAACAGCACGCGCCGTGGCATGGAAGGAACTGTAAGTATGTGTGTCACTGAGCATAAGCCCAAGTGGGAAGTCGGTGTTGACGAAAGGAAGAAGCCAGACCCAGAAGGTCCTCGTAGACCACACTGAACTTGAGCTTTACCTCAGGGAGCCGTAGACACAGGTTTTATGTCAAGTCCAACTAGGCTTTTAAAGATACGACTCTTTGGGGCCTACGTGGAGGGTGTATTGAAACTCTGTGTCTCAGTCTCCTTGTCTGTAAAATGGTGGTGGTGGTGATAGCTTTCAAAGTTACAGGTGGGAATAGATGTGGTATTTCCACACAGGGCCTGAAACACAATGTGAGTTCTGTACACACCCTCCCGGCCCTGACCTCACTTGGCTGTGAGGCCCCTTGTACAGGGAGGGTCAAGAGACAGATTCTCTTGTCTCAGGTGGGCCAGGCCGTGGCTCCGTTCAGTCACAAAGGTCTGGGAAGAACCCACACGGCGGCATTCAGATTCATGGCGAGCATCCTCTTAAAACAGGCTGGGCCAGGTTAAAAATGGGCCTACCTAGGAGGACGTGGGGGCACGTCCCAGCTCCCCACACGGGAAGGGCAGCCCGCTTGGAGGGCCTGGTGCCTGCCTCTGGGCCCTAGCACTGCGGGCCTACAGTCTGTCTCTCTCAGGAGCTACTCAGTGTCCTCTTTAGAGGCTGACGTCCTGGTTCAAAAGAGAGCTTCTGGGACCCACCCACAGGATTCCGGTCAGTACGGGTGTGGCCCAGGAACCCGCATTGTTGATGAGCTTCCCTGGTGATTCTTACACAAGCTAAGGCTTGAGAACACTGAGGCAGAGTTTGCAAATATCCTGCAGAGGACACAGGAATGGGCCCACATAGGCCAAAGGGCAGGAGGTGGTAGACACCTGACTAAATGCCACCCGCCCAACCCCAACCTGACAGCTGAGGCCAGGGGAGCCAGGCTGCGTGACAGGACAGACCCCCACAGGGGCCTGGCCGTTCTCCCACTGCCCCCACCATTTGCCCTCACGTGGTGTCTCCCTTCAGCAGCGGGCGCCTCAAAGGATCACCACAATGAGCCCTTTGGGGTTCACTTCCAAGCTGCTTCAGTGATTTTTGTCAAGTGTAGGAATTCCTGGCTTTTCCCTTCATCTTGCAGAGAATCCTCAGCCAGTTGGGGGTGGTAAGGAATGGGCCAGGATGGCCTGAGGTAGCTTCAGGTTATTTCCCTTGGAAGCTCCGAGTTTCGGCAGTCATTTCAAGTAGTTGGGTCCTTTCCCTGCACCCTTTGCAGAGAGACATGGGGGTGTGCGTGGCGGGGAGACAAGAGATGGGAATGAGGACAGGAGAGAGGGTGGGAAGGAGGACTGGGAGGAATGGAGTGATAAAGGGATGGACAGGGAAAGGGAGAGGAGAATGGGGGAAAGGGGGCAGAAATGAGGGGAACAAGATAGAGACCTGGAAGAGACGGGTGTGTGTGTGTGTGTGTGTGTGTGTGTGTGTGTGTGCGCGCGCGCGCGCGCGCGCACATGTGAGGGGGCTGGGGCGAGAGCTGGGCTAGCCTGGAAGGCCATCCAGGCCACTGTGCTCGTGCTGGTCTGTCCCAGTCCCAGTCCCCGGCTTCCTGCCACAGCGATGGGCCCAGAGCGGGCTTAGTGCTGGAATGTAAGTGCCTGTGGCTTGGAGCCTCCCTGCTGGCTGAGTGGGGGAGAGCTGCTGACAAATCTGCCTGGAATATCTGAGTTTTTCCACACGGAAAGAAGAAACATACACAAACCAGTCTTATCATAAGCCCGGCAGAGTGACTTGGGACGGAAAAATTCCATTATTGAGAGGCAGACGGGGGAGGCGCCACTGACTTCTGGCCAACAAGCCCCACCCACCCCCACCCTGCATGGGGACACCTTTCCAGGAGCCCTCACATCCCTGCTGCATTCTGACCCTCTTGTCCTAAGTACTGTCAAGGACCTGGATGTGCCCCGTGGGAGCACGGGAGCTCGGTGACCCAGAGAAAACCCACCCTCCTGAAGTGGGGATGGTGTCTTACCAGCTCTCACCCCTGGCCCAGGAGGCAAGAAATCCGCCCCAGTGACCATCAACTTGGGAGGATGCACATGAGCCTTAAACAGAGTTCCCAACACCATTGCCACCCACCCGGCCCCATCAGGTCACTGGGTGCCTTCTGTTCTCGCTGGGCCAGGCAATTCCTTGTCTCCCCGCCCTGCAGGAGCCATGGCCTAAAGGGTGTTAAGAGATGAGTTTGGGATTAGGTACCAGTTGGGAGCTGACAGGTGAATTCATTTCATTCAACATTTATTGAGCACCTCTTACTTGCCCTGTACCGTGTGATCAGAAAGACCAGCAAGACGCAAGTCAGGTGGGGGGGCCTGGGTGGCTCAGTTGGTTAAGTGACTGCCTTCGACTCGGGTCATGATCCTGGAATCGCAGAATCGCGGAATCGCGGAATCGCGGGATCGAGTCCCGCATCGGGCTCCCTGCTCAGCAGGGAGTCTGCCTCTCCCTCTAACCCTCCCCCATCTCATGCTCTCTCTATCTCATTCTCTCTCTCAAATAAAATCTTTAAAAAAAAAAAAGACGCAAGTGGGGAAGGCAAAATGTAAATCGTGACTCACATCATGATGATGTGAGTGTTAGAGACGCAAGCAGCTTGTAGGGTCCCAGAAGAAAGAGTGAGGATCAGGTCTGGGCAACTCTGGGAAGGCTCTATGGCATTTGGATTCGACCTTGAATACTGAAGAGGATTTCAACAGGGAAAGAAAAACAGGGAAGTATTTTGCTGATTCTTGAAACTGCACCTACAAAGTGAGATCAGAGATGTTTAAACACTGTCCTTTTTACCACACCAGTTGGGTAGTGTAAAGGCAAAATTGTGCATTTGAGTCCAGACTGTGACACATTTTGGGGGCTAGTCACATGTCTTCTCTGAGCCTCAATTTTCTCATCTGAAAAATAGGAATGTCAGCCATTTCACAGAGTTGCCATGAAGATCAAGTCATTCAAGCCCAAAGTGCCAGCCCCACAGTAAGCACTGGATGCATATTTCTTGAGTAAATATAACACATAACATTTGACGAGAGACTTTTACAAACATTTTAATTCTCCAGCAACATTTTATTACGGTCCCGGCTCACAGTCTAGCAATAGAAAGTGTTACTGACCCCCAAGATTCCCCACTTCCATGGGAGGCTGAGCTCTGCGTCCAACAACCTGCCCAACAAGGGAAGAGAAGTCACGTGCAGAGCTGTAACCCTGCTCTCAACAAGGGTGAGAGCGTTTCCCCTCAAATGTCTATGGAGGGGTCGTCCCACAATCCGAGCTACTCACTGCCTTGTGCCCATTTTCAGAGTGGGGTCTGTGAGGCACCTTAATCAACTCCTATAAAACATAGGCCAGTACCCAATTCCCTGGATCTCTGGAGGTGGGGTCTGGGGATCTGCATTTGGAACAAACTCCCACTCCTAAGGTATGGGAACATTCGGGGCTGTTGTTGCCCTGCCTGGACTGCCCTTGCTCAGACAGACACAGGGCTTCCTCCACTCAGGTCTGTGTTTAAATGTCTGCTCCTCGGAGAGGTCTCTCCTGGCCGTCCGACCTTAGAGTTGCCCCTGCCATTTTCTATCCTCTTCATGTGCTTTACTTTTCACCATGAAGTACTCAGGACCTGACCCTATATTACACTTATGTTTGCATGTTTATTATCTGGCTCTCCCCTGAAAATGGAAGCTTCAGGAACACGTCCGTTCCACTGTTGGACCTTTAGCGCCGACAGCAGCGCCCGCTAGAGAGCAGATCTTAGCTACTTGTTAAATGAAGAAGTGCTCTGTGCCCCGGCAGGTGCGCTGGTCACTAGTGCTGTCTGCCAAATAGTTCCAGCTCTTTCCCCATTCTGAGCACAGGACGGCATTGCCCCCCTTGTGGAGGGCGGGCTCTACGCCTCGGGGCTCTCTTGGCTTCCTTCTGCATAGTGGCCGGCAACATGTGATGTGGTGGCCGCTCCATCAGCCTGGGGCCCTGAGTGGCTTTGAAGAAGAGCCTCCCTGCCAACTGGCAGAGGGCATGTCAGAGTGAGAAAGAGGTTTCTAGTTTAAAGGCAGTGAGATTTGCAGGTTATTACCGCAGCATAACCTAACCTGTCCTGACTGGTCCAGTGCTTATGCAAACAGCTGTTCTCTCAGAATCACTGGGAGGTCCCCGACATGCTCTGGGGATTTCAGCGACTTCAGATGCCTCAAAGCCAAGCAAAACCGAAAACTTCCCCTTCAGAAAGTCAGGATGCATTCTGTCCTTCCCCTTTCCTTCCTACTGGGAAGCTCAGCAGGGGGGGGGGGGGGGACAGTCCTGACACAGCCCCCCCCCCCCCCCCCCCGCCATGGAGGAACCAACACGCTCCCGGACCACCTCTGAAGTGACCTCACACACTGACCACACACTCCAACAACTCGCATAATCTTTCCCCTTGGTCAAAAATAAAAACAGCACACCTACTCTCCTGGGAGTGAGTCACAAACAGAAAAAAGTCGATGGCTCTGGGCCAAGAGGATCTGCGAACACGGGAAAAACTCCCAGTGGACGTGTCTCAGCAGATGCTATGCTTTCACCCTGCTAGCCCGCCAGACCAAAGAGCCATCCAAACAACTCTGAACCTCAAGCATCGGACACTGCGCCAGGCCAGGCATCGTCCTGACCCTCCACTGAGACTCGGATTTCTTTAGTACTTCCTCCCTGGGGAAGGAGGACTGACTTGAGAAAGAGTGTGTTGTGGGAGGGGCTGCTCCTTCAGGGAAGAAGGGGACTGGGCTGGGAAAGATGGTATCAGAGGAGGCAAGTCCCAGGCAGGGAGCCTCCTGTTGGGGGTCAGGGGTGGCAACTACCTCTCCCAACCTCAATTTCTTGGCTCAGGCAGATGAACCTTAAGATAAACTTGATAAACTTTTTGGGTTGGCTACATGAGGTTATGTTATCCCCATCTTCATCTCCGTTCCCATCCCAGAAGCCAAATGTAGGGCTCTGGCCCTGCACAATCTCCTCCACCATCCAGGGCCGAGAGCAGCCACCCCCATTCCTCCAAATCAGAGCTGGAGCAGGAAGGGAAACCCAATTTTTCTGTGCATCTCAGACAAACGGGAGGGGGTTTACGTCTGGTTGTTCCAGACAGTCCTCAGTTTCCCAGGGCTAAAGGAGACACTCATCCAATGAGCCTCTCTATTTGGGCAGCCTGGGCTGCCCAAACTCATGCTTGGTGGGGGCAGGGAGGGGGATGGAGGACCGAGATGGCAATTGTTGGCAATTATTTCACAAATGGCATTTTAGAACTGGCCTTTCAGAGATGTGCTCATTGCCAGGTCTTTTCTTCTTGCCATACCCAGCTGTCACCCAGAGCTCAAGCTGGGTCCACACCCTGGACCTCACCCAGCTCCCTGCCTCCTGGGAGGGAGTGATCTCCTCCAACGAGTCTCAAGCCTGTGGTGATGGATGGATAACAGAGGGGTGGGTACAAGCAGATCTTTATACGCAATGCAGGTTTCTGCAACAACCCCAAGAAAACTGCTGAAAAAGTGGAAGAGGTGGAAATAAGAGACCAAAAAGGAGAACTGTACTTTCCTGCGTGAACATTCAGCAGAAAGCATTCTGGGATAGAGCCCCCCCCCGCCCCCCCCCACCGCCGCCATGAGTTTTTCTCAGTGTGCCCACTGAAGTTCACCTGCCCTGTGGGGAAAAGAACAGAGAAGCCCCCCTTATCACCACCTTAGATCTAGAGCAGTGGAGTCCTTGGGCCAGCAGCAGCAACACCACCTGGGAATCTGTTAAAAATGCAACATCTCAAACCTCAGCCCTAAACTCCTACTGAGTCAGAAACTCTAGGGGTGGAGCCCTGTAATCTGTGATTTAACAAGCCCTGCAACGGACTGCACGCCAAAGTTTGAAACCACTGATGGGAGAGAAAGCAAGGTTCAGACAGGGGAGCGGAAAGGTGGGGGAAGGGAGTAAAAGGGGTGGCTCATGATGCACCCTCCCTCATCTCAACTCCTTCTGCTCTGTAACACTGTCGAGTTGCCTATTTTCCCTTGTGCCCAGAAACGACCTCCTCAAGTGAGAAGCTCCAGCCTCTCGTGAGACCCGGGGACACGGCACTACAAATGAGGAGGACTTTCTGATTGCCACCACCATGAAGGAGAAGCCATGGACCAAAGCAGACTGGGAATTCCCTGACCACTCGACTCTTGAAATTTCAGGAATTACCTAAAAATTACCTCCAAGAGGAAAGAAAAAGCAAAAGTGAAGATTCCCCTACCAGACGCTAGGGGGAGTCCCATCTCTGGCCTGGGAAGAAGAGAGTGCGTCTCAGGTCTAGAGGAATTTAGATTATTTCCAAAGTTGGTTGCTGGTGACCTCTGTTAAATCAACCAAACTGAACCCCAAGTTTTAAGAGGACAGTCAGTGACCACCGCGTCAGAGTGGTGGATCGCAAAAGCATTTACCTGTCTTCCCACTCCCAGACCAATTTACAGGCAAAAACAAAAACCTAGAGAGGCTGGAAAGGGCCCCGGGTCATGCAGCTGGCCTGTTCAAAGATCCAGCAGTCCCGTTGCCCGCCCACGAGAGACGATCAGGACAGGCTACGTAATTTGTAGGACCTAGTGTAAAGAGAAAATGACGGGCCCTCTGTTCAAAAAGTATTAAGACTTTCAAGACGGTGAAATCAGAGCATCCAAATGGAAGGGACAGAGGAGGTTATGAAGCCGGCTCTGGCGCCAGCAGGAAGGAGTTCGTCTTCGGGTCCCACAGGTGAGCTGTCCATCCCTAATACAGAGTAGGGCTTTCGGGGCTGGTGTTTCCACAGTAGTTCCTGGAGCAGCTGTGGGGAAAGGAGGGTTTGGTTTAGGAAGATAAGCTCTCCCAAACCATGCGGCGAGGGAGCGGTCTCACGATCCCCCAGGGCCCCCGATCATACAACCCCAGCCTTCCGGGAAAGGAATATCCTACCAGACAGGGCTGCCCAGAGAGGGGAAATCCAGCAAGAGTGAAAGTCGCCGGCGGACACCCTAGCCGGCCGCGGAGGCGGCTTCCCGCGGTCAGCCTCGGAAGCGTCCCCCGCGGCGCGTCCCTCGGCGTCACGGGACTCGGCGCTGCTGCGGGGGCCGGAGCGCCGGCGGGGCCTGCCCAACCCACGCGCGGCCGGCTGGCCAGGGGGCGTCGGCGGCGTCGGGGGGGTGGCACGGCCCACACCCTCCCGTGGGCAGGAGAAGCGGGAGGGTGGCGCGCGGGCACCCGGCCCGGGGACCTCTCCCAAGACCCATCCCCAGCGAGTTCCTAAGCCCTTCCCTGCCGCCTGCTCCCTCACCTGGGCGTGTTGGGGTGCAGGGATGCGGGGGAGAGGGGGGAGCTGGTGTTGGGGGAAGTGATGGGAGAGGGAAGAGGCAGGGCTGAAGGCAAGACGGTCCCGACAGCAACGCCTCTTCAACGGCCCCGGTCGTCCGGTCCGCTCCCCGCAGACGCCCCGAAATCTGCGCTGCCTCCCGCGCCCCCCGCCGCTCGGCCGGTCGGGGGTTCCCCGGGGCGCCCTTCCTGCCGCGCGCCCGTCTCCCCGCCCCCGCCCCGCCCTGCAGGCTGCGGTCCCTTTAAAGGCGCGCTCGTGTGGGGCCGCCCTTCTCTCGAGGCTGACTCGGGAGCCGCGCCGCCGCCACCGCCAGCCGCCGTCGCTCGCCAGGCATGGCCATGGCGTCCCCGGCCATCGGGCAGCGTCCCTACCGGCTGCTCTTGGACCCAGAACCGCCGCGCTACCTGCAGAGCCTGAGCGGCCCCGAGCCGCCGCCGCCCCCCGGCCGCTCCTCGCGCCGCTGCGCCCCCGCGCCCCTCTCCACTGCGCCCGGGGCGCACGAGGGGCGCGGCGCCCGGAGGGCGGCCCGGGGGGACCCGGAGCCCCAACCTCGGGCCTCGCGACCCGCCCGCCCTCTCCGGCCTGGTCTGCAGCAGAGACTGCGGCGGCGGCCTGGAGCGCCCCGGCCCCGCGACGTGCGGAGCATCTTCGAGCAGCCGCAGGATCCCCGCGTCCCGGTGGAGCGAGGCGAGGGGCACAGCTTCGCCGACCTGGCGCTGCGGAGCGGCCCGGGCTGGTGTGACCTGTGCGGACGAGAGGTGCTGCGGCAGGCGCTGCGCTGCGCTAGTGAGTGTGAGGGCAGGGCAGGGGAGGGGCGCGCGGGAAGCCCGCAGTCCGCCGGGGGGCGGGGGGGGCGGGGGAACTGCCAGGGGGCTGGCGCAGGGGACGGTCATTGCTCTTCTCCACTTCAACCAAGGGAGACACGCCCGGGGGGACTGCTTCTTAGTCCCCTGGCGGGTAGGCTTTAGTGACTGCCTACCGCCCAGCTATGGCGATGCTGTGTTTGACAAATACCTCTTTCCCTGACAGGTGCGTACCCCGCCCCTACACACACACACACACACAGAGTCACTCACTCAGGTTGGGGATGATGACCACGGCGTCAAGGTCATTCCGTTGTCTCCCACGCACCCTCTTGCTTTTGTTGTAGCTTCTTGACAGTGGGTTGTGAGACTGGTATTGATATGGCCATTTGACCGGTGCTTATTAGGGTTAATGGGAATATGGCTTGTTTGTCGCCTGTGGTCCAGGCCCATGGTACATGCCCCCCTGTGTTACGCCTCTCCTTTAGGGCGCACTGTTGGGACAGGAAAGAGACCTGGTTAGGCTTTGGATGGAAACAGGCTGTAGGTTGAAGTGAGCCTGAGGTCACCCTGGACCTGTGCCCCGCCCCTTGCCTTTCACCTCTGGCCCCTCAAACCTTTGGACTCTGCTCTAATGTTTGGCAGTGTCCTGTCTCCCTTCCTCCCCCTCTTCCCCCTCCGTCTCCCCCTCCTCCCTCTCCTCCTCCCCCTCCTTCTCCTCTTCCTCCTAGCTTACTGCACCAGTCATCAGGCTCTAAAATTCCCCAACTCCCTGTCCAGTACTTTCCTCCCCGGAGCTCTCAGGCCCCCCACCTCCTTCGGAGACAGACTCTTCTCAAAGCCTGACTGTAGACCACTAGACACCCAGTGTGTAGACTTTCTGAGCAAATTTGCAGTCTTCTTGGAGGTGGGGGTTATTTTTCGCTTCCTACAGGTCGGTGTGTGTATTTCTTTCACGGGTGTCCTCTCCCCACGCCCATATTTGCAGTTGCCATGTTTGGTGGAGGATATCCATATCCACGTGTTTATGTGTTTATAGAGATAGTTTAAATATCGGAAGTACAAAGCACAGAGGCTGGCACAGCCCCTAACAAGCATCTCTGGAAGTGGCTTGTGGTTTGTATCTGTCAGCAAAGGCCCTCCCCCCTTGACCAAAGCCCCACCGCCCCCATCGGACTGCAGCAGCTACCGCCCATCAGGAAAAGCCTACCTTGCCTGCGTCCGCAGTTCCCAGCAGAGGCTGTGCGGGGTGCCTCCTGCTGCAGCTGGCTTCGGGCAAGGAAAGCTCACCTTCTAAGCCAGGGTCAAGTGGAAGGGAAGGATTGGAGGGGAAAGTAGGTGTTGCTCCCTCCACCACCAGAACTCACAGTTCAGGTGCTAGTACAAAAGGAAAGAGTGAACTTTCTAGAGGTGCGTGGTGTGGGTGGAGGGCTGCCGTCACTTGGTAAATGCTCTTGACCCTACAGTCCAGTCACATGTAGCTTGCCCATGATGTCTTGGCCACGATTGCCCTCTCAAGTGTCCTAGGGTACGTGACTGTCTCCACCAATTCTATAAACACACACAGAGCCAGTGTTCTCACTGTCATGGATCTAGTTGTGCTAGAATCCTGAGAAACCCACTTCATTGGAATTCTAGTCTGTAGTAAGACATTTGGGGGATGCCTGAATACCAGAGATGGGAGCAGGGCTGGAGTCAGGGGACTAATGAGCGGAGTCTCTGTTGTTATTAATATTTAACTACTTGTGGACCTGTGGCTGGATGGGAACAGTTGAGAAATGTTCTGATGTGCAAATGAGCCACAGGCAGGTGAAGACACCTCTGGCCAAACTCACCGAGCATCTTTGTGTAAGTTGAAGATCTAATTCCGTGGTGGGCTTGGTTTGTTTTATCTTTGTTTTGAAAAGCAAGGTTCAGAAATATGACCTTAAAAAGGCGGTAGCAGGCAGCGATTAAGAGAACAGACTGACACTAGAAGACCTGAGTTCGAATCCTTACTCTGACACTTAATCTCTGTGTTATTCTGGGCCTCTCTGTGCGCATCTGCTTCCTTGTTTTAAAAAAAATGGGGATAATAACATTACCTACTTCATTGTGTTAATGTGAGAATTAAATGAATTAATATATGTAAAATGCTTAACACAGTGCCTGGCAAAAGACATTATGAACGTTTAATGCAATACGAATGTTACTGTTATCCCCTCCCATCCAACAGCTGTAACAATTTGTCTGGGCTCATGACACCTCTGAGGATCACCTTTCCAAGCAGTGAGTACAGTTTTCAAACCCTGCCTGGCTGAAGTAATGGGGAAGCGAGTGCCATGAGCGTCCCAGGATTTGCGGGTATCAACTGTCCTCCAGAAACACCACTCCTGCCCGCTGTGGTCGAGAAGCATCCTCACTGAATGCCAGTAGCTTAGAGAGCACTAAGACATTGATGCCTTGTCTTTATATCACTTGCCCCCAACAAAGTGCCAGGCTCAGAGCAGCCTCAGTAAGTAGCATTTGATGAAGGTGGTGGCTTGTTTTTCCTCTTCAATCTCTCTGCTCTTGGAAACAAGCAGAAGGGCAGTGGTATATGAATGACGTAGGTCAGGGCAGGAGCCTGACGATGGGTGGCAGCCATGTTGGCAAGATGCGCTCTTAATAAGGGAAACTTTTAGAAAGCTGTCTTCCCATGGTCTGCCTGCCTGTTTAGTGAAAACCCCTCTAACTTAGCCTTACCCCTACTTCCAGGTCTGTAACGGACTCTGGTTAATGCTGGATTTGCCCACAGAGGGGTTCAGAGTTAATATTAATCTCCAGGATTAAAGAAATCATGTTTATTAGATAGAGAAAGATATCCAGTGGGGTTTGGGGGAAAGAGAGAGGCGGAGAGACAGAAGCAAAAAGAGAGAGACGCAGAGAGACCGAGAGACACACAGAGAGATTATGTGAACGCTTGTGTGCTTTGGGGTGGGGGCAATGGCAGTGGCGAGAACCCACCTCCAGCATTCCAGGAGGGCAAGGCCAACAGCAAACACCCTGCGAAAGTCACCGGCTGCCCTTTGGCTTTGGTATCAGAAATGTCCTTTACAGGTCATGGACCGTTTCTTCTGTAGAAGACACATGGAGTTGACCTTTTACCTTTCATCTCGTTTTGTGGATATGTAAGCCATCCTGGACTAGAGAAAGTCTGGAAAATGGGGAAACCCGAAGTCCAACTCCACATTCAAGGAGCGATGCTTGGACATACCTTACATGGTGCTAGTGAGTGCCTGGAGCCTTCTCTGGACGCGTCATTGTTCAGAACTATGAAGTGTTATGTGATTGGGATTATAGGGTTGAAAGGGGAGCCCTGGGGCTCCTTATCCTACTCCCCATTTGATAGATGTTTAATTATGATATGAAGAGGAGGTGCTCGCCATGAGACCTCAGGGGCAGGGGACTTTCTGGGGTGAGTGAGACTCATGTCCCACAGGGCCCCTTGTCCAGCCTTCCCGGCTCTGTCTTGTCACTTCATTAATGGCTGGGCTCAACCCACCTCTCTGTAAAGACTGGAACCACCCATGTGACAGCCACTGGGTCCTGTGGAGTCATCTCTTGTGGTGCCTTCTTTGTAGGAGAGGTTACTGCGACATTGAGTTGCCCTGGTGCAGACCCTAGAACTCTTGGGCACTTGGAAAGCATTTTATTTGTCCAGTACACCCAGCAGCACTGAAGTGTGTGGCTTGAAGTCTTTTCGTGGACTCAGGCCCCTGTTTGGCTGGGGAGGTTAAGGAAAAGGACGTTGAGTTGTTAAAGAGAGTGGAACCCCCCACGTCCAATTCCTCCCGCCCCGGGCTCTAATTGGGATCTGCTCCTAGAAAAAGTCCTAGTGGAGTAAGTGAGTGAGTGAGTGAGTGTGTGTGTGTGTGTGTTTGGGGACAGAGAACAGACCTGGAGTGCTTTGAGGGAGGCCGTCTGAGGTCCCTAAGCTGTATCTTGTTTCCTCTCCTCCCTGCTTCCTGTCTTCTGGAAAGATGAAAGTGAAAGCATTAAATGTGGCTTAATTGTCCCCCCTCTTCATCAGACCATGAAATTTTCTGATTATGGAGGGAAGGGGGCTTGAATCCCAGGTACAGTCAAAAATGATTAATGCCACTTGTCTGCCAGCCTAATTAGACTTGGTAATGAACGAGTGTTAGCCTGCTGATCCTACGGAGTTATTAGGTGGAAGTGAATTGACATCTCCCCTCAGCGCTGAGGCTTTGGTCTGGGATCCTCTCTCTTCCCCCCAAGTTTATCAGCCACTCAGCCTCGGCCAAGCCTGGCATGTCGGCCCTGAGTGACAGGGAATAGACAGCCCCCTGCCTGGCCCCCAGGACCCTGCCCGGCTGGTGAAGTGGCTCCTGCCACAGGGGCTGGCTCATGGGGGTGGAGAGTGTGTGAGGAGAGGGACCAGAGGCTCAGGCCAGGCCCAGCCCTCCTCTGAGCACAGGAAGACCAGTGGTAGTGCCTTTTCCCTGAAGAGCCCAAAGGATTTTCATGTTGGCTTCCACATTCATCCTTGGAATGGCTTCCTGAGGTCAGAACGCAGGGATGCTGCTGCCGAAGTCTTACGTGGGCAAGGAGGCACCGACCGTCCCCCTGGCTAGGGGCTGGACGAGGTTAGAACCTCTCGGGTGGGGCAGAACTGGCTGGCCTCCAAGGCCTTGGGGCCATCTCAGGCTGTCGGGTCATTTCCTTCCTTCAGGCCCTGCCCAGCATTTCTGGGTCCGAAGCCACACCCTCATAGGCTCTTCCAAGGAGCTCTGGCTCCCACCCCATTCCTCAGTTTCCCCACAGAAGGAGCTGCTGGCCATTCTTGCTCTGCCCAGGGTACTATTAAGGCTGCTGAGGAAGCTGTAAATACGCCTCTGGCCTTATCAGAGGCCCTTCCTGTTCGCATTCCTCAGATGACAAGGTGAAAATTCTTGGGCAGGTGAATATTTGTGGGTGCACAGAGCATGCAACCGGAATGTGCCCCCCCGCCAGCCCGAGCCTCCGTCAGCAGCCAGTCTTCCCTCTTGCTCACAGATCTGCTGTGCTGGTGGCTGGAGGCTGTCTGCCCCCCAGGCCACCCCCGGTCCCAGCTGGGTTCTGGCTCTGCCTGGGTCGGGGCGGGCCGGCGGTGCTGACGCGGGGAAGGCCAGCCCGGACTGGGGAGATGGCTGGGCATTTAGTCATTTGTGGTTTTGTTCCAAGAGATTTGACGAGCTTCTCTCTGCATGTTCAGGGCAGAATCTTAGGGTTGGGAGGGGAGCTGAGCCAGCTCTTCGACTTTGGGGAAAGAGCAAGGAGGCCAAGGTGATGATGTCAGGCAGGGCAGTGGGCTCTCTTCCCTGGGGGCTCTGGTTTAAGTGGAATCCCATCAGTGCTGGGGACTAGCCATGGGGAGCCCTGCCCCGAGGTTAAGACTATGTGGACTCGGACCTGGGGAGGTGATGTTTGGGTGCTCTCTGAAATACCCCACACACCATGCTGAGGAGACCTGGGCAGAGCCCGTGCACCCCAAGAGCTCTCCGTGGTGTGGTCTTTGGCCAGAGTGGCTGACAAGTTCAGGTGGGGCCTGTTCTAGCCTGCCTGTGGTTCCTGGCATAGAGAAAGTTCTTGAGAGATGCACCCACAGAAAAAGCAGTGACGTTGGGTTCTTATTTTGCCCCTTTGGGACAGGAAGGAAGGAGAACAGCAGGGATCCCTCCCGTCAAGGTAGCCATGTGTGTGGCCTGCCCTCACCCCCACCCCCATGGAGAATATCCGGTCCTGACTGAGGGGTCTGGTGCCCCCTGGTTTCTGTAGAACATCCCCGCTTTCCTTCAGGATTTTCCTACCCACACCTACCACCTTGGCTCCACTGAGGGCATCAGGGAGAAAAGTTTGAGCTCACATGGTGCTGAGGGTTTGTAAGAAGGTGCTGTTGGAGTCCAGTGTGTTCATTACTGCGTGTCCGGAGGAGGCAGGGAGCAGGGCCTATCACTCACCTGTGACCACAGTGTGGCTGGCTCATGTTTACTCTGCTGTGGAGGGCCTGCACCCCACCTTCTGCTCTCCCTCCCTGTTTCTTGAACAAACATTGCCAGGGCAGGGCAGATCTTACCCAGATGTCTGCAGTGGCTATTGGCCACGGCTCCCAGAGAATGAAAACTTGTCTTACGTGGACCTTTAAGAAATCACACCTAAAAGTCAGGCCTAAAAGGAGAGTGATGTTCTTTGCCTATGTTTTTTTTTTTTTTTAAAGATTATTTATTTATTTATTTTTGAGAGACAGAGAGAGAGAGAGAGCGCGCTTGTGAGCAGGGGGAGGGGTAGAGGGAGAAGAGAGAGAAGCAGACTCCCCACTGAGCAGGGACCCTGATGCAGGACTCGATCCCAGGACCCTAGGATCATGACCTGAATCAAAGGCAGAGGCTTAACCCACTGAGCCATCCAGGCGCCCTGTTTTTGTTTGTTTTTTCAATCCTTTTGTGGGTTTTTTTTCCCCTTTTATTGACTTGTTAATCCTTTCATGTTTTGTGTCTACTGGATGCTGGCTCTGGGAAAGAATTATTGTCATGTTTGCTATAGATACAAGTTGGTGTCCTGTGAGCCTGCTAGGTGGAACAAGGAGAGTTGAGAATGACAAGAACCGTGGGAGCAGAGGTGGCCTGGCCCCATCTAAAGTCTTTTCTTGTGCACTGGCTTGTGAGGTTAGGCAGGGGCTGGTGGGATCATGGCCCTAGCGCAGGGGAGAAAGCACAGCATTCAGGGAGGCAAAGGACTGCTCTAAGATGACCCAGATCGGAAGGAGCAAAACCAGCACAAGAACCCAACACAGCATTTTGCCTTATAAGCTAATGTCATTTGAACATGCAAGTTCATTGAGTCTCCTCCTTTGTCTGGCCCCCCCCCTTCTGCCAACGAATGCTGAAATGTCCATAAAAAGAGGTACAGAAGAAAAAAAGAGGGTGAGCCAAGGGGTGGGTGAGCCATGTGCCAGCTAGACAGTCAGCCAGTGCCTGGATAATTGAGAATTGGCTGCACTTAAGCCTGTTTCCAGTGTGTGGCTTCTAAATAGATTTTTAGCATGTGTAAATCATGAGATCTTTAAACAAAAGGTGAAGTTTTTCTACGTCCCAAGATAAAAGAAAAAAGAGTCTCTCTGTGGCCCTGCCCCACCCCCACTGGTGTTCGGAGTATGTAGGGGGTTGGCATGGAAATGCAGGTAGGAGGTCTTTTCCTGTCCCATGCCACCTCCTTGCTGTGACCCAGGGTCAGCGCTGATGATGTCAGGGCTAACCAGGAACCACAGCAAAATTAGGTTGAGTGTCAGAAGGGACAGCTAGGGTGAAGAAGGGCTGGTTAGGGGCTTTAATATAAACCGAGGTTTGCTCATGGACCTCTGGCTCTATCTCAGGCAGTGGTGTGGCCACATGTGGACCAGCAAATCTGGGGGACAAGCCCCAACTCTTACCCCATCTCTGACTCTCTCTCTGTTTCTCCAGGTCAGTCTTACATTTGGGTATCATTGCTTACTTTCTTTGCTGACTTGGAGGAAGCTGTTTTTTCCATTCAAGCTGAATGGATGCTGGAGGTTTTGTGGTTTCTGTTGAAACAATTGTGTCCTTTCTGCTGGGGAGGAAAGGATTTAAAAGAAAACAAAACCCGTCAGAGATCCCTTACTATCCAAGCGAACAACAGATCCCAGCTGTAACTTGATTTGTGAGAGAAGGGGTTGAACATATGGTACCTAAATGTCTATTCAGGTGACGAATATTTTCAAAAGCGATCTGGAGTTACCTTTATATGAATGGGGTATTTCAAGGTAAGAATATACTGTAGCCCCTGCACTTGAGGTAGGGAAGGCTGTTTCTTCCAGTTGTGCTAGGCCTTGGCTGGACTCCCTCCCCAGCAGGCAGGTCATCTGGTCGGTGCTCAGACGTTGGGGGCTACAAGAGGTCACTGCATGCATTCCTCCTGCCCCTAGTTAGTGCTACAGTTTTCTATCTATCCAGTTTTCAAAGGGTCAGGAGGGAAGATTCTAGAGCCTCCCAAAGCTCCTCCAGTGTCTGCCAGTTCTCTCCTGCTGGCTTCTTCGGTGGCTTAACCCCTCAAAGAACAGCTCTGTGATGAGGAGAAAGGAGAAGTGAGATCAGTAGATCCTCGAGCCCAGAGGGGGACATTCGGGAGGGGTTTTCCCCCATTACCCATGACTCCTACTGGAAGCCCTCTAGCACGCGTGTTTCCTTCCCTGAGAGTTGGAATGGGAATGCCACCCCGGCCGGGGCTTACCCTGGTGGGAGTTCTGGAACCCCTGGGGATCTCCCAACCCTTGCTTGATGGCTCCAAGTGTCGTTTTAGGACCTGGACTCACTTGTGCCCAGCCTCTTCTGTGCAGAAGTTGCTGGATAAACTAGAGGCCCTCAAAAAAAAAAAAAAAAGGCCATGGGCAGCCCAGTCTCCCTGAGGAAGAACAAGGGAGAAAGAACCAATGTCCGGGCCTGAGGAAGGGTGTGATTTTAGGGCATTTCTGTCTTAAATGAAGGACTGACATACAATGCACTTTTATTATCGAGCTTACAAACAAGTTTTTATTGTTACTGCACCAAGTACTGAGGCCCTCAACAGTGGGGGTGATCTAACAGGGGGACCCTCTACCCAGATTTCCTAGGAGGAAGGCAGATGATGGGGGGCCCAGTTTGGAGGAACAGAGTGTAGCTTAGGTTTGTTCTACCAACAGTTTCTTCTCTAACTGGGTCCGAGGACATGGCCTCCAGCTAGGACACCGCTCAGCGTTCTCTGTGACCCGGGGACAAACGACAGCACAGGGGAGCTGACCCAGGCTGGCGGTTGCAGGAGGAATAGCAGGGCTCACGTCTGAGCCCACGGGTGTTGACTTCTGGACCTGACACCAGCTGACCGGAGCACAGATGCGTAAATGCATCTTCATTTCTGCACACACCCGAGTCCTCCACAGTGCAGATGAGTGTCCCTCCTTCGTCTGCAACTGGCTTCCACTGGCAGTTGGCAGATGAGTTCTGGAATCTCTGGGCAGCCCTGGGAGCAGGCATCCCTCCCCAGCGACTTTCCTGGAAGGCTTTGGTGCCAGTCCAGTGCCAGGCGCCCATCTTGGCCTGGGGGACATGGCTTCTAGGAACTTCCCCACTAACGACTTGGTGGCTTCTGGGAGTCAGTGTTGAGGGGATGCCCTGTGAGCACCGTTGTGGAGCTAGAGAACATTTCTGTCCTATTTATGCGAGACTCTCTTCTTTCCTTCTTTTCTCTTTCTTCCTCCTACTACTGCTCACCTCTCTCTGCTCACTGCCTCCTTACGGGCCCAGTTGGCTGAAAGCTGACGCTCTTCCCCGCCCCTGGGCTTAGTGTGGGAGGATGTGAATTAGCCCCGTCCTCCCGCAGGAGCCTATATAGCTGGTAAAGCATTATTAATCCGCCATCCCCAAAGAAATCCATTAACGAGCTCCTGGGTCGGGCGCACGGTGTGAGATAACCGGTCACTTCTGCTGTCTGTTGAAACTTTGGAGACATTGATTTTCAGGCTCACAAGCACTACTGAGCAGTGAAGCTTGGGGCAGGCTCTTTCCTGCAGCCTGTTTGGTGGGGGCATTTTTATCTTATCACGCTAAAAGCCCCAGGAATAGAAAGTTTTCCATTGGGGGAGGTGGAGGGAAAGGACCTCAGCTGGGAAGGAGAAGGCATTGCTCAGGCTGTGCTGGTGCCCGGGCCCCACGTCCCAGGTGCCGGTGACTTCCTTTGGGAAGAGGAGCTGGCTGGGCTGATTGGAGCAAAGCCCCAGTCACGGGAGGCCCCGGGGTCCTCCCAGGGCCAGTGAGGCTCCACTCATCACTCCATCCCTGCCGGCTGGCCTAGAGAGAAGCCATTGATCTCCCGCAGCGGGATGACCGAGGGCTGGGATGAGGAGGCGGCTCCTGCCTGCTTCAGAACAGTAATGGCGAGGCTCCAGCGGCTTTTCCACAGGCTCCCCAAGAGCCGTTCGGGATCACAGAGGCTCCAGGCCCTGCAGAGGTTCTGCCATGAAGCCCAGCTGGCTCGCGGTAGGTCCAAGTGCTCTAGCTAGGGGCCTTCAGGGGGTTCTTGGGTTCCGAGGCCTTGGCCCAGTGGCCTTCCCCATAGGGATGGGAGTGCAGGAGCCTAATGGCAGCCTGGTATTTGCTGCTGAGCTCAGCGGCCCTCCAGGGGCCACAGCTCAGGTGCTGACACCCTGCCAGCTTTAGGTGGAACAGCAGATCCGAAAGCACATGCGCAGAGGCCCAGGTTGCCCGTGGGTGTGAACAGCTTTTCCTTGGTTAAGCAGTCATCCTAATCTGGGCCCCTGAGCTGGGGGAAGATGGGCACTTGGATGACACCGTTTTCCACTCTACCGTGCTAGAGCTCGGAGGGGTGTGAGACCTTGTCACAGTGTGGAGTCGGCCTCCCAAGGATCCATGGGCAGTGACATTTCCTAGGCAGGGGTTTCGCACCTGCATGGTTAGGGGAGGTGACTTCAGAGCCCCAGCATGCAGGGTTTGCAGGGCTGGGGACTACTAGCCGGGACACAGGGGACAGGAGCCCAGCCTCAGGCTGCAACTGGGCCACAGTTTCTTGCCCTGAGCACTAATTAGCAGGAGAACAGTCCTTGCCAGGGGAAGGATAATGGCATAGTGTGGGGCGAGTGAAAGATAAGAAGGAGAGACAGTAGCATTCACATTTTCAAGGAACCTTAGGTCCTCCTCCTCCCTTTTTTTCAAAGAAAGGAAGCTGAGGGCAACCAAAGCTGGTGGCAACACCAGAACCAGGGGGGAGTCCTGGACACTGGCCTTCCAGCGCCTGGTTCTTTCTGCTGTGTCATGCTATCTCAGCATCTCATCTTTCTATAGCGCCCTTCTGCCAAAGAGCTGAAGCACTTATGTTTTATTTGTTTACTTTTAATATCATATATTCCCTCCAGACCCCTGTGCAGGAGGAGTGGAAAGGGGCTTATGTTATTTCACTGATGCAGCGGCTCAGAGAACCTCAAGCCGGTGTCAGACAGGTTAAACGTGACATCGGATGTAAATCAGGTGACATGGTGCTTGTCCCAGAGCAGGTCCCTCCTTGGCAGTTGCTCTTATTTCCTGCTCCAGGAAGACCTCTAATAATGGCTCCCGGTCACTCACCTGTGCGAGCCCCCCCATAGGGCTGCGTGCTCATCTTCGTGAAAGAGATAGCGTTTGGAGGTTGCCTGGGCAGAAGTGGGGGAGGGGATGAAACTCAAACACCTTCTCTGGAAAAATTCCTATCACTGCGTTTACCACACCGCTAATTAACAAGGAAGGCTAGATGAGCCCACTGGGCATCATTAGAGCTGAGCAAGCGTGTTGCCAAGGAGCAAGTCATATTTCATCTGAAAAGGTGGATCGGGGGTCTGCGGGAAACGGCCTGGGTCTCTCCAGAAATTTCTGGTGGTCCTGGCTCTAAAGGGACACAGCTGTCAGGAAGCCTTTGTGAGTCTCGTGCAGAGAAGGGCGCAGACATAATCTATTTACTTTTTTTTTCACGGCAAAAAGTCTCCTTTCACCCGGTTGGTTGGGGATCAGCACTTTGTGTGCAAGTGACAGCCAAGCAGGTGTGGAAAAACCAGTTGGAGGCAGCCGCCTGGTTCGCCCATAAAGGACTGAACTTGTTTGCTCCTGGGCTTCAGTGGCCTCCTGGCTCTGGTGGGCATACCTGTGTGCATACACCTGTGTGCGCATTCATGTCTGCACATCCGTCTAAACCTCCTCTGCTGCGCTGCAGGGCTTCTTGCAAGCTTATTTAGCTGTTCTTCTCCTCGGGGTCTGTGGGACACTACCAAAAATATACCCGAGGCTAGCGAGAGGCTAGACCGCCCTTTGTCCCTTCTCAGAGATGGTGTCTGCTTTAAAAACAATAAAATAGGGGCGCCTGGGTGGCTCAGTCGGTTAAGTGTGCGACTCTTGGTTTCAGTTCAGGTCATGATCTCAGGGTCGTGAGATGGAGCCCCATGTTGGGCTCCACGCATGGAGCAGAGTCCGCTTGAGAGTCTCTCCCTCTCCCGCTGCCCCTCTCCCTGCTCGTGCGTGCGCACTCTCTTTCTCTAAAATAAATCTTTGAAAAAAATAAAAACAGCTGGGGCACCTGGGTGGCTCAGATGGTTAAGCGTCTGCCTTCGGCTCAGGTCAGGATCCCAAGGTCCTGGGATCGAGTCCTGCGTTGGGCTCCCTGCTCAGTGGGGAGCCTGCTTCTCCCTCTCCCTCTGCTGCTCCCCCTGCTTGTGCTCTCTCACTCTGTCAAATAAATAAATAAAATCTTTAAAAATAAATAATAAATAAAAACAGTAAAACAGAAGCAAAACAAAAAACAAACCAAAAAACCCCCCTTAAGCTCTTCATTCCATATCTGTCCCTCACTACTAGAAATCATATCCTTTCTTTATCAGCTATCCAGACTCCTCCTAGTGTCTTCTCAGGGGCCCGGGGATGGGCAGAGAGGAACCTGAGCCCCTGGGGGTGGGAGACCCCACCTGCTTTGTCTCTCTTACACCCAGAGCAAAGTGACACATGCCTGGGGGGGCAGAGGCCCCTCCTGAGCAGGCCTGAAGCCGAGAGGGTATCTGGAAGCTCCACGCTGGCTTTGGATACCATGGGCTTGTTACTGTTTGTAAAGCTCCCTTAAACCCAACTGCCTACAGTGTTTTAAAAAAAACTTTTTTTTTCTTTTCTTAAGGTGCTCTGGCAATAGAATTTATTTTTTTTCCAGGACATATCTATACTGGAAAAAAATATACGTGATGTATTTTTTTCTTTCATCCACTTGTTCCTATTACAGAAAGTCTTTGGATATAACATGCTGTCCTTTAGAATAGTGGTTCACTTAGAAGGCCCTCAAAAATTACGTGTTGAATGAATGCATGCACACATGAAAAACTGACTAATAACTAGGTTTATGTGGAAAGACAGGGGCATAACTGTGAAAAGGTTTAATATTCTCTCTGTGGCTTTCTGAGCACATGTGTCCCAATGGATGCACATGCTCTCATCGCCCCTGTTAAAAAATGGTGTCATATCTTTGCATGTCTATCTGTCCGGCCATACCCTAAATTCAACTTGAACTTCTTTGGATATGGTGTCAGGTGGTCCAGCTGACAAACCTATAGACCCTTGCACACAAAGGATGAGATCCATTTGGCTTTCCCACCCTGGGCCCCCACCTGAAATCATTTACTTTAACGTTTCCCCCAAAATGTATTGCCTCTTACTATTATTGTCCAGGGGTGGGCGGGACTCTCAGAGATGCTCTGTGATATCACGCTGAGGGCCTGCAGACTCGCCCGCTTCTCTTTTCTATATCCACATCTCCTCCCGGCTACCACTGTCACCAAGAAATCGCTGCATGAAGCCACAGTGCGGCAGAACAACTCATACACACCCTTGGGGCGCAGCTCTTTAAGATGCTGGAAGCGTTACTGGGAAACACAGTGCATGTGGAAATATGATACGAAAAAAATTTCAGCCAACCAAAAGATTAATTAGAGTAAATGAAAAATAGTTTCGCTGTCATAAAAAGACTGAATCGATTTAAAAGTAGAATGAACTGTAGATGACTGTGGGAATGATGGCTACAATAGGGCGTCAATGTTATAAACATCGGAAGTGTGAATAATATAGTAAAAACCAGGGAGTGGGGGCCGAAGAGCCAGAGGGAGCGTTTTGGAGTAGTCCCAGCAGAGAGCCAGTTAATTCAGCTAAGGTTGAAGCATGCGTTGTTAAAAATGGCTCAACCCTATTAAGTGTGTTTATATTTTTAAACATATATACGTGTACGCACAGGACAGGGGGCAAATATGCTTCAGGATGCAGCACCCCCAAAGACTGATGGGGTGTGAAACAGACCACGTGGGAAAGGGGTGCCGTGGCCAGGCCCCGCCCCCTGCCTCACAGGGCCTAGGGAGGGCACCGTCTGATGCTTCCCTCACTTCCTGCATCGTCTGTCCGAACTTGTGAACTGTTCTGCCCTCCCTCCCCGCACCTGCCCCTCCCCAAATACCCCCAGTCCACACCCCCAGCCTGGCCTGGCCACAGCGTCTTCCTTTTGTGGGAGCTTTTGGCCTCGGGATGTGGGGTTGTGTTGGAGATAGATGATTAATGGGCCTGCCGGAGAGGCACACCCACCCACCCCACCCATACGGGGCAGAATGGTGCCTCTGCAGGTCAGCCTGGGCACCCAGGGTCTGCACCCAGTGTCTGCCAGGCCGGCAGGGGACGAGTCAGGGGAGAAGACAGGCTCCGGCAGAAACAACTGGTACATGAGGCCTAGCAACCAAGGTCCCAGAAAGAATCTTAGAATCGGCTTTAGTCCCTGAGCAACAGGGCAGGACCCTTTGCCCTTCCCTTCGGTACGGAAGTGTCACTCAAAAGCGCATGTCCAACCCCAGCCAGGCCTGCCACACGCCAAACCTATCCGGTCACTTTGGGAGAGGGTGGAGACCAGGACCTTGGGGTGACCTTGTGTCCTCAGTTCAACCGAGGCATCCCAGCGTCACCCCACCTCTGGAGCTCTCTCTCTCTTCAGCAGGCCTGACCTGGGGGAGCCTGCTTCCCGTAAAACCCGCCCACCCCAGCCCTCTGTTTTACATGGGAACTGAATGTCTGATCCAGGCTGGAGCATGTTCAGGCCCATCTCCTCTTGGCTCTTCCCACAGAGATGGCAGCCTCCATGCGCCCAGCTGCCCACCTTCCCTGTCTGCGGGAGGGACCTGCCCACAGCCTCTGACCTGGGATGTGGGTCTGGCTTCCAGGTCGCTCCCCTACCACTACATCGGTCCTTCCTGCTGGCTTCCTGGCTTGCCTTCTGGCACATTCCGTGGGCTGTGTGTTGTGTGTGTGTGTGTGTTGGATTGGGGTTGTGCAATGGAGGTGGGGAGCCGTTGTGTGTCTCCAGACTGTCCATGCTAGGGCGGGGCGTGCTGAGTACCCTCAGGGGTGGCCTGTCTTCTGAAACAAGAAACTACAGTATATGGTCTCAGCAGGGCTGGGGTTTGAGGGCCTTCCTGGAAACACAGAGATGCAGATGTCCTGAGCTGGCTGCCTGACCCACGAGCGGGGAGTTTCCATGCCCTTGCTCCACCCTGACTAGGAGTTTAGCCAGGAGTATGAAAAACGTATAGATGGTGTTGATGTTGGCAATTGCTGCAGACCGCCAAGCTTGACAAATCACAGTCTACCTTCCCATCCTCCAATACAACCCCCACCCCCCACCATGTCCCTGCCTTCCTCCTCTGGGCCCATCAACAGCAGGGCAGGAGGGAGGTTGGAGCAGGTAGGAGGAACTCCCTGGAAAGTTGCATGGTTCTTCTCACTGTAACACATTGGGAGAGGGCCCCAAAGCAGAGAGGTTTTTCGGCCAGCATCGCACACTGAGGCAGGGCACCCAGACTCAGGAATCCCACTGTGTGGAAGATGACAGCTACCCTTTATCGAGCACCTACTATGTGCCAGGCAGTGTTGGATGCTTTACCTACATTCTCTCTCTCTTTTTTTTAAAGATTTTATTTATGTATTTGAGAGAGAGAGAGAGAGCATGAGAGGGGGGAGGGTCAGAGGGAGAAGCAGGCTCCCCGTTGAGCCGGGAGCCCGATGTGGGACTCGATCCTGGGACTCCAGGATCATGACCTGAGCCGAAGGCAGTCTCCCAACCAACTGAGCCACCCAGGCTCCCCTACCTACATTCTCTTTAATTTTGACAACAACTCTGCTGGCTAGGAAGATATGACTATTTCCATTTTGCAGATGAAGACATTGAGGCTAAATAAATTCTCTATTTTACCGAGGTTAGGTAAATTGTCCAGGCATCTCACGCTCCATTAGAAGCAGAGTTTGGGTTCAAACCCGGATCTGTGGGACTCTGGAGGACAGATTCTGTCCATTCCCCAGCTCCTGATGAAGGGCTCCATCCCCTGCACCTCTTCTCAAAGACCTCTTGCATGGCCGGCAGCGTGCCTCAAGGCACCTCATGGTCTAAGGATTTCTGATTTACTACTGCTGAGTGGGTACACTTTGGTACCTCTGTGAGGCAGCTGGTGTTGGGAGCCCGGGGTCCATCCTGCTTGCTTTCCTGCCATGCTCATCTCTCGACGTGTTGATGCCGTTGGCTCTGTTGTGGTGTAACGGGGAGCAGAGGTTCAGAGGCTGGGCCTCTTTGAGTGGGGGAGGCCAAGAGCCCACTGCTTGTGGAGTTGACCATGGCTGATGAGCTAGCCTCTCTGGTAAAGCTGCCCCGGGATCTCAGCGCAAGAACCGCTAGCTATTGCCCAAATAGGTCAGCATCTCCCAGATGTGGCATCCCAGAGATAAAGGGGCCACGTTTGGCGATTCCGGCCAGAGCAGGCAGACAGGATGGGTGGGGTCCCAGGCTAAGTGGCTGGGCAGGGCTGGGACTGGAACTGTGAACGGACACTTCCCAGGACGAGGTGGAGACCTCAGGGAGGGATGCTGTGGCCATGACCTGCTGGGGCAGAGGGAAAAAGCGCTCGCTACTCAAGTCCCTTTGACTCGCACTATTTTCTGGGCTTGGATCACCCTACCCCCCAGCCCCGATGAAGCCCACCCTGGCCTCAAGCAGTGCAGGATAGGGGGGCCAGGACCAAATGAAGGGGACGGCTCTGAGGAACAGTTTCCCAGAAAACAGGGCTAGTGAGAAGCAGCCAGGTGTGGTGGATTTTCACATCAGCTGTGCCGCTGACTCACTGTGAGGCCATCAGTGGGTCTTTTCACCCTTCCAAGTCTTGGTATCCTCATCCCTAAACTTGGAGTAGACTGAAGGATCTGGAAACCTATGTCCACACGAAACCCTGCAGGTGGACGACATTTATAGCAGACTTATACTCATAACTTCCAAAACCTGGAAGTAACCAAGATGTCCTTCAGGAGGTGCAAATGGACAGAGAAGTTGTGGTCCAGCCACACGATGGAATGTTATTCAGCACTCAGTGAGCTGTCAAGCCATGAAAAGACAGGGAGGAACTTCAAATGCATGTTACTAAGTGAAAGAAGCCGATCCAAAAAGGCTACATATTGTATAGTTCCAACTAGATGACATTCTGGAAAAGGCAAAGCTATGGAAGCAGTAAAAAGATCAGTGGTTTCCAGGGGTGAGGGGGTGGGAGGGATGAACAGGTGGAGCACAGAGGATTTATAGGGCAATAAAACTACTCTGTATGATAATATAATTGTGGATACATATCGTTACCCACTTGTCCAAACTCATCGGATATACACCACCGACACTGAACCCTAAGGTAAACCAGGGCTCTGGATAATGATATACCAGTGTAGGTTCATCAGTTGTAACAAATGTGTCACTCTGCTGGGGGATGCTGATGGTTTTGGCGAGGGGGGTGGCAGGAAGTACACGGAAAGTCTCTGTATACTTGTGCTCAATTTTGCTTCAAATCTAAAACTGCTCTAAAAAATAAAATCTATTTTTAAAAATAGGGAAAGCAACGTGTCCCATAGGCATAGTATTGATTTTGTGAAATCACACACACACACACACACACACACGTGTATAAGTAGCATATAAAGACTCCTGATGTTATTGCAGTGTGGGTACGTGATTTTTCTTTGTTCCTTTTCATGGCATTTTTTCCCATTAGCAAAGAATATAGGCTCACTGTAAAAACCTAGCAACTATGCAGAAAGGTAAAACACTTGAAATCCCATCCCTCCGAGCAAGGATGTCAGAGCCAGGAAGCTCTCTGAACAATGTGTTTAGACATGTGTATATTTTTATATAGTTAGGACCATAGAACAAAACCATTTTTTTTTTCCAATGATATATTTGTGGACATTTTCCCAAGTTGACCAGTATCAATCTACATCCTCTTTATATAATGGCTAAGTTGTATTTATTTTTAAAAATATCATAACTCTAGCTGGCCCCCTGTAGGTGGATATGGGGTATTTCTAGCAGTTTGTTGTCATGAACAACCATGGCATGAACAGTTTAGTGAAGAGATATTTAGATACAAATAAATACACACTCAGGATGAATTACTGTAGGAAATTCGTATCATCGATGTAAAGACTTTCTCACTTACCCACATCCTCTTTAATACTGGACAGTATCAACTTGGTTAACAATTTTCTTTTCTGAAACCTGAGCAAGATTTTAGAAGTTCAAATATTGGAGGGGTCTGGGGAGGAAGGAAGGGAAGGGAGCCGTCCAGGGGCGGACAGCAGCGCCTTTCCGACGTCGGGAAGGGCGGCCCCGCACCAGACTGGCTCTGTGTCCACCTGGCGCCTTACTTATGCAGGGATCTGAGCCGGGGTCTCCCTTGCTGGAGAACAGGGGTTCAGCGGAGGTCTGAGGATGCCTGGGGACCTTTGGCATCAGGACTCAGTGGAGGTCTGGAGGAAGGTCAGAGGGCCCGGACAGGATATGCACAGATAGGCTTCTGGAATGAGGATGCCTGATGCTGTGGCCGCTGGTGAGACCCACCTTGGGTTTTGGCCAGTTGATAAGAATAGTTAGTATAGATTGAACTCTTTATATGCTAAGTATCTCATTCCGTTCTCATGGCAGCCCTGCGAGGCAGATACCTCTTTCACCTCCACTTCACAGAGAGGAAACTGAGGCACAGGGGACACTAGCCTGGAATCAGATCGGCACTCACACTCTGGCCTCTCCACTTTGGCAAAAGGCAGAGCACCCCTCCTTACTCTGGTCACTTATCCAGTTCATACCAAACCCCTTCTGAATGTTTAGTAGTGTCTGGTCCTCTCAAACACTGAGGAGGGCCCAGCGCAAGGCTGGAGACTTGGGGGGCAGTGTCGCTGAGGGTCCATTAACCCGTGGGCCCTTTGCAAGAGGGCCTGAGGTCTGAGCGGAAATCTTGGGGTGACACGGAGAGGGGCGCTCCTGGCCAGGCCAACAGACAGGCGTGAGGCTGCAGGGTGATGGGGGGGGTGGGGCTGCAGGTGCGGGAGCAGGCCTGTGGCCAGGGCAGACGGGGGCAGTGGTATTGGAGGGATCTGGGCCGTCTCGGAGCGGCCACAGCTGGTCCAGCCCAGAGGCTTGTGTGGCGAGATTCCCAGTGCAAGAATGGGGGTCCCTTGAAATGTCCTGAGAAGGGATCCCTGATACTGAGGACTGTCCCCACTGACTTGCTCTGGAGGACCAGGACAACGCTGACTTCTGCTTTTTATGGTAACTTATGTTAACACTGCATTTTCCAGTGCCCTTTTGTTTTTGTTTTGCTTTTGTTTGTACTGTCTCAGAACAAAATTATTTTAAAACTAAGAGCCACTTGTGTGTTGCTTTGAAATGACTAGCTGGAGGCAGGTTGGTGAGACTGCAGATCACCCACCAGGAGCTGAGTGGGGTGAGGCGTCTGCCTGGCGGGGCAGGGCTGGGGCTGGGAGTGGAACGCTGACCGAGGGCTCCCTCTGCAGTGCTCTGCTTCAAGAACCCCACTGAATCCTCATGGTAGCCCTGTGAGCTGGCTCGTTCCCCTTTTAGAGTTGAGGAGATTAACGCTCAGGGTCTTGCATGCAACTCTGGGCTGAAAGGGCCTGACGTGTCCGTATCAGACTCACAGCCTTCCAAACCCAAATAAATCTCTGTTTTAAGCTATTAGTTCATGGTACGTTGTTACAACAACTGGGAAACTAATGCAGTCTGGGTGCTGAGGGTGGGCCCTAGCAGCCCTCCATCCTGGCGCAGGGGTCGCTCCTTGGAGAAGGACCCCTCTTACGGTTTGTCCCCATCATTTCTCCTTACGGTTGGCTTCTCTGTTTCCATAGGCCCCTCTTCCAGGACCTGGAGGCACATTTATTTTCCCCAGAGCATCCCCTGGGAAGGGGGCCAGGGGTTAGAGCTGCAAGGGAAGGGTGGAAACTGGAAAGGATAACGATTCTATTTTATAGATGACAACACTAAGGTCAAGAAATGCCAGTTCTCCCTAAGATACTCCGATTAGAACCTAGGAATGTTGTTCCCTGGTCTTTGCTGCCTCTGGTTGGGGAGATCCTCATCCTATCTATGTTGTGGTGTCAGAGCTCCCTGCCCCCTCTTGGCCCCTGCGATGTGGGAATATGAGTCGCCTGGAATCTGGTCCATTCTTCAAGCTCCCCAGAGCCTCCCTCACCAAGAAAACTTCCCTGACTGCTGTGGCTGGCAGGGATCTCTGTCCCCTGAACAGGCAGGCTTCCTGGACCTGTTGGGCAGTGAGGCCCTGCTCTGCGCTGTCTTACTCGTTAGTTATCTTTTCACGCGTGTGTCCTGTCTGCCCAGGTAGCCTGACTTTCGCCAGAGGTCCTGTCTCATTCCTCCTCACCCTCAGGCGTGGGGAGGTCTGTGCGCGAGACATTGGAGTTGTTGCCAAAGATGGTGGTGCTGGCTCTTCAGGGAAGGCTGAGCCATTCCCGGGGGCCTATGTGGTCCTGTGCCACCCAGGGGCCCTCTCCCTTTCTGTGTCCAGATTGAGCACTAGCTGAAGGCTGCGGAGGACAACGGCTTGGCAGCACCTCAAGATGAACTGTCTTGAGGGAAAGATGGCCTGTGGGGGTTACCCACCAGGTCCCAGGGGAATGCCACCCTGCCTTTGGAATCTCCTGGAACTCTCCACAGGAGCACATCAGGCCTGCAGGCTACTGGCTGGGGCTGGTGGGGCTTGCTTCTGTGTTTGGAGAAGGGCATGGGGGCTCTGACTTCATCTCTGCTGGCTGAAAAGCCCTGGGCCTAGCATTTCCAGGGGCCTGGAAGTATCAAGATGTGTTCCAGTGGTTTTGCTACAGTCTGTGATTACACAGTCTGGTGGAACAAAGTCATTGGCGCTCAAATGTGCTTTTTATAAAATCCCCAAATACTCTTCCTGGAGTCTTCTGTTCCCTAGCTCTGTCCAGCTTAGCGTTGGGACTGAAACAAACAAACAAACAAAAAAACAACTTTCTGAGGTTTTGGTGCTGTTTTCAGGGGGCGTGTGTGTGTTTGTGTGTGTCAGAGAGAGCAGAGAGAGGGAGAGACAGACAGACAGAACATGAGAGAACTGGATGCACAGAGGGACATACAGAGCCTGGGTCAGCGGTACCAGGAGTTCAAAGAAGAGACTGGAAGACCTCCTCCTATCTCGAGATGCTGTCCCGTTTGTGAGTTGGCAGTAGCTCTTGCTTGCTGTAGTTTGGAGAGCTTCCAGTCCTTCCTTCTCTTCCTTGTTTCCCCTTCTCGGCATCCCTGGGGCATTGTTCGTCGCTCAGCACGCTGCCAATGCCATACAGGTGCGGCCCCGGAGCGGAGGCCCGAACAGTGCTCCCCGTGCGGCCTCTGGCCTCGGGACTGCCTTATCAAAGGCCCGGCATTTCTGGGCACTGCGAGCAAGGGACGCTTGGCCTGCGTATCCCCCTGTGCCGTTCACCCCACTCGGTGTGAAGCTGTCCTTGTGCAGGGCAGAGAGCTCCTACTGGGGGCTGGGGGCAGAAATGCATGTGGGCACTTGGGGGCATGGGGTGCCTACCTCAGACAGTGGCTTCGCCAGTCCGTCCCCAGGTGAGGGGAAGGCTTCTATGGTAGCCTGACTCCTACACAAGGGTGGGGTCTGAAGGAGGAGACGATGGTGGCCTTCGGGCAGGAGGCCGGTAAGCCGGAGAACTTCTAAATGCCATCCTAGAAGGGTGGCCGAGGGCTTCAGACCATTGAGTCAGATGGTTGTGGGGTTCTGGAATCTCTGTTTGTCCCCGCATTTGTGAGGGTGCTCCCCTGCAGACATTCGTGGCAAAACCTGTGTGAGGAATGTGGCCCAGGTGCTCACCTCTGGGGGTGCAAAGGAAGAGGGCAGCTGGGGAGAGTGGAGGTCTCCCTCCAAAACTCCCCCAGAAGAGTGGGAGAAGAGGAGACCCACCGCTGGCCCAAGATGGAGTGTGCTACAGCAGCTTTCAAAAGAAGAGTCCAAACGGGCTCGGTTTTTGGAGCTCATTACAAGGAAGAAAAGGGGTGTCAGGAGCCTGAGCTCTTATCAGCCAAAAGCAGTCCCCAGGTTATCCAAACAAGTGTGGGCTGTCGTGTCCCTGGCCACAAACCCTGCCCACAGCAGCCCATCCCCACGCACCTGGCTGCACAGTCCGGAAGCCAGTCCTCTCGAGACACTCCGCACCCTGCCCGGTGGGTCTTCTGCCTCCAGGACAGGTGACCCCAGCTGGCCCAGCAGCTCTCTGTGGGGACCCTACCTCAAACCGGAACAAACCCGAGCATTTCGCCTGCTCAAGGACTTGCACGGATTTCTTTTGCTGCCAACCTTCGCTTCACCCCCATCCTCCACAGCACACTCTTCTCTTGCCTGGCTGAGCTTCGCTGCGTCTTGTCCAAGAGGCCCTGCCACTGAGCTGTGTGTCATTGGGCAACCTCACTTACCCCTCTGAGCCCCGGTCTCCCCACCTCCAGAGTAGTTCCCGAGGCTCTTTTCAACCCTGGCGATTAAGTCCTGCCTCCATGGAAATGAACATTGTCTATAAAACGTATGCTTTCCCCTGGGGCACCTGATGTGGGATGTTGTCTAGAGGCCCTTTCAGCTGGCTTAGAGAAGCCACCTCCACATTTCTAGCTGGGGGAGGGTCAGAGACAGGAAACAGCCCTTCCGGTGGATGATAATGCCTCTGTCCCTGGAGGCACTTTTAATTTGTTAAGACCTGTTCTCCCCTGGAACCAGAAAGTTCCTCGTGCACCAGGCAGGGAAGCTATTACCTGTATTTTACAGGTTGGCAGAATGAGGCCCAGAAAAGTGAAGTCTTTCTCTAGGGATCCGTGACCCCTGGTGATTAATGTAAATTAATAGAAAGAGCACCAGCCTGAAGTCAGATGATCTGACCTTGAGAAAGTCCCTAAGGTCCCTAGACCCCAATTTCCTGTCTGTGAAGTGGCAATAAGAATGATTACAAGGTCACACAAAATAATGGAGGTGAAAACAGTTTGCCAATGTGTAAACACGTGTTGCTAGCTCTCACCATCCCTGGTGGCACTGAGCTGTTCTCCCACCCTCCACTTCTCTCCTGCACGTTCTTCCTTCCTGGAGCTAAACACAGTCTCCTGGGGTATTTCTCTGGCTGGAAGTGGACAGGATCCTACCTGACTCCTAACCCCCACGGTGGTTCTTTCCCTCCAGACTGTAAATTCACCTGCCACCCGGAGTGCCGTCACCTGATCCAGCTGGACTGCAGTCGACAGGAAGGCTCATCCCAGCACAGGCCCTCTCCAGAAAGCACCCTCACTCCCATCTTCAGCCAGGTAGGCAGCAGAGCTCAAGGACCAGGCTGGGAACGGCTTCTGCTGGTATCCTAGCCTCCACTTTCTTTGCTCGGGAGCTCTGGTCAGCAGGAGGAGGTATGAATATTCCACGCATGCTGGATGCTGGGGTCCCCTTCTGGCCAGACACACCTCTTTTCAAGGGAACGGGAAAATGGAACTGGAACAGTGACCCAGAGAAGTGTGTAGATATTCAGAAGTCCTCATTAGGTCTCACCAAACACAGGGCCTGCTTTGGCCTAGGGTTCCAAGCCAGAGGTGTGGGTATAGGTGAGGGCAGGAAGGAGAGAAGGCTCCCAAAGGTCCTTGGAAGCCTCATAGCCCTGGGGCAGTGGGGATGTTAGGGCTGAGGCTCCTCAAGCATATCATCCCAACTGCCAATCAGGCAGCCAAACAAGATTCAGCTTCAGAAAGACCAGGCAGATATTCTTTCCCTGTGATAAAGAACCAGAGAATTGATGCCCAAAGCAGCTTTGGTTCTGGGTTTTGCCAAGGCACTTGAACCAGGATGTGTCCAAACTTTGAGGTCGAGGATTTGGAATGGAGACAGGAGAACATTTTCTGATTCTTGCATTGAACAAGCATTTACTGAGTATCCCCTGGGTGCCGAGCACTGGGGAGAGTGGGGATCATAAATGATACATCACCGTTCTTATCCACAGAGAGCTTATATCCTGGCGGGGTGGGGGGGGAAGGGGGTGGGCAGAATACAACCAAATAGTATATACCGTGATGCATGTTGCAATAAAAGTATGAATCAAGTGTTTTGAGTACAGGAGGCAATTGGTTCTGTTGGGAGAAATCAGGGAAGACTTCCCAGAGGAGGTGACATTTGATCTGATCCTTAATGTATGCGTCCACGGTTGCTGGTCAAGGAAGTAAGGAGGGTCCCCAGATATCATTCATTTATTCATTTAGCAAATACGTTTTGAAGGTTGACCATGTGCCAGGACCAGGGATGCCAAGGACTTCGTGATGAAGGGAACAGACATGGCCCCTGGCCTCCCTGTGCTTGCAGCAGAGTAGGAGAATGAGACTTTTAAACAAATAAGCCTCATATTTATGAGGAAAAAGCTCAGGGTGCTCAGGGTGCTGTGAGAGACAATCTAGGTGCTGAATGACTGGTTATTTTCTAAAGAGAATACCAGTGGCCCTGGGAAATCCCAAGCCGGCCCCAATGCCCACGACTAGCCGTCCACAGTAGTCACCAGATTTGCCTATGGGTGTTAACAGCCTTCTTGCGATTCCCCTCACCCCTTTTTCTCCCACTAGGAAAGCATTGCTAGAAAGCAAATATCATGTATGGTTTTATAAGAATGAGATTGAATCGATCCTAAGATGTATATTTAAAAAATTCTGTGCATCTTCCACATACTTTGGAATAGTAACTGTTTATAGCGTAGGCTGAATGTAAGCAGGCCTCTTGGGAGGGCCTTGCCCCACGAGGGGTGAGGAGGAAAGGGAGACAAATCTGACCTCCCAAACCCTAGTGGATGATGCAGAATTTCGCTGAAGGTTTGCCTTATAAGACGGAGGTCACAGAGCACACCGTACAGCAACATTTCCTAAAACGTCGGCTTCTGGAGACATTTTTCGTAGTCACAACTGGGGTGATGCTACTGCCATTTGGTGGGGGGAGCCAGGGCTGCTGCTGAACGCTCTCCATGACACAGGACAGGCCCCCACAACAAAGAATGACCTGGCCCAAAACGTCAACAGTGCGGAGGTTGAGAAATCCTGCCCTGGAGCAGGTTAGCGGGGCGGGTGTGGTGAGCAGAAGGCCCCAGGGCAGGCCCTGGAGTTTGCTCTATACCTCCTCTCCCGCTCAGGATGTCAACAGCAAACAGGGGCTTCCAAGTCTGAGTACTTGGAAGTAGAGTGGCCCCTTTTCCTCTGTTGGGAAGAGGACTCAACCTCAGAACCCTCTGGCAAGCTGAATCAAGGCTGTGTCCAGAGTAGACCCACCACTGAACTATAGAAAGAGCCATACAGAACCACATGGAAGGATCCAAGAGTCCTACGTGGGTGCCGAACGGCCCCCAGCTGCGAATGGCCCGGAGTGGGGTTCGCTCCCTGCCAGCTGGGTCAGGCTGTTATGTTTGCCTTGGACAGGCCTGACTGCATGCTTCAGCACAGCTAGGGCAGGACCTAGCCTTCTATCAATAAAACCTGGGCCCTGCTCCAGGCTCACTCCCCTTTTCTAAAAAGCTTGTTTGTGCTGATTTCCGCCTTGACTTAATTTTCAGTTAAATACCAGGATGGAGCTTTCTTTCACCTTGACACGGTCACCCGGGCTGAGCTAGCTTCATGAGCCAGTGCCATCTTCCTGGGGGGATTTGCTGTGACCCCGTCTGAGCTCAGCTAGTTTGGGGGGCATAAGGCTGCTGGGCGGTCTCAGCTTGGTGTCCTTTCTCCTCTTGACTCTTTTAGGAAAAGAAAAATCACTGATTTTCCTCCAACCAGAGGAGACCACTGTTCGTTAACATTTTCATATTTTCCTCCTGTACATCCATACATTTTTCAAAACATGGTTGAGATCACCCCGTCGATAAGTTTTTGGCCTCCACCTTTGAAAAGGAGTAATCCCAGGTTCTGGCTGTCTTCTCTCTGCCAAGCTGGAGGGAGGCACGGAGGGAGGGAGAGGGGGCAGAGATGCACTCAGAGCCCCCATGCGCAAACTCACAAGGCCGTGTGGGAGACACCCACAGAGAAACTGAGGAAGGGCAGCTGCCTGTGCTTTCTCCAGCACAGAACTGGTGCTTTTAGAGTCTCTCCTTGGAGATCTCTAAGGTCTGTGACATGTGACTTTTTCCTTAGGCACCTCGCAAAACTCCTTCACATGCACCCCAGATCCCTTCTTCATGTGAAGCCTGATTCCTAGAGAACATCGTTGGCATTGGCCGAACACCACGATAAATGGCCAGCACAGCTGTAGTTCCTTTATGGGACACTTACATCCCAAAGACCTTACACTTCAGGTGGTCTTAAAGTTGCTCCTCTGGTGGAAAAAAAACGAAGCAAAACAAAACAAAAACCCTCAGGGACTCCCCAGTGCCCTCATAATGGCCAGCGAGTTTGCCAGTTTGGTCTACGCCTTTCATTGCCTTTGGGGAAGCCGCCCCCGGAGTGGAAGGTCTTGGCCCCAACTGTTGATTCTCACAACCCACGGCAGCCCAGGGGTTCCTGGCAGCTCTGCCTTCTGTCTCGGTACATCGGATGTGCAGAGGACGAGCAAAATCGTAAGCACTCTTCCTTCCACTCAAAGCACTTACAGCCCGGGGTTAAGTCGGCTGGTGTCTGTCTGGCGAAGGTTCCTTCCCCCTTCCCCCTGCCCCCTTTCCCCTTCGCCCTGCCCCCTTTCCCCTTCGCCCTGCCCCCTCAGGAGCGGGGCACCTGGAAGCCAGCCTCCCTGATCCTGGCTGCTTCTGGCCGCACAGCCCGGCCCCTCCCTCAGCAGTTCCCAAACCTCACTCAGGTACTTTCCACACCTGGGAGCCTGGCCATACCCATGTTCCACCTGCGCTACTATTTACCTAACATTTCTCTTTAAATAGATTCATTTTATTAAACTTAAACGTGTGTTAAAGGAAATTTTGAAAACCCTCGAATCACTGGTTTGATGTACGGAGGATTTTTTTATTCCGTTAATACTTAATCTTTTTTTTTTTTTTAAGATTTTATTTATTCATTTGAGACACAGAGATAGAGAGCATGAGCAGGGGAAGCGGCAGAGGCAGAGGGAGAAGCAGGCTCCCCGCTGAGCCAGGAGCCCGATTCGGGGCTCGATCCCAGGATCCTGGGATCATAACCCTAGCCGAAGGCAGACACCCGACCATCTGAGCCACCCAGGCGCCCCAATACTTAATCTTTAAAATGAAAAGAACAGTGTGTTTCTAAGGATTGCCTCAGATTCCTTCCACATATATCTATTGAGCCAGGCACGGCTCTAAAATTGTTTCAGATGCCGTCAGCGGGAAATGCTGCGAACAGAGGCTAGTGTCTTAGGTCATTGGTGCTTCGATGACCAGGGCCCTGGGTCCAGCCGCTGCCTAAGGCTTGCTATGAGCAGTGGAGAGAGCCCAGGTAGCTGGGAAGAAAATTCCAGCTGTCCAAGCCAATGCTAAGGCACTCATCCAAAGGAGAGCTGGATCCGTATGTATGATAGGGAATAGTGCGAAGTGAGAACAAGACCCCCACGGTACTTACAGGACAAGCCTATCTGTATTTTGCGCATGTACGTACGTGCGTGTGTGTGTGTGCGTGTGTGTTAGTGCAGAGCGAGGGCTTGGACGCCACCCGGCAAGCTATGAAGAGATTTCACCTTGGGGATGGGTAGGAGTCCAAAGGGGTAGAGTTAGACAAGTTTCAGCTTTTGCTGTTTGCATCAGTGCTGTTTGAATAACTGATGCTCTCATATGTTTCCAGGGTAGAATTTTTTTTTTAAAGCAATAAATATTTTCTTAAAGAAAGCAAAGAGCTTCTCAGTGGTAGAAGAGCTAGGTTCTGATCCAGACTGTGTAGACAACGTACTGGTTATGTGACCCAGGGCAAGCCTCCTGGTTCTCTGGGCCTTGGGTTTCTCCTCTGAGAAGTGGGTGGTGTGCTGGGTGGTCGCGAGGCTCCACAGGGAAGATGTGTGTGAGAGCGCGTGCAGACCAAGTCCTGCGTATCACCAGGTAGCAGGCCAGGGCTGTCTCTGCCGCCTCCAACGGCCTACTGGAGTGTTTATCCTGTCCTCCTGGGATGAAAACCCGCAGCGGCTTCCCAAGGCCCCCGAGATCAATCCAAATCTGGACTAGCACAGAAATCCTTCATGATCTGGCTCTGCCACCTCTCCGAAATACTAGAAAGATGGGCTACGTCCTGGACATAAGACCAGGACACTTTGACTTTGTGGTCGGCAGGCCCTTTTTGCTCCAAGACTTACAGTTATGGATTGCTCCCCACTATAGAGAGAAAGACCAAGACCCTGTCCCCACGCACCAAAGGGACAGACAGGCGGCTTCCCAAGCTCCAGGGTGGGTCAGCCGCCCAGGGTGCTGACTACTACGTCTCTGACACCACCCCCCACACCCCCCACCCTCTGCTGTCACTCCGTAGCAGGGCCCCGGCTGGAATCACCTCCGTCAGCCCCTGCAGCTGCTGCGTGGTGGTGACTCAGCTGGCGTGGAGAGCCGAGTTTCCTGGCTCCTGGCCCCATGCTCCCTCCCGCAGGCGCGCCACCGACTCTCTATACCCAGGTCTCTGCCTTTCCAGAACCCTGGCCACTCCTGCCCCAACCCTCGGCCCAAAGGCCCCGTGCTGAACCCAGAACTTCCACACGGGGGAGCCAGAAGCAAGCCGGGAGAGCCTGGGGGTCGGGGTCTGTCCCTGCGCCGCCCCCTAACACACCCTATTGACGGACACCTGCAGCCTTCTCCGCGGATTCGGGGTCCGAGGTCTCTCAGAAATGCTCGACAAGGGTGTATCACATTGGATTGTGACTGATAACAACAGTAGTTCACATCTGTTAAGGCACACCGTGTGGTCTACTTCTTTTATCAGTTACTGAAGGACAGGTATTGAAATGTCCAACAATAATTGTGAATTAGCCCATTTCTCCTTACTGTTCTATCTTGCTGAATTTTGAAGCTCCATTATTCAGTACATAAACATTTAGGATTATTATGTTCTCTTGATTAATTGACCTCTTATCATGATGAAATAACCTTCTTTATCCCTGGTAATATTCTTGGCTCTGAAATCTACTTTGTCTGATATTAATATAAGCCACTCCAGCTTTCTTTTGATTACTCCGAGCATGATATTTATTAATCTATCCTTTTACTTTTATGCTATTTGTGTCTTTATATTTAAAACTCATTTCCTGTAGACAGCAAATAGTTGGATCTTGTTTATTTTAAAATCCAATTGGATAATCTCTGCCCTTTAATTGGGTTATTTAGATCATTTGCATTTCATGTGATTATTGGTATAATTAGATTTGAAGTCTATCATCTTTCTCTTTTTTTCTGTCTGTCCTTTCTGTTCTTTGTTCCTTCCTCCCCTCCCCCATCTTATTTTGGATTAATTGAATGTATTTTATGATTCCATTTTATCTCATTTGTTGCCAGCCCACCCACATGTGCCAAAGGCAGGAGCCAGTCCCCAGCTGTCCTGCTCCATCCCGGCTGCATTTGAGACAGCCGCTCCACCTTCCACAGACTTCCTTCCACGCTCTAGAAGCCAGAAGTGCTGGCCAAGGCTGTCAGTGATGCATCTCCACTAGACAGCCACCTCTCACAGGAGCTGCCCCAAGGCGTCTCTGACCAGCTCAGGCCAACCCACGGAGCTTGTTTCCGATTGGGCAGAGCCGAAAGGCTTTCCAATGAGGAGGCACCTGAGAACCTGGATCTGAGGAGGGACAGAGCTCTAGAGCTTATTTCTTTCGTAATCCTTAAGTACCCGAGACCTTTCCCGGTGTTCCTCACAACCCCACCCCCTACTGCTACCCGCGAAACAGTGGCTGCCTGACAAGTCCTCTGGATGGGCCAGGTCAGTCCTGAGTCTCTCTGAGGAAGAAGCGAGGTCTCTTCTATGTGTCATAGCGGGTGAGTTGATCGTGTCTCATGCCGGTGACCACACTGACCTGGCTAACGGGTCTTGCCTGGAGAGGGGCAGATGAGGGATGGGGACTGTTGGTCAGAAACATCTTTTGCGATTCTCTAGTCTGACGAGAGGAGGCCAGTTAGAAGGTAGTCTCCCTGTGCCTGAGTCAGAGCTGGCAGGAGCTCTTCAGGACCCGTGCCTCTTGGTCTGGGCTAATTTCACTGCATTCAGGGTTTTTAAGTGGAAGGGTCCTATCAAAGCTGTTAGCCTAGCAGCCAAGCAACAGAAGTGCTGGGTGGGCTAGAAGCCGCGAGAAAGTGAATCTCCTGCGAGTCTAACCTAAGTGTTGTGTAGCCACTCACCTTTTATGACAGGAAGTCGTCTGGGGAGAAATTGAGCTCTGGGCTCCGCGCAGCTGGTATAATGCTGTCAAAGGATGCTCTCGGGATGGAGAGTGGAATTCTTAAGATTCAACCCCCTCCCCCCCCCCCCCAGGGCATCTGGGAAAGGTTGCCTCTGGAAAGCATGGGGAAGGTGGGGGCGATCCGGTCGTGATTGGTGAATATGTGTCAGGAAGAGAGGAGGAGGACTTGGGGGATTCTGACAGGCAGAGAAAACAGCAAGACAAACCACAAGAGGGCAGGGCAGCTGCCGGGAACGTGAAACAAATTCCGTGCAGCTGAAGGAGGGAGGCTGTCTTGTGGCCGGAGGTGGGTATGAATGAACTGCTGGCTGGGCACGGGTTGGGAAGGGCCTTAAAGGGCCTTGAGGACCCGCTCTGGAGTTTGAAACATCACTGCAGGCACTGGGGAGTTGTTGGAGGAAGGACAACAATCGTCATGGAAAGCTGTCAGACACAGGGGTCTGGGTTTGAGATCAGATCCTACCGTTTACTTGCTCTGTGTCCTTGGGTAAATGAACCACTCTGAGCCTCAGTTTACTCATCTGCAAAATACCTCCTTGCACGGTTGTGCCGATCCAGTGAGATCGGGAAATGTATAAGAGCTTGGCAACTCTAATATAACTTCTTAGTTCATGTTATTCTATTAGAGTGTGTGTGGTAAGAGGCAGAGACTACGTCTTATTCAGGCCTGAATCCGAACTCCTAGTCTGGTACTTGCCATGTAGAAGGTGCCCGGTAAATATTTCTTAAATGAAGGGCTGAAAGAATAAGCAACTAGAGTTGGACACATAGTAATGAGTAATAGTTATTCAATAATTATTAGTTGAAATTTGAATAGAAGGTTTTATGATAGAACAACCCTGATCAGATCTTAGTATAGAAGGGTGACTTTGGCCAACAAGGGGGCAGTGAGTTTGGAGAAGGCGGAGAAGGCAACAAAGGAAACTACTAGAAGGCTTTGCAAAAATCTACCTGCATGGCATTCATTGAGCTAGAAAGTACTAATGGTGAAGGAGCAGGTGGAGGGGGAGGCAGGGAATAGCAAGCTCAGTTTTGGACTGGTTGCCAGCAAGGCTGCAAAGCGGAGCGCTGGGTACTTGGTGAGCTGGGGCAGGTATCCATCTGGAGCTACCTGGGAGGGAGAGGACTCTGAGTTATGAGTCTGTGAGGTAGAGTTGATACCATTGGCAGACATCAGACAAAGCTCCCAGCGCAGGGAGGGGGTGTGGGCAGGACGAGAAGACAGTCAAGGGCTGGACCCTGGAAAATCCCAACGAGCTAAAGGAAAGACAGGGACATAGGCAGACTGGGAGAGCAGTCCCTGCCTAGTTTGTGATGGCCTCTGATTTCAGGCCCGAAGGTATTACGGGAGCAATCACGGGGTACTGTACTACTATAGAGTGTTCCAGAACTTGGTCCTGGAGTCAGACCAGCGGGGTTGATTTGGCTCCTCCATTAACTTAGCCTGTATGACTCTGTGCAAATTGCTTAACCTGCCTGAACCTCCTTTTTCTCTCTGTAAAATAGAGATAATAGCTGCAACGTCCTCGTCAGTTTGTTGTGGGGATTAAATGAAACGATACACACAAAGCTAGCCGTACAAGGCCTGCACATACCCGCTAAGAATAATTTCAAACTCTGTTTCAGCAGGCGAGTGGCACCTCACCCTGGTTTTCAGCCTCTGAATATGCCGTTAAGTCACAAGGCCCCACATCTGACCTCCGCCCTGGCACCCTTCAGCCGGACAGCTGAGGAATCCTGGAGTGCAAAGCTGCTCCAGATGCCGTATCAAGCTGGAGTTGGAGCTGGGCAAGAATAGCAGCTCCTGACTCCCAGTCTTATGATACAGCTTTTCTGGAACACGTAGAACCACGCGGTGGATTAAATGAGGGGATCTGGGCACATGTCAGGATCACATCTGAGAAAGGAAGAAAGCTTAAAATAGTGTCTTTCATCATCTGAAACTTTGAGCCAGGGAAGTCACCCATTTCACCATTTCAGTGGGGCTTTCTGAACCCTGGCACGATGCCTTGGATTTAAGGCTCCGGAGGCTGCAGCCTAAGGTCTGGACACTTCTTCCTGGGCTCAGGGACAAGAACAGCCAGCCAGTCCCTATTCTTTGTGTGTTCACCGCCAGAGGCTCAAAAGGCTATTGCCCAGGCTCCGGCATTCCCCTGCCCCTTCTGCCCCTCTCCCAGGTTCTCAGCGCTGATTATTCATAGGGAAGAGGTGCTGACGGGGTCATTAGACACTGAAAGGAATTCAGTCTCCCTCTCTTACGTCCCGCCCTGGAACTTCGGTCTGGATTTTTCCTTCTGGAGGCTGGCCAGCTTATTGTATTGTATTTGATCTTTGCAGATTTCTTCTAGTCCCTGGGTCCTCACCAACACAGTCTCTGTGTTGCTGACTACTTACTCATGGCTCCCTTGCAGGCCTGGAGTCATTGACGGGTAGAGCAGGGTGGGGAAAGACACTAACTAGGAGGGAAGAGACTTGGAAAGCATGAGCTGTGATGGAACGTGTTACTTCCCTCACTTTCCTGTCTGTAAAATTGGTATAACAATCTGCTTTCAAGGTTCTGGAGCCGCCTAAGTAGTGAATGGTAAAAAGCCCTATTCAGACACTAGTTTTTCATAATATTTGGAATGGCATGGAGCAGCACCCTAAAAGAACACAGTGTCTCTTAGAACTTTTCCTAACTGGGTCTGGCAGCTGGCGTGTTGCTCAGAAGGAGAGATGCATGCTGACCCCTGGGATACTTTGCCAGTTGTTACCTGCTGTCTCTTAAGATTGCGCATTTTGAATATGTAGTTTGAATAGGTAGCATTGCAGTTCCTTTGCAGAGATCCCTGCATGACTCCAAGGACACAGTGTGGCCACAAAGAACCTGGGGCCTGTTTTTTCTTAAGTATTGGATTCCTGTGGAGCCAGGAGGTTCCTTTTATAAAGCAAAGTGTGTTTCTTTGCTGGCTGGACAAAGCAGGTAGGCTGCTGATGGCCCGAGGATCATGCAGAGCCCCCTCTCTGCAGCGTTCATCATTCGGCATTGGACTTGGAGGTACTGGCGAGGTTAATACCGGATTCCTTTGCCTGAACCGCTGTCTCTGGGGACACCCCCACCAAAAAAAAAAAAAAAAAAAAACCCAGCCTCTAAAATACTCATTTGAAGAAAAGATTGTTCCAGACAAAGCCAGAGAGAGGTTCTTCAACCCTATAAAATGTGAGCTTTCCCCCCAGAAATTCCCCAGGTAGCTCACTCCAGCCCCCACCCCCAGCTGCTTGCTTGCACTTCGTATCCCGCTGCTGGTGTGGACCGTTCTCCTGAGCCCAGGGTGGCCAGCCCGATAGGGTGGCAGCTCTCAGCTGTCTCATGTTCGTACCTGCCAGGCGCTCACAGGCTTCTGGGAAAAAGACTGTGTGGGAGGATGGATCCAAATTGGGCTGCAGTTTGAAACCCTCCTGAGCACTGACAGATTTGGCTAAGGTGGGGGAAGGAGGGGGTTCCTCATAAAAATAACAGGAGCTTAAATGGAGTTGGCAGCTTGGTATCTGGGGGCTGAGTCTAGCCCTCTGGCCAGCTTGCGCTTCCCCAGGACTGGATTGTTTCAGACCTGCAGGGAAAGCCATGCAAACCTACCTGGAGAGAGTCCTGATAACCCCTCTTGACCACCCTCCGGGACACTCTGGGGACCACAGGCCATCAGACTCTGTGAGCACAATGACCCCAGCATTGCCAGGCTCTGAAGGCTTTGTTTTCCTTTCCTGGGACTCCAGGCCCCACTATACTGAAAGATGGCAGAGTGCGCACCAGAACAGTCCCATTTCTGCGGAAAGACTGTAGGTCCCAGTAGCTAAGAGCATGGGCCCTGGAGTTGCACAGGCCTGGGTCTGAGTCCCAGCACACATACCCTCCTTGTCTGACTCCGAGCCTCAGTTTCCTCATGCATAAAATGGGAATAATAATGTCTACCTCAAGGCCGCTGGGCAAGTTAAATGACCAGGCACAGGAGTTTTGCAAGCAAGGGTACCTCTAACTGCTATTGCTGTGCAAACGTGGTCTGAAAAGTTATGGGAGTGTCGCCCTAATTGCTTGGAGGGCTAAACCCTAGTCAAGGAAGATGTTCCTTCATCCAGTTTGACCGGGACAGGTACATGAGCCGTCTTTGATGGGAATGACAAGAACTGGCAAGACCCCCTCCTGGCCAGACTGTCAGGAAAACAGTACAAATCACCTGGCTGGTGTGTGCAGGCTCCTTTGGTATCCCCAAGTCTTCCCTTGGGTCAGGTTCTGCGTGCGTGCGTGCGTGCGTGGAAGGGGAGGCTTGCGCTCCAGGTTGCCATCACTTTGCATATGATTTGCATATGCTTATGGGGCCCCTGCAGTTTCTTCAGGCGTTTCCAAGTTAAAATATTGCTGCTTCTCCAGGCAGACCAGATATCGATTTTCTTCTTCTCCGGTTACTTCTCCAACCACTCTGATTGACCGGGCTCCTTGTGAATGGGGGATGTGGGAGTGGATGAGGAGGTGGATGGGGGGGAAGGGAGGAGAGACGCCGACGACCTTAGGGCACATTCTACTCCGTGAACATGAGCTATCATGGGTGATGAGAATGAGCTGTTTCCAGAGGGATGAAGAAAGGCCATAAGGAATTTTCTCCCTCGGGTGCGTCCTGGTCTGTTCCTTCCCCGCATCCCTAACCTGACCTCTGGTGCCCCAGGTCCACCTGTCCCTGGGATCCAGGGCCACCCAGTGAGGCAGGGAGGCGCGGGCCAGGGGCGGGCGGGGGGAGGGGCGCCGCGACAGCCGAGCCGGGCTTTGGGGAACCTTGCGAGAGGAAGTGGCTTCCGACTCCTCTGCGCGCAGGGCGAGGGGCAGGAAAGGCGCGGGCAGGCGGGGGAGGTGTCGAGATGGCGTTCCGCGCGCGGGGCGGAGGGGACCAGACCGCAGATGCCGAGTGAGCCGGGCAGCGCGGCGCGCGAGGCGGGCGCCCACGTCCCACCGCGGAGCTTGCAGCGCGGGCGGCGCGCGGGGAAGGGCGCAGGTTACCCCGCGGCCCGAGCCGCTCCGGGCCCAGCCTGAGAGCCGAGGCGGCGGGTGCCGGCTGCGGCTGCCCGGGTGACCCCCTCCACTCCACTCCCCCTCCCCCCAGCCCGCCGCGGGGCTGGGAGCTCGCGCCCGGCGGGGCCCGGGGCGGGGCCCGCCCCCCTCCGTCGGCCGCCGCGGGAGCCCGGCTGGTCTCACACGCGCCCGCTGCCTCGCGGGGCCGCGGGCTAGATGACGGTGGACAGCAGCATGAGTAGTGGGTACTGCAGCCTGGAGGAGGAACTGGAGGACTGCTTCTTCACTGCCAAGACCACCTTCTTCAGAAATGTGCACAGCAAGCATCCTTCCAAGGTAAACATCATGATCCAATGCAAGAGCCTTTCACTGCGGGGGGGGGGGGTGGGGGTGGGGGGGTGGGGATGAAATCACCTCCGCGGTCCAGAAGGGAAACCTCCATCCTGGTCAACAGGCAAGGCCATGTGCTACCAGAGCGGGTGGCCAGTTGCCCTGGGGACCCTCTTGAACTCCTCGGCTGAGCGTACCAAGGGTTGGATCCGGAGCCCTTCCGGGACCACCAGCAAACACTCTTCTCTTTTTAATACTCTTTCCAGTATTTCCTGGCCTGGACCTTTTCAAAATGGCTCTCTATGACTTGGGGACAGCTCTTGGCTCAGGGTGTGGTGACATGCTCACCTGTGCCTGGGAGGGTGAAGGGGCAACTGCTCTGTGTCACTCCCCCGGCCTGAGCTTTGAAGCTCTGGGTGGAAAGTGGATGGCACCCAGTAGGATAAACATGCATAGGTTGAAACTTCCGTATTGTGAGTGGCCCGAAACCATCTTAAAACTTAGCGACTTTGCAGAGGTGCAGGGTGTTTTTAGAAGCAAACTAAACCTTCTCTAAGTCTTTGTCCTGCTACCGTTTTAACTTACTGACTTGGTTGGGGTAACCTAAAGGGGGTTGTATGTGTTTCCTAATGGGGTTGTATGTGGTTCCTACAGCAACTCTGGGCACCCTGCATGCCTGAGTCCCCGGGCCACACCCTCCCAGTTGCTACAGATCATCCTTGGTGGGAGTGGTGGCAGAGCTGTTTATTTGTTATGTTATTTAGATGAGAGGGTTCCAAGCCAGGTCCTTGGAGAGGTTGCCTAACAGGGACTGCTCATAGAAGTGAGCTGTTAAGTTTCACAGGTGTGTGCAGGCTCATCATTAATTTAGCAGTCCTACATGGGTAGATTAACCAAAAACTTCCCCAGACCTGACTCTGGGGCCTCCTTTGTGAATAATTCATCTTGCCCGTAGGCCCTGCATTTCCTGGGTTCTGACATCACGAAAATGTACTGGACCTTTTAATTGTGAGAAGACACCCAAGAACCAAAAGAAAGGTTTTGATATCAGTGTTTGAAAGAATCAACTAAAACGGGCCCCTGGAACCAGCACCTGCTATCTGGGGCAACCCCTCATGAGGCTGGGGAGCAGGGCCCGTTCTGGGGGGTTGGGGGCAGGAGTAGGTAGGGCTGTAGATAGGGCTCGTGCAGAACAGCATGGCTGCCGAGGGGAGGTGTCCTGCTGTCTCTTGGGGTTCTTGCTTTGTTGTGTGGACGGCCCCCCACCCCCCACCCCACAGGCACTCCAGCTGTCTGGGGTCTTTAGACTGGTGGTTCTCAACCTTAGCTGCACACTGGAATTAGCTGGGGAGCTTTAGCAAATGTGGGTACCTGCCCACAAGTAGAGAGTCTGACTTAATTGGCTTGGGGTACAGCCTGGGCATCAGGATTTTGAAAAGCTCCCCGGGTAATTCTGATATGCAGCTGAGGTAAAACCATTGCTCTAGAGAGTTTTGCTCTGCCTGGGGAGGAAATGGTTCCTGTTTTGAAAACCGAGTTTAGCTGCTGTGCTTACTGCCAGGCTGTGAGCCCTTGGTCCCAGAAGGTGGGCTTTTGGCAGAATGGGGAGGACGAAAGGGCACTGCAAAGCTGGGGTTTCTTTTACTTGGCAAATGAAAAAGGTAGCTGTGTCTGGTATTTCTTGGGAGAGATAGAAATATCTTGTAATAAAGTATGCTGGGGTGGGGTTGGGGATGGTGGGTGACTTACTTGTTCCTTGGCCCAGACAGCCTTCTGTCCTCCTCCCCACCTCCCAAAGCATCACTCCTGAAAATACTCCTTTGGTTCGGTGCCCACATCAGCTCTTTCTTTACTTTGTCTAGTTCTTGAATCCATTCCCTACCATGAGGCCTCCGCCTGTCTCCCTACCTCATTTTGCCCCAGCACAGAAGCTCTCAGGGGGCAGGAATCCCTTCTAAGAAACTCATTTGTTGGACCCTGCACGGGGCGATAAGGATGAATGCTTCTGAAGGGAAAGGATGGTGGGCATGGCCCCTCTGAGCCTGGCCTCCGCCGAGCCCCTGGATGAGAAGATCTGGGCCGAAGGGCAGCGTTCCTCAGCCCAGACTTGCTTCCAGTGCCGCCCCGTCTGGGGAGCAAGGTCTGGGGGTGAAGGGCTGTGTGCCCGCTCGGCTGGGGAGCTGGCGAAGCTTCATCCGAACGCTTCTGTCTTTTGTCCTTTGAAGTGTTGTTCCGCCTTTAGTCCCATCTTCGGCTCCGTCCTCTCCCTCAGAGCCACTTGTGGAAGGGTGTTTCAAAGAAACCTTCTGCCCTATCATGACCCCACTCGGACCCCTAAGGATGATGCTTTCTTCCTACCCGAAGACAGATCACCTCTGAGCTCCTAAGGGAATCCCTCTTTCCTGTCTCCAGGGAAAGGCATTTGTGTGTTTCCCGGTCGCTGAGAGACTAGGGCCCCCATCCCGGCAACGTCGAGACAGAGGCTATAAATAGCCTTGTCAGAACAACCTGTATCTGCCGCCGGCCTGTGCCTGGCGGGGACCGAGCTGCTCTTCCTGGTGCCACCACCCGGGAGCTGTCACTGGCCCCGCCTCCAAGGAGTCCCCCTTCCAGCCCCTTCGGTGGGAGGTTGGGGGGGTGAGACAGGCCTCCCCATTCACAGAAAGGAGGCACCAGAAGGTGGGGAGACGGCAGCGGAGGAGGGGGACCGCGCCCTGGCCCTTGCAGAAAGTGGCAGCTGTGTGGGATGCTGTGGCTCACCTGAGGCGGCAGGGACACCAGGTCTGTCCAAGGTCACGCCGCAAGTTTAGGTTGGAGCCAGGGTTAGAACCTACACCGCTTGCCTCCCGACCCAGAGATTTTTCTGCGTTAGTCCGATGAAAGGCAGCCTGTGGTGATTTCCAGGGCTGGTGACAGTGAAGCCAGGCCCTCTGGCCATCCCTGTCATCAGCTTCTTTATTCCTGTCTGGGGTCGGACCCTGGAAGTGGGGCCAACTTCTGCCCCGTCAGTTTCCCCAGTGCCCACAGGTGGCGGCAGCTTGGGTTTTGACCTCTGAGCTCTCCTTGTGTCTCCAGGACCCCAGGACTCTGGAGCCACCCAGAGCATCGGGGTGGGCCCCCTGAGAACACATGATGCCTGCTTCTTGCAGAATGTCAGAGCTGAAAGGGATCCGTTTGGTCTAGTGCTTCACTTTATAGGTGCAGAAACTGAGGTCCAAAGAGGTGGGAAGGCTGCACCAGGCCACATGTGTGGTCAGGTGGAGCCAAGACTAACACCCTTCTTGGACTTCTGTCACGTGCTCTTCTTGATCCTCTTCACTCAGTGGGTGACCCTGGACCAACTATGGTCCTTGTCTTCTCAGAGCCTTCTACAGAATGGAAAGACCCAAACAACTTCAGGCTCCAGTCCATAAGGCACACCAGTCAAGGGGACATTGGCCCTTACATTTAACTGGCAGGGAGTTCCCTGTCAGTTCCAAAATCTTACAACTTTAATCATTTAAAAGTTGTCTTTGGTGTCTATCCCAAAATCCCGCTTGCTGGATATTCTTCCTTGTGTGTGTTTTCTTTGTGGATACGGAGGACAGAAGGTGACTCTATCTGTGGTTAAATATCCTTCCGCACACGTGGAACACGCTCCCAGCCCCTCTCCAACTCCTGCCCTCAGGTGTTCTCTGGTCTGTGCTGACACCACTGACTTTTTTTTTTTAATTTAATTTTATTATGTTATGTTAATCACCATACATTACACCGTTAGTTTTTGATGTAGGGTTCCATGATTCATTGTTTGCATATAACAACCAGTGCTCCACGCAGAATGTGCCCTCTTTAATACCCATCACCGGGCTAACCCATCCCCCCACACCCCTCCCCTCTAGAACCCTCAGTTTGTTTCTCAGAGTCCATAGTGTCTCATAGTTCATCTCCCCCTCCGATTTCCCCCCCTTCATTCTTCCCTTCCTACTATCTTTTTTTTTTTTTTTTTTTAACATATAACGTATTATTTGTTTCAGAGGTACAGGTCTGTGATTCATCAGGGAGGGTATGTGCTATGGTGAGAGCTGTGAATTGTGTAAGACTGATGAGACAACCGTTGACTCTTGAAAAACTCAAGGCAGATGCAAAGAGGAAGGGGATCTCAGGGGTCAGAGTAGAAGCCACCCCTGGTTCTGTTCCTACACTTGTCCGGCCATCAGCCCCTTTCCTGGACGGAGCCTTTGTGGCACGCCTGGGATGTCAGCCAACCCTGATGACCCTGGGACCAGTCAGGGAAATACCCATCTCTCCCCGGGCCTCAGGCACACCCAGGCCTCAGGCACGGCCCCAGCCCCTGCCCTTCCTAGCATGAGAGAAAAGAATACTAAAAAGAAATTTGTTCCAAATTAGAGCAGTAGAGATAACATAAGAATCTTCAGAAGTGTTGGACTATTTAATGTTTTTAGGTGCTATCTCAGGAGCCTGCACAGACCAAGACTAACCTCAAAAGATGTTTCATGCCGGCCCAGCCCCAGGATAACCTTCCTTTTAGGCTGTAGGCTGTATCCCCCTCCCGTGGAGTTCACCGCCCATTGCCTTCTCTGGCCCTCCCTGGTGTTGGCTTTTCTCTGTGCAGACGGTAAACCTTGGAAGACCACAGCTCACATCCCCTTTCGGATGCAATGCTTCACCGAGCACTTGTTTCAAAAGCAGACTTCTAAGTGCTGGTTGGGTTTAGTTGCTATGTCTTCTCTCTTGCATCCTGTATCACTGGGATGGACTAAAGGTTATAACAAGCAGCCCCTGCTTTTCAGTCATGGAACGTTAAGAGCAAGTTATTTCCCCCTTTAAGTCAAGTTACATTGGCAGGTGGGGACTCCACTTAACACATGGGAGATTTTTGTGGGCCAGGCCCGGAAATGGTGTTTTTTACACCCACACGCCATTGGCCAGAACTGGGTCACGTGGCCACACGAGGGCGGTTGGGAGATGAAGTACAGCTGTGAGCCCAGGTGGCAGAGGAAGCAGGTTGCGGTGAGAGCATTTAGCGGGCTCGGCCACGCAGCCCTCCTACCCTCTTCTCTGCCCAGCCACCTTTGGAAGCTCTGCTCATACTTTTTTGGCGATGGGCTGTAACTCTGTACCTCTCCTTCGTCTGTCACCAAGGATATGCCGCTCCTGGGATGAGGTCCTGTCTTCCCTAGCTACACTGGCAGCTCCTTGAGCACAGACGCTCTCCTCCATCTGGTGCCTCTGTAGCATCTGAAGCCACCAGGGATGCCCCAGGGAGGTCCGGCTCCTCCCTGGGAAGCACTCTCAGGATCACTTTTTGAAAATGGAGACTCAGGGACCCCCGCCTCAGACTTACTGGGTCCTGAACCTTTGGAGGTAGGACCCTTGAATCTGCTTTAATCCAGGTGATGATCCTATTTACTGAAGTCAGGGAATTACCTGTTTAGGAAATACTTAATAACTTCAATTAAAATACGAGATGGCATTTATCACAGATTCCAGAGGGTCACACAGCTAAGTAGAGACAGAACCGAGGACTCAGGGCCCCTGGGTCCCCGTTACCCTCACCATGACCTGCTGAGCGAGGCTGTCAGAGTGGCGGCCCTTCACCATGGTGAGCGGCACATGGTGTGGAAGCATCCGAACCATGAGCCGAGTCCTGGCTGGTCACGGCAGCTCCAGCTATGAACTGAGGAGCCATGGCCAAGTCACTTCATCTCTCCAGCCTGGGGTCTCCGTTGTCCTTTCAGCAAGAACCCTGTGAAAGGAGCCTGTCTTGATTTTCTTCCCCGAGGGTCCCTCCTCTGCACGGGAGCAGATCCTTCTCACCACCTTTTCACGGAGCCGGTGGGGAGTTTAGGTATTGCCTACCGGGCTCTAAGCTGTAAGGACTTCCGCAGGGAGGGGTTAGGAAGAGGACCTGCCTGGCTGGCACGTGTCCCCTCCTCTAGGACTATTTGTGACTTACTCAAGACATCCTCACCTCTGCGTTCCAGATGCCTCCCCTCCGGCCCACCCCTTCCTGCTTCACCATGTTAGACCATTTATCCTGACTTAGCTGGCTTTACCCTATAAAGCAGTTCCAGTTCCAGTTTGGGGCACATACAACGTCCATCCACCCAAGGAGTTTAAGGAGAAAGGAAGAAAGATCCCACACTAGAAGCAAAGGCTGAATTCCAGCTCTTAGTTCAAAATGCCAGGTTGGACTCTGGATCCAGCTCCCAGCCCGTGAGCTAGAAAGGGTGGCCCCACTGGGCTCATCCTGGGTGCCCAGGAGCCTGGATTCCCTTCTCTCTTCCACTTCCGACTCTCCAGGTAATCCACACCTGTGTACTTTCTGGCTTTGGGATCCTTCTGTATGGAGGACCCAGATCTGTCCTCCTCCAGAGCCTTAGTTTCCTCTTCTAGATGGTTCAATCTACCCATAAAAGAGCATGGGGACCCAGGCCTGGCCTGGCATGTTCCCTGGGGGACAAGAGGACCAGATAAATTTGCCAAGAATCAGGAGCACTGAATTTCTAGGGCCAGGGGGAAGAAGGGAGCTGTAGTGGCAGAAAACCTTGAATCACAGGGCCTGTGGCTTCTATCCACGGTGCTGTCCTGACGTCCCCTCTCTCCTCTTCTCCTACCCCCACCCCACTTAGCTTAGCTTAACACTTTCCAGCCTATGGCCCCCATCCTACCTCTCTTCCTGGCTCTAGAACAAAATTTTCTGTAGCCTGTTGGAGGTCTTGCATGCCCCTCAGATGGCTAAAATTTAACATGTCCAGAACCAACTCATAGTTCGGCCCATAACTGATTTCTCACTGTGTTTCTGCCCCACCCCTCTAGTCCCCGACCTTTGAAGCCTCAGGGGTCTCCCCCTCCTCCCTTCACCCAGCCTGTCTCTGTGGGTTCTGTCTCTTGTGCTGCGGATGCCAGGCTCTCCTTTCTGCCGCTCCCCCGCCCCGTCCTCTGTTGGGTGTTCATCATCTCTCACCTATATACTCTAGGAAGTCACCCAACTGGCTTCCATCCTGTTTCTTCACCTTTTGTGCACCCTGCTTATGACTGCCAGGGGCTTATCATTCCGGTATCGCAAAGCCCTCAGAGCCTCCCCTCTGCTTCCCGAGCGAAGCCCATCCTTGGTTCCTGTTCCTTATAGAGCATCCCAAACCCTGCAGTACCTGGCCTCAAGCAAACCGTTGTGTTTTTAACTTTCTTGTAGCACTGAGCGCTCGGGGTGAGGAGGACGGATAGATACAACTCTGCCCCAGCCGTGTTGGGCAACAGACCCTCGTTGCTCCCCTCCCCAGCCATGAAGTATTTGGATGCGGGCGGCTGGGCAGAGGGACATCCGGGAGGAAGACGCTGCAGCCACGTGGCTTTCTTAGGACGTCGCCGCAGATCCCGAGACAGGCAGCTGGAGGGCTGGCTCCCAGAATCAAGGGGTTGGGCCTGACTAGCCTGCGGGGGTGCTGGGGGCAGGCCGGCAGCCAACGATACTGACCTGGCTGCAGCAGTCACCGGGAGGGGCGCAGGAAATTAACTCGGAAAGGCGGAGACTCCTGGAGCTGGAGGAGACTGGAGGGGTCAGTGCGGCTGGCCGTTTCCCTGTTTCCAGGCGGGCCCGCATGAGATCCATCCCAGGCAGGGGAGGGGCAGCTGTATTCATTACCTCCATCCTCCTCCAGCCCGGTGCGCAGGCCTTCCTTGTCCGGGGCGCCATGAGGCGTGAGTCCAGCTGGTTGGATCCCTGCTCCGTGGGGCGCCGCGAGCGTGGGGAGGCAGCAGCCCAGCGCTGAGTGCTTCCGACGAGACCACACAGGCAGAATCGCCGTTGCTCTCAAGCCAAAAGATTGGCACATTCAGTGAGGTCATATGCCAAAGGAAGAGGGTTAGCCAACGGCGAGGCCCCCACTCCACGTGTGTCCGACTCCAAAACACATGTTCTTTCCACTACACACATGGCACCTTGGGTGAGGCCAGAGTCAAGTTTGAAAAGCTCCAAAGGAGCTCCAGCCTCCCCCCTCAAACTCTGCTGACCTGCCCTAGGAAGCGGGGGCTCTCGTTCAGCCGGTTCCCTGGTGCTGCAATCCAGGTTGCTTTTTCCTGCTCTGGTCTGGGGAAATCGGGGGTGTCACTCTATTACCATTGCATCAGCCTCCAGTTGGTGAGCCCCTCATCGTCCTTCTCATCACCTGGCTGTTCCCCGGTGTGGAGAGTGGTGTTGGATGGTCCCCCCGTGCCGTGATGCGGATGGCAGGCAGGAGCTGGGTCTGCAGGGCACTGGCCTTGCCTCGGGGAGCTGGAGGCAGGTCCTCTGTTGGCAGGAACACGCGGAGAGGCAGGAGGCCTGGCTGATCTCCACAGTCACACACGCCAGGGAAAGTGTGGGTTCCTGAGGAGGGTGTGGAAGCTGGTGGGTCTGGGGTGTCTGGAGACCATTTCCACTTGCGCTCACTTCTCTGTGCACCCCAAATGCCAGCCTATCTTTCCTGTCCCTCATTTTGATGGGCTGTAATTCTCTGGACCAGGGGCCACATCTTGGTCATCGTTGTGTCCTCTGCACGTGGTAGGTGCTTGATGCATGTTTGATAAAGGAGGAGTGGGCTTGGAGCTTCCCTCCAAACAGGGAGCCCTAAGAGGTGGTGGGGCTCCCCAGAAGGCACAGGCGCAAGCTCCTCAGCACACACAGTGTGTGAAAGCTGATATCCGGACTGTTCTAAAGGGAAGCTTGCTAAGATTCTGGATGTGGAATCAATGGATTTTTCCAGTAACTCTGAAAAGAAAAATCTCACTGAGTGAGCAGAAAATGCAAGGACAACTTTCCAAACATAGAGCAGCTCCCTCCATCCCATCTGTGATTGCTCAGCTGTTTGCCCTGGAGGATGAGGGCAGGCAGGACTGGGTCACTAAGCAACCGGGCCCTGGCACCTGCTGGCAGGAGTTGGCCTGGTCCTTCCTAAAGGGGGGGGGGGCTGGGGGCGGGGGGGGAGGGGGGATCATGCCGAGGGGCCCATGTGAGGAGGCGGGAGAGCCTCCTATGACAGGTTTCTTCTGGCTGCCTTTCCGCCATGGAGAGTGGCAGGCGGAGGGGGAGGAACCAACCCACTTCTTGTTTGTTTTCATTTCCCAGTTTACTTCTGAGCAAGACCCCGGTTTGGCAGTCCCAGTAGTTTGAGCATCCTCTGTTGGCCCAGGTGGAGTGGGGAGGGGGCGTGCTGCTCAGGGGACCCAGGCCCTTAAGTGAGCCCATTACTGGGCCTGGGAACCCAAGCCACGAGCCTTCACTGTGTGTGCCTCAGGAAGCATGCTTACTGCTCCAGGCCTCACTTTCTCCTTCTGGGATAGTAAAGGCCATCTCAAGAAATGCAGATGGATGATGAATTTTGACGTGTGGAGGGGGGTTTCACAAATGGGGTACGTGGAAGCATAAAGCTCTGTTCACAGAACAGAGAGAAGGCAGCAGCTAGGGCTCTGCTGGGAAATGGTTAGAATGAATAATAATGGCAGTGAATCATCGGGCCTTGATGTGTGGCAGGCACTGTTCTAAGTGCTTTCCATGTGCAGACTCATTTGTGCTTTCCATCTAACAGTGGGGAAACTGAGGCACAGAAGCGGTTCTCGCAGTAGGAAGGGGCAGATCCAGGATTTGGGCCCAAGTCTGATGCCAGACCTCCTAGCCCCTAAGCTGTACTGCTTCTCCGAAAGCTCTTTCCAGAATTTTCCAAGTTGAAGCCCCGGCCGTGAGGCCCAAATGTGCCCACCAGCGCATCCCCACGTCGGCAGCATCCATCCGGGAGTCTCTGAGGATGGCGCACTTTGCCAGGCCATTGAGGAGTGGGAGGAAACCAAATGTCCCCACCCTTGAGCCTTTGCGACAGCAAGAGGGCACACACTTGAGAAGACTCAGAGTTACCTGACAACCGACCGAGACACATTTCAGTGTCACCAGCTGGCTCCCGGGCAGTGGCGTGGGGTGGGGTTGGCCGGGCAGGTGGCACTGTGACAAGAGGCCATGTGTGGGCTGGTGAAGAGGCTCCGGCACCACCCGGCTTGCAAAGCTGAGGGCACACGTGGGGTCTTCAGGGAGAGGGAGCCGAGAGGGACTGCACTCCTTCCCGCAGGCAGTGCCGGCCGTGCTGGGCCCTGGGTCCAGGCCCCCCTGCGCCGCTCTCCGCCGCCGAATCATCCGAATCCCCCGTGGCACTGAATGTGCTGCACTGCGGGGAGCTGCAGCCGAGCTGAAGCTGGCGCCTGGTGGGAGAGGGGCTTCCTGCAGCCAGGGCGCCCGCGTCCCGGGCAGCCCAGGAGCGGCCTGTAATTAGAGCACATGAGCGGGGCTTCTAAAGCCACCCCCTCCCGTGGCCTTGTGACACTGCTGGCTTTGGCTCTGTGCTCTCAGAGCACGTGTGATTGTCCGAGAAGCTGAGGAAGCCTTCTTCAGAGTGTTCTCGTGCGGGGAGGTTCCAGTGTGGGAGAGGGAGGATGCAGTTTGGAGGTGGGGATGCATGGCCCTGAAGGTGAGCCTGTTCCCAGCTCCCAGCTTGATGACTTTGAGAATATGCCATGGCGCTGGGGCCTGCAGAAGAAAGAAGACAGAGAGAAAGAAGTGTTTCCCCAAATCTTCCTTTTGCTGACGCATCCATGTCCCTAGGACGTATGAAGTTGGAAAGCCAGACATAGCTCCTTGACCGTGGCCAGCCATGGCCGGCTGAAGGGAGAGCGTGTGAGGCCGGTTGGGGAGTCCCTGCGCCTTGAGTCACCTAACAACTCCGGTTGCTCCAGAACGGGGGTGCCTGGGCCAGTTTGTCTCCAGGCCCCTTCTAGATCTGTGTGCCTGAGCCCCTCTGGAGAGTCCCCTGGGAAGCTCTAAGACGCTCAGCTCGCTGTAGAGCTCCTCTGAGTTGGGCTGGGCTGTCTGGGACAGCCCGAGGGTCCAGCCATTTCTTAGTCGTGCAGGAGAGTGGCCGGCGCCCAGACAAAGAGCCAGCCCCTGCAGGATGAGGGCCACCTTGCTCACAAGTGGGATTGACTGCTCACTTGCGTGGAAGACAGAAAGTAAGGGACACTCCCAACTGTATGGGAACCAGATGAAACTAGCTAGCTACAAGGCCTCCAGTTGCCCCTGACCTTGGAATCCCCTTTTTTAAAATTGTGATAAAACAGACATTACACAAGTACATTGACAGTGTTGTGTGGCCAATCACACGACCATCTCCAGAACGTTTCTGTCCCCAGCAGCCAGCAGCTCCCCATCCCCCTGTCCCCACAGCCAGCCCCATTCTACTTTCTGCCCCTGGGAATTTGACTGACTCGAGGAACCTCCTATAACTAGAATCACACAGCATCTGTCCTTTCGTGCCTGGCTTATTTCACTTAGTGTAATGTCTTCAGGGTTTATCCATGTAGCGTGTGCCGTAATTTCCTTCCTTTTTATGGATGAATAATATCCCATGGCCTGTCCACACCACACTTTGTTTATCTATCCATCCGTCAGTGGGTTGCTTCCGTCTTTTGGTTTTTGTGAGGAAAGCTGCTGTCAGCAGGAGTGTGCAAATACCTGTTTGAGTCTTCGTTCTTGCTTCTTGTAGGTATCAACCCAGAGGTAGCCTTCCTGGATAATCTGGTGGTTCTTTCCATTTAATCTTTCGAGGACTTGCCAGTCCGTTTACCAGGTGGCTTCACCATTTCACGTTCCCACCAGCAATGCCCAGGGTTCCAGTTTTCTCCACGATCTTGCCAACGCCTGCTATTTTCTTGGTTTTTGATGATGGCCATCCTAATGAGTACGAGGTGGCGTCTCATTGTGGTTTTTCATTTGCGTTTCCCTAATGATGAGTGATGTTGAGCCTCTTTTCCTGTGCTTATTGGCCATCTGTTTGTCTTTGGAGAAATGTCTATTCCAGTCTTTTGTCCATTTTTAAAATTGGGTCTTTTTGTTGTTGTTTTTGGGTTGCTGGGGTTCTTTATATATTCTGGATAGTGATCCTTTGTCAGACATATGATTTACAGTGGAATCCTCTTTAAATTGTTTCTGAAAGAGGAGCATCCAGGCTCCAGACTGACTGGAGCCTGGGACGGGGTCTTGGGACCCACTCTGTCACCCTGCCCACCGTCATCCCTGACTCACTCCACAGTGCTCTGGTTCTGGGTGCTCTGTCGATAGGTGCCATGGACCAGGAACCCTATAGGAGCCGTATACAATTCTAGAACCTCTTGATCTCCCTATATTTGTTTTGGGGTTTTGTGTGCATGTGTACAAGCATGTGCACGTACGTATGTCTTATTACTTCTTTGTGTTTCCTTCAGTTCATTAGGCAGATGTTTAATGAGCCCCTCCTGTCTGCCAGGCACCGTTCTGGGAGCTGCATCAGTGATTGGGGCAGTCCCTGTCCTCGGGGAGCTTGCATTCTGTCATCAAGCTGATCAGCATGTGTGTGATGTGCGCTGTTTGGCAGAGACAGCCAGGGCCACTGTGTCCAGCCACAGCCAGTCTGCGGGGGAAGGGGGCCCAGGGAGAGTGTCAGGGAGCCCCCCAGGGCAGAGTGCACGTGCAGCTTTGTAGAGGGCAGAAGAGCAAGCGGTGTCTCTGGGGCCCACGGTTGAGAGGGATAGAGTCCATCTAGGCCTGCAAGGGGGGTCCCTGGGACTAGGGTAAGCAAATACGCTGGTTTGCCCAGGACTGTCCTGATTCTAGCACTGAAAGTCCTGCACCCCAAGAAAACTCTCAGTCCCTGGTCACCCTACCTGGGACTCAGGAGTTGAGACCCCTGCTGACTTATCCACGAGGCATAGTGGTGTGTGATGTCAGAAGGGCCCACGGTTCTTTATGGGCCCACAAAAATGTTTTAATTGCTCTTAAAATCAGGGGGGAAGAAATTAACTTTTAGGTTGAAGAATGTGCTTTCTTATCTGATATTAATATATTTTTCTTTATATCAATGCTATCCTAAAATAGCATTGATATAAAGCTATTATATCATGCTATTATAAAATAGCATTTCCCATCTTTTTTTTTTTTTTTTTGGAGGAAGAGGGCCCCTCAGCCCCGAAGACAAAAGTGCTTAGGATGCACAGAGTTGTAACGTGGCTCTGGCTGACGGGCCTGTGAGAGATCGAGGTGAAGGCAAGAGGACTCCCATGTTGAGTCAGCCCCACCAACCAGCCTTTCTCTGCCCCACCAGACAGCTGACTACGGATGATGATGCTGGCCACAATGACAGTTCACTAGCCACTGTTTATTGAGTGCTTGCTGTGTACGTGAAGTGTGCTAAGCACTTCCAGATGTGCGATCTCGTTTCATCTCTGCGACAAATGTGTCAAGAAGGCCTTGTTGTCTGTGCTTCACAGACAAATCCGAGTCTCGGGGAGACCGCCTGCACAGACTGAGGGCACGCAGCTGTGCAGGGCTGTGTCGTCTAGGGGTGAGGAGCAGGGACGCTGGGTAATAACATACCAACCTCACTGAGTGCTTTCAGGGACTAAATGGGATTGTGACTTGGGAGGTCCCGGCCTGTTGGCGATTTTTGTCACGATCATGAGGCCGCAGATCCAAGGCCCCAGGGCTCTCTAGGCCTCCTGCAGGTGGCTGGTGTTCTCCACCCCGGACTCACCGCAGATGACCTGCCCCTGCTTGTAGACTGAGATGGCCGTCTGCGAGAGGGAGGGACACTGTGCTCAGGCTCCATGCTGGCCCCCTGGGGAGCCCGCCGGCGCGGCCCTCATCGGGTCCCCACACGCCGAGCCGCGCTGTCTGGTGCTTCCTCTTGGGGCCCGCACCTCTGCCTTCCCTCCGCAGGTGGCCTGCGCTCTCCCAAGGACAGGGACCGTGGCCTGCCGGTTTCCTGTCCCAAGGTGACTTTCACAGCCCTCACCCCCTGGGCAACTCAATCAGTTACTGTTGACTGACTGTCTGCATTGACCATCTGCTCTAGGTTTTCGTCTTCGGTCTCTTTCCAGTTTCTCAAATCCCACCCCCTTCTTACTCCCTGCTCCTCTGCATCCCCCCATCAGAGCAGCTCAAATCCCAAATCCCGCATGGTTATGCTTATACGGATGGCTCCCTGCTGAAACTTCCTTCCTTCCTTCCTCTGCTGGGAACAGCCTACTGGAGAACACACTTGAGGAGTTTCCAACCCTTTTATTTCTGGGATGTTGGACAGAGCCAGAGAGGGTTCTGGGAGAATCAAGCCCTTCACGGTCCAGGGTGTGGCTGGGGCGGCCATTCCAGAACATGGGCCCTCCAGGACCTGGGAGGGGGCCCTGTGGTGAGACCCATGGGGCTTCCTCTTTCCCATCTGCTCGAGGCTGTCACCAAGGGACCAGTGAGCCTTGAATGTGGTCTGGGCGTTGAGCAGGGCGTTCCGAACCCAGCCCAGACAGAGGGGTGTCTGCCCCTTTCCCTCAGGGGTCCCTATTTAGGACGGGCATGAGAGAAACATCAGGTGTTTGGGGCCCGCGCCGCTCTAGGGGAGCAGGGTGGCCTGGAAGGTGTCTGCGGATGGTCCTTCTCACACAGTCCAGCCTGAGGCTCTCCCCGCTGACATAGGCCTGGGGGTGCTCTCCGCCCAAGGGGCAGAAGAATGGCTGCTGACAGATTTGCTAAGAGCTGAGAAAGAGGAAATGCGGCAAAGGCTCATGGAGACGGGCTTCCGGGGTAGTTTTTGTTTTGTTTTCTTGAGTGGTGTGAGTTAGGAAGGTGTGGGCCTCCTTGAGCCTTGCTGACGGACGAGTAGAGAAAGCAAGCGGCCAGTACTGAGACCAGTCACGCCGTAGACGTTAGAAACGTCTGGATACTGTCTCAGGCCAGTTCTTACCCCTGCGATTCGGGTAAGCCCGGCCATCCTCCGAGGGGCCCCACCCCCACCCCCAATTCTCTGAAATAGAAGAGGAAGCAGTGATGAAAGAAACCACCCCCTCCTCGAGGTAAACTCGTAGTGCTGCAGAGGCGTCTCACTTCATGATTTCACAGAGGAGGACACTGAGACCCTCAGAGGGGAGGTGACTTGCTGGTGGAGGTCACGGGTCATGGTGGTCTTGCATTCGTTCTGACCAGGAAACTGCAAAGAGCTGAGCAGGGCTGGCCGCCAGGCAGAGCCGGCAGTCCGTGCAGCCCGGGCCTTCGCATCAGCCCCTTGGGGTGCGGGTCCGTGGGAGGTGCTCCTGGACCTGACTGCAGTCCATGGCAGGGCTCGGGGCTGGGCGCCACCCAGGCCACCCCACACTGTCCCGGTCACCTCCTTGGAGGTCATGGAGAGCTCGACGGAGCCTCGCAGCAGGTACCAAAGCAGCACAGTCATCAGCCATCACGTCTGTCTCCCTCCAGGGAACATCTAATTGGGAAGATGAGACTAACACGTGTGAAATAATAATTAGACCATAAAAGGCCGCGTACAGTTAGACCCAAATGCAGCCACACAGGCTGTGAAGGCACCTCCACGGTCCTTAGAGTGCTGGATGCCGAGGCCCATGGCGTGTGGTAATTGGCAGCTTGGCCACGACAGGACTCTGAGGCGTCGGGGCCCCGGGGCTGGGGTTTGGGAGTCAGTCCCCGAGCCAGGGAGTGAGCCTGGCCTTCCGCCTGCCTCCCTTCCTCCGCCGGCGTGTCGCCTCCCCGCAGGAGCCAGGAGGAGAGCAAGCCCAACCCCAGTGAAGCCATGAAGCCTTTGCCTGCTTGTGGCCAAAGTGCCCACGAAGTGAGAGCCAAGTACAAAAGGCCGGTGTGCCGGGGGAGGACGCAGCTCTCAACAGGAGTATCGTTCAGGAGGAAGGCGGCGCCCAGCACAAACCTCTATATTAACCTTTCTCCGTTTGGGAATTAAAATGGCAGGGATCTCCTATATTAGGAGAGCAGAGAACGAGGAGAATGCCGTGGGCCGGGGAACTTTCATTCAGGACGCTGAGGAGACGGCGCTAGGGGAGAGGCGGGCTCCGTATTCTGAGCGGGACAAACGGGCCCGCGGGGTAGTGCAGAGGGGGGACGCGCCAGATCCCCTAAGTAAAGTTTTACTGAAACACAGCCACGCTCATCCGTGGCCGCTCTGAGCTACGACGGCGGGGTTGCGTAGTTGCAGCGAAGACCGTATGGCTAGCAAAGCCTCGAATATTTACTCCCTGGCCCTTGACAGAACAAGTGTGCCAGCTGCTAGTGCAGAGAGAGGAATGAACACACTCCATGGCACGGTGGCCAACCCTGATGAAGTGCTCAAGGAGAGTGGGAAGTGGGATTGGCTCCTAGGGGTAGGGCTTCGTAGGCCCGGGAGGATAGGAACAGTATGTGCCTTTGGATGGGTTTGATCATGTCCACAATGTGTTTGCAGCCGTGATCTCATCTGGTCTTACCTTTGCATGCATCCTATTAGGCAAAGAAGGATTTGTATTTCAAATCGATAGGTGAAACTGAGGACAGAGACTGAGGCTTAAAGAGGTTATCGGATTTCCTCAAGATCGCTTAGTTAGTAATGGGGGTCAGAGCCCAACTACATGCATAAGCATAAGTTCATCCCGCAGGCTTTTCTTGAGCCTCTGCTTGTTCCCAGCTGCAACTAGGCTCTGGGATGCCGTGACAGGTAAGGGAGGAGTAGGTACTTCTCTCACAGAACTCAGTCTGCACTGAAATCCAAGGCTCACGGCACTGCAATTCCTAGGAAGAAGTAAGATCTTTCTCTCCCCCAACCCCTTGTAGGCAATGGGGAGACATTGAAGGTTCTTGAGCAAGTATCTATTATCTGCTTCATGCTCGGTGCCAGTAGGCATAAGAAGAAATAGAAGTATGGTATAAGTCATTAAGAAAATTCACTCTAGTTGGGAAGACAACTCAAGATAGGTAGTTTACTTGGAGGTTAATATAAGTGGAGGCATATTTAAGCGCCAGACAGTATAGTGCTAGCTTTAAATGTGGGTTAGCTTTAACCTTGCTGGGGCTCAGTTTCTCCATCTGTGAAATGGGAATTCGCATGAATTTGTGGTGAGGATGACATGAACTGATACAGATCATCACCATCGTTCAGGGCAGGAGTGGCCAGAGTGGCCAGAGAGGCCTGGACAGAGTGAAGGACCTCAGGTAGACCGACGGGAGCAATACGATGAAAGCATTGTGAAGGAAGAAGAGGCTGAGAAGTTGAAGAAGAGGGAGAGTAAAATTTTTAGCAAAAGTGAGGTTTGTGTGATTCAGGTCAAAAGAAAATGGGCATGAAGTTATCTGATGTGTCAGAGTGTGTCTGATGCTCCTGAGCCTGCTCCTCACCCTGGGGCCCCCCTCACGGCTGGGGCTTTCGGAGGCTGCCCTGTGTCCACCTGGGGATACTAGAAACCACAGGACTCATTCAGAGCCTCTTCTTCCGCCGTGACCAAAATTAAGACCTGTGTCATTGGTTAGAATGCAGAATTCACCGATGTTTGGGTTTCTGCTTAAAGTAAAATTCAACTTGGGGTAGATCTGCTCTGAGGTAGGCCCCAGAGCACAGGGGATGATCCTCTTAATTTCGTTGTTGAGGATATGTATTTTTTTAAGTTAAGGACTTAAGTTTTAAGTTAGGACTCCTGGCACCCAGCCTCTTCACGTAGCTGTACCCTCATACCCTTGAGCACTGAGAGGCAACACAGCCCCTTCCATGGCTCAGGATATGGGAGCACAAACCTATTTTTCACCAGCACTGTGGCTGTGCCGGCTGCGTTGGGAGCAGCTAAAGCATCTGCCTCCAGTGCCAGGGGCTGAGTCGGAGCAGACGCATGCCATGCTGCCCCGAGACGCACAGACCCCCTGCGAGAGACACCTCGGCGGCCCATGTCGAAATGTGTGAAATCCTAACAGAGTGAGGTCCCCCTTCTGTCTCCATCTTGCGCCATCCCGGGGAGACAAAACTCTATCTGCCTGGTTTCTAGCTTCGTACCCGTGGGGGGAAACCAATCTTTCACTTTGAGGACTTGAAAATCGGACAGGTGAATAAAAATGGAGGTCTTTGCCTTACCCCGTGAAGACTCTTATATTATTGATCTTGTTCACACAGCAGATACTTGCCTTTTAGGTAAATCTTTGGGGCAGTGAATATCTGTGGGTGCCAGAGCGTTAATTGTGCTGCTGGGTGGGGACCCTTGGTGTCTGAAATTGCCCACAAGGGGTCTATGCCAGTTCTCCTCAAACATTGCTGCCCGTTAGAATTACCTGGGAGAGTAAAAAATCCCGATGCCTAGGCTGTACCCCACACCATACATCAGAATCTCCAAGATGGAGCCCAAGCAAGGTTTCTAGAGATCCGCTAGATGATTCTGTGTGTAGCCGAGTTTAAGAACCACTGGCCTAGATTCTGTACCCTCCCTGGGAGGGGAAAGGATCCGTGGACTCTCGCGACTGTGGCTCGCTGGCTGACTGGCTGGCCTACTTCGGCAGGTGATTCATTCAATCCGTGGGTCAGAGCTTGTCTGCCAGATGGGGTGGGCAGGAGCCATACCAGCCCTGGGGGCTGACCTTCCAGCCTGGGGGTGCTCCACATGCTGGCCACACAGGGCTCGGGGCACTCCCGGATGGGGTGGTGAGATCAGGATGGCCATCTTCTGCGTCAGTCCGGGAAGGGGTGGCCTCAGATGCTTGCGTCACTTCCCCAGGTTTGTGGTGGGCAAGGGGGAGGAATAGATGGGCTATCTGCTGAAGAGAAGGGGAACAGGAAGATGAAACCTTTACTTACAGCAGCTATGACTTGCTATACCCAAACCCAGGCCTGGAATAACTGACTTTTGAAAGCCATGAACCAGCTGCCTTTTCTTACAGGGAAATGGCTGTAGCTCACTTGGAAACTATGAGAGGAGATCTTCCAGGAGCTTCTAGAGTTTCCTTTCCATTATTTAACTCTTTTTTGGGTAGATGAATATGAGAAAGCTGTCAGCTCCTGAGGAGGGGACAGCCTGTGTGCTTCAGAGATGGGTAGAATGGAGCCCAGGATAGGAACCAGGTAAGTGGTCTTTCTGACTGGCAGCTCCCACGGTTGAGCCGTGGCCGGGTACATCTGGTCCCATAGAGGTGGTCCAGTTTGGGGGGGCGGTTTCCGGGGAGGTCCATGTCTCTGGGAACTAGCTGTGGGAAGGGACCGGGAATGAGGAGCTCCATGTGAGGATCTCCGGATTGATGCATCGCTGGTGAGTGAAGACACTTTCTGAGGTTCACAGCGGTTGTTGCTTACCTCGGGCCTAAAGGAGGTGCCCTGGGGTGTGCTTCCCCTTGGGTGCTCTTGGATGGAATCACGGTCCAGTTCCAGAGCCCGAGTGGCCATGCAGGAAAGGGTGGCTCCCGCGTGCTGGCAGCCGCGTCCCACTGGAGAGATTGGAAGGCCCTCCTCGCCATCTTTGCAGGGGACGTGGTGCCCCTGGGTCCTGAGTCCTCTGGGGCCTGGCCCACTGATCCGATTCACCTTGGAAGAATGTTTCACAGGGCCCATAATTTCTGGGCCTTAGTCTGACAGCTGCACACCCCAGCCCTCATGGAATGGCATGGAATTTCAGTGGTCATTATGGGAGTGGCAGAAGCGACCGTCCTAAGTTGTCATGTGGTGAATTGAGAAGAACATGGGCTCCAGACATGGACGCACTCTGTTCCCGGCTCCACTCAGATGCTCACTAGCGGTGGCTGCACGAGCGTGCTCCGTAACCTCTCTAGGCCTCAGCTTTGTGATCTGTGAAATGGGAGTGGTATGAGGGAGGGTATGAGAAAGGGTGGAGCACAGGGCTGGTACCGGCAGGATCCCTGAGGAAGAGGATGGGGGGAGGGGCAGCCGGACCAAGGGAAGATGCGGTGATGGAAAGGGGTGTCGGCTCATCTCCATGTAGAGGGGTGATGGGGGGCGGGGGGAGGCCACACCAGCTCCCCGTGGCAGCCACAGAACCTGACATGTTATCAGCTCTGTCGGGTTGCAAAGTGGGAGGAGGAAGGGCGGGCATCCTGCTGAGTGTGCCCTATGTTTGGGGACGGCCTGCTGAAGGGATGACTGCGGGGACAGGCTCCGGTAGGGGGTCCTCTTGTGTTGCACCGGGCGCTGTTGCCGTGACAGGGCCGCTGGGAAATCTGCCAGCCAAAGCACACTCCTGCAGGAGGGTGCTGGGTGGTAGCAGGGAGGCAGCGGGGAGAACACAGGGGCCCTGCCTCTCTGGGCCTCAGTTTCCTCATTTGCCAAAGGAGAATCCTGACCCGCCCCAAGTCTGCTCAACTTCTAAAATCAGGTGAATTCTGGGTGGCTTTTTACCAACTTACTTGTGTTCCCAAACCATGGCCCCCGCTGCACACGGGCAGCATGAAGACCGCATCCGGAGGCTGGGCGGTGGTGAAGTGGAGAGAAATGCAGGGAATTGATTGAGGGACAGAGTTGCTTAGACCCCAGAATTCGCCCCCACAGTGTGAAAACCTATGACCTCCATCTCGTTCCTCAGCGTTGTTCTTCCCTTATCCTTCCTTGGGGGGGGGGAGCGGGGGCGGGGGGGGTGGGCAGCAGGGGAACCCCTGGGAAGAACACAGCAGAACAGCCCTGGGATTTCCTTGTAGGTCTGCACCTACCAACTCAAGTTACTGAGCTCCTCTGAGCCCTGGTTGTCTCACCTGAAAATGTAGGTAATAATCTCCATCTCACAGAGTTTAGGTTTGTGAGGATTAAAAGAGACAGTGCTTGCCAGGTTCTTGGTACAGAGGAGGTGCTAAGTAGATGTTGGTTGTCCCCATGCCCCAGGAGAGAAGGCTGATTCTCTCAATTATTGTAGAAGAACAGCCCCCTGTCCCCTTCCGGTTCACTCATTCATTTGACAAATATATATGGTTGACCCCTGAGCAACTTAGGGGTTGGGGGCGCTGCCCCCCAGCACAGTCAAAAATCTGAGTATAACTTTTGACAGCCCCTAAACGTAACCACTAATAGTCTGCTGTTGCCCAGAAGCCTTACCAATAACATGAACAGTCTATTAATACAATTTTGCATGTTATATGTATTACACACTGCATTCTTACACTAAAGTAAACTAGAGAAAAGAAAATGTTATTAAGAAAATCATAAGGAGGGGCACCTGGATGGCTCAGTCAGTTGAGCGTCCACCTCTTAATTTCGGCTCAGGTCATGATCTCGGGGCTGTGGGATTGAGCCCTGAGTTGGCTAGCGGGGAGTCTGCTTGAAGATTCTCTCCCTCTGCCCCTTCCCCACTCGTGCTCAACCTCTCTCTCTCTCAGATAAATAAATAAGTAATTAAGTAAGTAAATAAATAAAATCTTAAAAAATCATAAGGAAGAGAAAATAACATTTATAGCACTGGACTATATTTATATATAAAAAAATTCCTGTATAAGTGGATTCACGCAGTTCAAACCTGTGTTGTTCAAGGAGCAACTGAACTTCTTATTATGTGCGAAGTACTGTGGCCGGTGATGTACGGCCTGGGCTGATGCTCATGTGCCCTTGGTCCCCTGGGTCTGGCTGAATTGCTGTCGTTCCCATCAGCATATGCTGGGACCGTGTGTACATTCCTGTCTCTCCGGCTCTCCTTGCTTCCTCCGGGAGACGGTGCCTTGCATTTCTCTGCAGCTCCCATAGCATCTCAATGCAATCTTTTCCCTAGTAACCCTCGGTAAGCAAATGCTGTTCTGCTGATGCACCGAATTCGTCGTCCGTGCCCGTGTGCTGGGCACGTTCATATTAGTCTCGCAGCAAGCCCGAGGGGTAGGCATTGTTCCCATTTCACAGGTGAGGAGACTTAGATTTCAGTTACTTCCCCGGAGCTGGCCGGCTACCCAGTGGCACCACTGGGATTTATCTCTGATTGTTCTCACCCTGCGCCCATGAGATTAGTTTTCACCGCGCGGGACTGGTGCTCCCTTATTCGAGGTCTTTGGGAGGGTCTGGTCCTCCCCTTTCTCATCCGGAGAACCACTGCGCACCCACTCTCACTTCTGTGTCTGTTCCAGAATGTCTGTAAACCCGCCGAGGAGACGCAGCGGCCGCCCACACTGCAGGAGATCAAGCAGAAGATTGACAGCTACAACACCCGGGAGAAGAACTGCCTGGGCATGAAGCTGGTGCGTCCGGGGAGGGGGGGGGTTGTTGGAGGGCTGCCCGCCCCACCCGGCCCCGCCCTCGCCCTCGCCCTCGCCCTCGCACCAGGCCCCGGCCCCCCCCCCCCCCCCCCCCCCCCCGCCGCCGCCCCTTCCACTGGGGGCTCCTGTGCTCTCCCTCTGGATTCCGGGGAGGCCCCTCGGAGGCCCCTCCCCTTTCTTCAGGCCTCGGGAGGCCTCGGGGCTTGTGCGAGGCCGTCAGGGACCCCCGCGGGCTGCGGGGAAACAGAATGGGCTTTAGAGTAAGATCCAGGTCAGTCGCTGGCTCGTCCCCTTTTTCGCTTTGGGAAACCTTCGAGCTTCGGCGTAAAATAGAGCTACCAGTGCCCATTTGTCGGAGCTCTTGTGGGAATTAAGTACCATACAAAGACCTCAAGAACTGGTATTGCTTGGCCCCCAGGAAGTCCTCACGAGGGGAGTTCGCAGCTCCTGTCCTCTCCCTCTTGGTTGGTGCACTTCTACCGCCTGCGTCTGGGGAAGCTTCCCGAGACTGCACAGCTCCGAGGGGAGGCTCGCAAAGGCCATCTGCAGTGGGAAGGGGCGAAGGTAGAAGAACCCTGCCCCCTGCTGGTGGCTGCTGGCAACTGGCTCTCTGGGGCTTCAGCCAGATGGAGCGCTAGAAAATCCAGTCTCCCACGGTCCTGGGCTTAAGTCTTGCAGGCTGCCCCGTTTTGGAAAGAAATGCAGGAGTAAATGCAGTGGGCTGGTTTTGCGAGGACCTCATTACAGAGCCTTCCTGCTCCTCCCTGGTTTGGAGGGACAAACTAGAGAGGCCACTCCAGACCCTGCCTCCTAGGAGCGGGGACTCAGCAAAGGCAGGGGACTGGGGCAGGAAGCCTGAGCCCTGGGAGGGAAAGCCAGAGGAGCTCCTCCTGTCCTCTCGGGTTGCTGGATACTGCAAGCCTTCTCCTGGCCCAGTGCGGGGCAGGCAGGGGGACATCATCTCTGCCCTCTGGCACCTGCAGGTCTGCAGACACAGGAAGGAACTCGGGGCGGGAGGGGAGGGCCTGCCTGGGATGGCACTATTTGGAAAGGCCTCTGCACACCCCCCCCCAACCTGGTGCAGTGACTCAGAGTGGCAGATGGGATCATGCAAGATAGACGTGAGCGGACCCATATGACGTCCCCTCCGCAGAGTGAAGATGGTACTTACACGGGTTTCATCAAAGTGCATTTGAAGCTCCGGCGGCCGGTGACGGTGCCTGCTGGGATCCGGCCCCAGTCCATCTATGATGCCATCAAGGAAGTGAACCTGGCGGCCACCACCGACAAGCGGACATCCTTCTACCTGCCCCTCGATGCCATCAAGCAGCTACACATCAGCAGCACCACCACGGTCAGCGAGGTCATCCAGGGGCTGCTCAAGAAGTTCATGGTTGTGGACAATCCCCAGAAGTTTGCACTTTTTAAGCGGATACACAAGGACGGGCAAGGTATGCGAGGGCAAGCTCCCCGTCAGAGACCACCTCTCCCGCTAAACCCCTGCCAGACTTGGGAGGGGAGGGCTGGGCTTCCCCGGGGCGCCGCCGCCCAGCCACGTGGCAGAGAGCTGGATGGTAAGCTCATGCCTGCTCCCCGCGCCCCCCACTTTATATGTAACTGCAGGAAACCACAATGTGGGCTCCCACTTCCTAATCTGTGGCATGGGAGAGAAACCACCCACCATTCCTAATCTTTTGGGGAGGGTGATGTGAATGGAAACATGCGTCAAACTCTGGGCAGACACCGAAGATAAAAGGTCATCATGCCCTATTCATGTCATTAGATTCATTTCATTAGGCTGAAAGGATGGCTCCTTCCTGTTATGGCCACCCCTTGTCTGCATTTCCATCCCTGCCCCTCTTTTCTGAGATGCGCCTCCAGCCCCCTCTCTCGGTTTGCAGTGTTCTTCCAGAAACTCTCTATTGCTGATTGCCCTCTCTACCTGCGCTTGCTCGCCGGGCCTGACAATGACGTCCTCAGCTTCGTGCTCAAGGAGAATGAAACCGGAGAGGTGGAGGTAGGTCTGGGCCCCTTTGCTCGGTGCCCGAACCCAGCCCTCAGGGCACCCTGGCTGGGTGCAGGTGGGCATTGTCCTCACTGCCAGCATAGGCGGGGGCCACGCGGCAGTAGCCAAGGCAGCTGGGAAAATGGCCTGGGAAAGTTGAGGCCTGGGGAAGTGCTGGGCCGCAGAGGTTTCGCGCCTAAAGCCAGGATTGTCAGCATCCTGGGGGCGCAAGTCAGGGCCGGTGTCTGGCACGGCCTGTGGAAAGAAAGGATTTCGTGTGCTTTTTTCCCTGAAAACCCAGGGTGGAGGGGCACTGAGAAATGCCTGTGTCCAGGCCCCGGCTGTTTTTGCTCCAGGCTGGCCTGAGGCCCCACCAGCTCCATCTCTGGCCTCCACTGGATATGGAGATTTTTGAGCCATTTGTCTCTTCCTGGTTCTTAAAAGCTGGCCTCCTTACTCAAAGGGGAGTTCATCAGAGTCCAGTCTGGTGGCACGGAGTCGCGTGGAATCAGGCTGGTGCTCTGCGTGGCCTGGGATACTTGGGAGGCATGGAGGAGTGACCGAGGGCGGTTGTTTGTCACGCTGCGGTCAGTGGAGGCCTAGGGTTTGGGGGAGCAGTCTCGGGGGTCACTGTGGAGATCTGGGGGATCCAGGCAGGGTAGGGCCCTGTCCCTTCACCCTGCTTCAATCAGGCAGCTCTGCTTCCGTCTGATTTACACATTAAAGTGCATAGGACTTTGTTTGAAAAACGTACTCTGCTGACAGTGTTTGGACACCGCGGGCCCAGCGCAGAGCTCGTGGGCCTGGGAGTTTAGAGACGGGGCCCTAATTCCCTTTCTGCTGCCGCAAGCCCTGTCCCCGTAGGTCCGTCGCCTCCCGTCTGTGGACTTCAGTCTTCTTAGTTAGGCAGTGTGGGGATTAAACTAGGTAAACCTTCATATTCTTCTGTGCTCAAAAGAGCTTAGGAGTCAAAATCCTTGGCTCCACAGGGTGGGGTGGTGAGGGCTGGGGGGGCTCTGCTCCTGGGTCAGCCTGAGAGCAGTCAGACTTGCCTTCTGCCCAGAGAGGCCAGGTCCCATTGGGGCAGGCCTGGGCCAGCCGGCTTCTCCAGAGCTTTACAGGTTCTGGGATCTCATTAGCTGCTCTGCCAGCCAAGGGAGGCAGGGACCCTCATTCCGTGGCAGATGAGCACATAGGACAGAAGGGTGCAGTGATGTGCCCAAGGTCACGCGGTGGAGTCAGGCTGAAACCCAGTCTCCGGAGGCCAAGCCCAGCTCTCCTCCACCTGCCTCTTGAGGGTCTGCACGCTGAGAGCCTGTTGCTCAGCACCCCCAAAGCAGACAGCCAGACAGGCCGGCAGGGGCCCAGGGCGGCCCCAGCATCACTGTTCAGGCCTCAGCTGCCATGGAGAAAATGTAAGATGGTTGATGCTCCAAATAAAACACCGCTCATGGACTTGTACCTCTGGGTCATGAGATGTCAGGATTTGAAATATGGTTGCCGGTATGACACGGGAAACCCAAGCTTTCTCCACTGCAGCTATTCAGTAGCAACCCCCCTGTAAGCTGTGTGCAGATGGAGGCAGCGGGGGGTTGGGCGGGGCCCTCAGGTCGGGCGGCTTCTGACCTGTCTCCTATTCCGTTTTCCCCCCAATCTCCCTCGTGCCTCGCAGTGGGACGCGTTCTCCATCCCCGAGCTCCAGAACTTCCTAACAATCCTGGAAAAGGAGGAGCAAGACAAAATCCAACAAGTGCAGAAGAAATATGACAAGTTTAGGCAGAAACTGGAGGAGGCCTTAAGAGAATCCCAGGGCAAACCTGGCTAACCGGTCCTGCTTCCTCTTCTGGTGCCCGTGGATTTATTTTCATTATTAATTATTATTTTGCAACAGACACTTTTTCTCAGGACACCTGTGGCGGGTGCATCTGTGCCCCCCCTTCCCCGCCGGCAGTTCCAGATGTGGCACGAAACCTCTGAGGGACATGCGTGCTCGCGGGCCAGGCCCCCGCCTGCCACACACCACCTCCGAGGAGCAGGACTGGGGAGGGGAGGTGGTGGTGGCAGGGGTGGGGAGGAGGGAGAGAAGAGCCTTGGATGTCAGCAATCCACGAGCCCTTGGTAAGCCAACCAGCTGCCTCTCTCATCACCAGACTGGAATGGTTCGCACCAGCCGGCAAAGGAAAGAAGAAAGGTTTTAGAGCTGTATGTTCTTTCTCTGGGTTTTATTCTTCTTCAATTTCTCTCTTATTTGCCACCCATAGACCTTTATTTATGAATCAAAAATTGTAGCATATTCCTTGAGCAGGTCGGGGCTAAGCCCCCGAAAGCAGGATAATGCTCATTAGAGGATTGCCCCCCACTGTCCCAAGGTGCCCGTTGTTCATGCTCAAGGGAAGGTCCTAAAGCCACTGGCCCCAGATGCTCAGGTAGGGAGCACCAAAGCTGAGGCTGGCTCAGAGATTTCCAGAGAAGCCACAGCCTGCCTTGGCCCTCATCACTCAAGAGTCTGCACACACGTAAACCCAAAGGCATATATTTATCTGCACGTGTGTGATGCCTCGTCACTTCTTTGTCAACAAGCGTTTGTTTTTAAGTTACAACTTGGAGTTTCATATTGCCATCATCCTCACGTGTTTTCACGAAGGGAAACCAGCCATTTGCCATTTTTAATGTCTCCTGCTGAGTACGGAAATCAGGCAGTCAGAGGAAGCCAAAAAGCATTGCAGAGAAATGTGTCCAACTTGTCCTCAGCCTTCCCCCGGCCAGAGAGCAGGGGAGGGCCTGGCCGCCCTGCTTTCCCGCGTGGCCTTCCGCACGGCCTCCTTCCTCCCACCGGGACTCTGGGGTCTCCAGGTGCTGCCAGAGGAGCTGCCTTGAATACAGACGGGGATCCTCCCAACTCAGCCGACTTGGAGTCCTTTGTGTTCCGAAGCCCGGGCCAGCCCGTGGCCCTGCGCTCCGCGAGCTTGTGGGCCGGCCTCCGGCTGACCTCAGTGCCTTTTTGTTTTCAGAGAGAGACGGGAGCAGGGCGCACCTGCTTGACGCTTGCTGCTGGCTTGCTCCTGCCAGAAAGGGGACCATGGTGGTGCGGGAGGCGAGGCCAGGGGAGCCCTCCCTCCGAGAATGGGGCGAGAGTCACAGACCTCCTTCCCCTCTAATGTCCTGGGCTTTGACTCCCAATAAGTGATGTCAAACCCCATGGACAAGGTGGATCAGATCCCCAACCTACACCTGTACTGGATCCTTGTTCGGGTGCAAACGGAAAAATAAACTAGCCAAGCAACTGAAGCAAGTGGCCAGGGCTGCAAAGACCCTCCAACGCAGAGGGAGAAGGACTTTTCACGGCCAAAGCAGGGCCGGCTTTCCAGTCCAGCCTCTGAGAGATCACTTCTTCGCTGTCCTCTGCCTTCCCAGGTCCTTCCTGGGTTGGGTTGAGCCCCAGCTTCTTTGTGTAGCCTCAGAAGTCCCCTCCGCAACCCTTGCTGTGTCCACACCGCCCCTGATCCCAGAAGGAATGCTGCCCCCACGTCACAAAACTGTGTGTAGTCTTCAGAGCTGCAAAAGCAAGACAAGCTAGCAGCTCCAAAAGACTTTTTAGGCCCCCAGAACCCTGGTTCTCTGCCATCTCATGCTCAGCCTTATTGCTTCTCTCCCTTAAAAAAAATCTCTCTCCCTGCTGTGTACTAAAGGGCGCGGGTAGAGAGTCCTTTTCCTTCATGCTGCATGTCTTTAACATTAATGGAAGGCACAGCTCCTGCTGCAGCTGCTGTGAATGCTGCTGAGAGCCTCCCTCTGGTGGGGGCGGCTATTTTATTTTTGAGGAGGAAAATAAAGTCATGTACATATATACATAAAGGCATATAGCTATATATAAAGAGGGGTGTTTATGAAATAAGAAAATTATGGAAAATTCTGACTTTATCTAAAGCACAGTTAGACCCAGGAGCCACGCTGAGGCCCGAGCCTTGATGAATAGTCTGTACAAAGTATCCCTCCCCCCGGGGGCGGGTATGGCGGCTGGGAGTGCCTTCTATCCTTGTGCTGCCCTGTGTGTACATATTTGTTTTGAGGATATTTTCTTTTTAAATGTCTTTCTTATATGGGTTTTAAAAAAAGTAATAAAAGCTTGTGGCAAAAATGACCCAGACTGGAGAGATCTTCTTTGCCCTTCACCACCTCCTGGAAATTGGGAGCCGGGGGAAAGGGTGGGAATGGAGAAGAGCACGTACTTCTGCACGGAGTCTGATTTTCTCCCGCCAGCGAACAGAGGATTGAAGGCTGCTGGTCAATCTTGAGAAACCTGTCCGAGTGCGTGGGCCGGAGGGTGCTGCCCGGGTGCCCAGCTGCTGAGCTAGCCCACAGAGCAGGAGAGGAAAGGGGATGTGTTCTAGAAGGAGATCCTTGTAGAGTGAGAAGAGGGGAGGGGCTTTCTGGAGCCAAGGATGATTAAGCATCAGGACAGACTACTGAGGTGGACGATGATTCTTCCCTGTCTGGAATTATTTAAAAATAAGACAGACAGGATGCATCTCTCAGAGTTTAAGGTCACCTCACCTAGAGGGGGAAGGCTAGATGAGGCGAGTGAAACAGTCCTTTCACAATAGCACTATCTAACTTCCATCAGAGGAACGGCTCTGTCATCACGGAAATAACCACGTAAGGTTATTAAGAAGAAATTGCTGCCCGCCTTCCAGGAGGGAGCACGCGTAATGCACTGAACGGGGGCCCTTGGGCCACAGAGGCTGGACAGAGCGCAGCCAGCTCACTCCCTACCTCCATCCAATAGACATTCCTAAAATTATCCGAGAATCGGGCTTGTCTGTAACATCTGTTCGCCTAGACCTCCAAGAAGTAGGTCTTTTAATAACTTCGCCAAAACCTGGCCATGAACCATTTTCTGCTTTTCACTGCAACTCATTCGGTAACATCATGGGATTAAGTTCAAAGTTACTAATTTGACCTTGAAAGAGACGGTTGGGCTTAGCACAGAGAAAAAAAAATCCATTCAACAGCCTAACCTTCCCCAGCCTTCTTACACGTGCCTATGGTGTTCCTGAGGAGGAGAGCGAAGGTGAGTCAGCGCAAATGGGTCATTGTTACTGGAAAAACCACTCAAAGCACAGGTCCTGACAGCACGATCTTAGCACAACTCTGAGGTAAACCACAGTCCGGAGTGGAAGTGCATTCTAGACCCACCCTTGCTGTTTACTGGCTTTGTGTCTTTAACAGAGATCAACAAGGCGAGACACGACCTCTCAGCCTCCAATCAATTTGTGCAAGGTAAATCATGTTTGTGAAAGAAACTTACAAAGTACTACACGTTATCTGTGTTCGTATAAGGACCATATTCCATTACTACTATACATACCACACTCCCTCAGATCAAACTGTCTGTCCAAAGGTTCTATGTCATAGAATCTTGTTTGGGGTCAATTTCCAAAAATCCCTTCCTCAGTTCCACAGGCTCATGCTGGCAGAGAGAGGATTAGTAAAATTAAGGAGTTTACTTACAGTGAGTCATTAGTGACAAAGACTGTTATTCTAGGTCTAATAACGAAAGGTAGGAAGCGTCACACACGCACTTTCATAGCCATCCCTTTCTTCCTTTCTAGCCCCAGATGGGTTATTTGTGAATAGTGTGGATATTTTCAAGTGTTTCTTATCTTGATTTATAAAAAAAAAGGGGGGGGGATGAGAAAGAAAAAAAAAAGTAAACTCTAATTGTTTTTTGATGGTAAAACCAAAAAACTCTAGAAGAATTCAGCTCAGCTCTCACTCCTTCCTTTTGTACAAGGAGTGCTTTGGTCACAGAAGTGACTCCCAGGAACTAAGCAGGGACCAGAGCAGTGCTTCTGAACCTTTCTGGCAGCAAGTGATCCCGCTGGCCACGTGACAAAAGCATGGGAACCTCTCTTGGGAAAAGGAGCATACAAAATCCTGCATACCATTTCAGGGAGTTCACAGACTCTCTGAAGACCAACTGAAGACCTCTTCCACGAGCCCCCAAAAGTTGGATAAGACTCTTTCCTGTAACAAAGCCACCTCATGATTTACTATGGCGGGCGGCAGCGTGCCAGCGCGGGGGAAGAATCGTGCAGGGCAATCCAATGCTTTCATGATTTCTTCTACCTGTCCAGCCGGAATGCTGCTGCCATTCAGAGCCAGGCCTTTCTTCTTTGGCCTGGCTTGATGGCAGAGAACGGCTGAGTGCCGCTTCTGGGCGACTAACTCTTTAGAGATGTGAGGGGACTCTTTTGGGGCAAGGACGTTAATTAGCGGGTAGGAACAGATGAGCACGAGGCTGTGGACTGTTTGCTAGAGGGGCTTTCAAAACACAAGGTCCTACCTGCCTGAGCTTTGGATGAGCCACCTGCCCTGAAAGCAGGAAAGGAACTAAAACCACTGAAATCACATGAATAGAAAAGGCACTCCACTACCACCTCTCCTGTCGATGTAAATTGACGTATGACTTGAAAATGTAGTACAACAGTCTAGCTAAGTGGAGGAAACCAGATTTAGATCAGAATAAAAATTTATTTTGGTAAAGAATTATATTTTTTCATTTGCAAAAGCTGAAAATGCTCGTATAAATGACCAGCCCAGAGCCTGGATTTCCACTGGATCGACCACATGAGACAGGAGTCTGTTACTTCTTCTTGCCGGGTTTGGGGGCCTTTTCTAGGCCTTGGATGTGTTTTCGAGGAAGCTGATAGTCTTCTACAATCCAAGAAGCAGAAACTCCTAAGTGGGGCATGCCCTCCCCAACACCACCTATGCTTTGTGTCACAACGTCCCTCCTTGGCCCCGACCCCCACAGGCCCTGACCCACATGGCTACCTCCCACCCCCGGCCCCACTGTGCGCCCATTCCCATTATCAACTTCTCTTCAGTCAGCCTGCATCCCGTGACCTGCTCTTCCACACCCAGCTCGAACCCAGCTCCTCTGGGCAGTTGTCTGGGATGGGCCATTTATCCTTATACCTCATGGCTGATGTGTGTATCTTAGCAATTTTCACTCTGAAAGCCACTTTCTAGATATACTTGAGGCATTCATAATTTTCTCAGGAGAGAGAACGTGTTCATCTGCGTTCAGTCATGTGCTTGTCTATTTTCCTCTGTATTTCTTCTCAGCACCTCCTACTGGGTTCTTCACTTAAAGGGGTCAACTCCAAAAGTTTACTACAGGATACTGCCTTAGGCCCTAAAATACATGTGCTTATTGAGCATCCACTATGTGCCAGGCCCTGAGCGTGAAAAAGGGATGAAGAAGGCAAGGTCTCTGACTTAAGTTGCTCAGTCTAGCAGGGGGTTCAGACATTAGAAAAAACTGGTCAAGTGGCAGACACTAACCAGAAAAACACAAGTAGAAAGTGCCACATAGGCAATATTTTAAATGCTAATTTAAGGACAGAAAAAATGGGACATGCTCTGAGACAGGCTTCCCGGGACCCCTGAGCTGGGCCGATGAGGCCCTCCGTTGGGCAGACGTGGGCTGTGGGAGGGCACAGTGCGCGAGGGAACAGGGACACAAGCGCTGAGTGTGCATGGGGAACAGTGAGGACAGCAGTGCGGCTGAGGCCTGAGGTGGGGGTGGGGGGCGGTGAGAGCTGCCAGAGAGAGCTCGAGGGCAACGGGAGTTGGACTGGGAGGGTCTTATTTATTGAGCATAGGGGCCTGTTTTGAAGGCACTGGCGTGGCACAAGGAGTGTTTAGAGGAGAGTGATGGAAAGCGGACTCAGGCAGAGGGGACGTGAATCAAGGACAAGCCGGAGGCTGGGTGACCCAGAGTTGGGAGAAAGAACTTAGGCTCTGGGGTCTGACAAAGCCAAGTCCGGAGCCCAGCTGCAGCGCTGAACAGCTGAGTATCTGAGGGCAAGCGACTGAGCCTCTCTGAGCCTCGGCTTCCTCAGCTGCAAAACACAAACAGTTCTGCTACATCGTTCTGATGAGGAGAGACGGTGCCTGCAAAAAGCCCAGCAAAGTACCCAGCATGGTTGGGATGCTCTATAAAAGGGAAAACCAGGAAGAAAACTACTCCAGTAGTATGGTGGAGAGAGCACGGACTCGGGGGGCCAAAGCATCTGGCGCAAATACCAGCTCGGTCTCTTGCCGGCCCCTCATTACACACTGACGGCCACAGACACATACATATGTACGGCTGTGATGACTAGAGGGGCTTGAGTTGGTGGGAAGGTTCTGGCCAAGTCAGACCCGCGCTCCTTCTCCAGAGGAGATGCTCACCAAGTAACAGCCGGCTGAGATGACGGACCTGGTTTCCCTGGATCTGTACCTGCAGGCCGTCCTTGGCCCCAGGGGCAGGGCTGACAGTCGTGCTAGCCTGGCATCGCTGCTGGAGCACGGCTGCCACCGCGTACGGGTCCAGACCGTAGGCCTCCAAGTTCCGGACCACAGTCACCTGCGGGGACAGAGGACAGGTGTTGGGGGGACCGCACGCCCTCCCCTCCACAGGGCCTGCTGGAGCCTCCGCAGCCTCTTCACCCGCCGCGTTCACCGTCCCGACAACCACGGGCCCTTTTCATCCACATCGTTTATTCTTATACTTCCTGATTCTTTCCGTCCCATCCAGTATCTGTGTTATATACTTAGTAGAATACTCTCCATCCCACCGGCAACATACACTTTTTTAAAAAAGGCTTTTTGTTATGGAAATTAAAAACATAAATAAAAGTAGAATTGAATACTGTGCTCCTATGTTCCCATCATTTCAACAATTATCGACTCATGACCAACCTCAATTCACCTATATCCCTGTCCCTATTGCTTTAGAGCAAATCCTCCTAAACATCACATCACCTTATCTACAAATGCTTTAGTACGTATCTCTAAAAGATAAGGGTTTTTTTATTTATTATTTATTTATTTATTTTTGATAAGGGTTCTTTTAAACATAAAGACAAAACCATCATCATACCTAAAAATAAATGGACAATAATTCCTTAATATCAAGCATCTCATCAGGAACACAAATATTTTTCTATTATCAACTTCACAAATGACTTATTTGTGATTTTGAGATTAAAAAAAAAAACACTGACACTTAAAAAAAAGTCACAATTCTTCCCTTTTTGAAACAAGTTCTCTTGAATTCATGACTAGAGATAGTAGAGTATGTTACCATCAGGAATGGGTTGGGAAGGGCTGCTTTCAATAAAGTCATAGGTTCCAAATAACCCAGGCTTGTCAAGGGACTCCAGCCCCAGAGAACCTCAGAATCGATAAGATATTAGAAGTCACATCTATTCCCTGATGTATGCACTCTGGACTACATCTTCCCCCAACAAGTGGTCACCCAATTGTTGCTTGCAGACCTCCAGACAAGAACTCCCTATTTTGGAAAGCACCAGTTTTAATTTGGGACAATTCTGTTACCGTTAATATTAATAGTGTTTCAATAAGCTAGTACAAATGTCCCCTGCTTTTTCAAAGTTCACGGTACACCACTTCGCTCTTATGAAAAGACCTACATTAGTATTTTTTTTTTTGCTAACTGAAAGAAATCTGGAGGGTTTCACTCTTACAAAGAAAGGTGAAAAGTGAACATAGCGCTCAGCACTGGTTTTGCAGGGAGCCCGCACAGAGCCAGCGCACACCCCGAGCAGCAGCGAGACGGGGGCCCCCGCCAAGCTCCTGCCCCGGGGATGACACTCAGCACCTCAGCGCCCAGCCCCCAGATCTCTGAACTGTGTCTGGGAGCATCTGTGCTTTATCTCCAGTTATTCTGTGCATCTGTTAGCAAGACGTGTCCTGACGTATCAGAAAAGCCTAAGAGAGTTATTTTTTGGGGTCTGGGAATGCTTAAAATTTTTTCCATATAAAGTCATGGTAATTGCTTCTTTGCTTTACCCCACTTCAGCTGACAAAGGTTTCATAGGAATGCTCCACTTTCAGCTAGCGGGGGAAACCTGTATATACAGAAATTGCTTAGGACAGAGTCTGGCACATAATTACACACCCAAGAAATAGTGGCTATTGCTAGTTATTATTGAGGTTCTCATTATTGGTTCTCATTTACTCACTGCTTAAATGCCAAGTACTATTCTAAGTGCTTCACCCATGTATTTCCTTCATTTGGCCCTCATGATGCCTTATATGGTGGGTATTATCCCCATTTTTCATATAAGAAAACTCAGGCAAAAAAACATTCACTTTCTCAAGGACAAGCAGCAAGGCAAAGGTCACATTTGAGCCCATATCTCTAATGCTAAAGCCCACTCGCATAACCCAAACACTAGAAAGTTCTTTATCTGGAACCCAAGTCTGTCTGCTTGGGATTTCCATCCAATAATCCTATTTCTGTCTTCTCAAGGCATCTCAGCATTAAGTGCACTCCTTTTCCCAAGGACAGCTTTTCACACACTTGGGCCAGATAGAATTAGCTCCCTAGGACTCTGTGTTGCCAGGCTACACACACTCACTTCCTTCAGCAATTCTTTATAAGCTGTTTTTCCCTGAGCAAGGCCCAAGAGGTAATAGAATGAGTAAGAGCTGAAAGCCCGTAACAGGTCTAGGAAAAAAATAAAAACAAAATCTTGTTTACCTTTGTAACTAGGCTCTAGCAAGTGTCCTAGCACAAAATCCTAGAGGGTAGGAGGTGAGAGGGCCAGCTCTGCCTGTTTTATACAGGGCCCAGCCCACTCACACAAACATGGCTGTTTCATAAACAATCTTTGCGGTGTTTGAGGCTAAAATCTAAAAACCTCCAAACACGGGGCACCTGCGTGGCTCAGTCAGTTAAGCGTCTGCCTTTGGCTCAGGTCATAATCCCAGGGTCCTGGCATGGAGCCCCATGTCGTGCTTCATGCTCAGCGGGGAGTTTGCTTCTCCCTCTCCCTCTGCAGCTCCCCCTGCTTGTGCACTCTCTCTCTCGTTCTCTCTCTCTCTAATAAATAAAATCTTTAAAAATGAATGAATGAATGAATGAATAAATAAATACATACATACCTCCAATCACATTAGAGAGACTAGAACTTAGCAGGGATATTAAATCACCATCTTCCAACACTGTGTCCTTTTTTTTTTTTCTTTAAAGATTTTATTTATTTATTTGAGAGAGCATGCAGAGAGGGAGGGAGGGAGAGAGAGAGAGAGAGAGAGAGAGCACGAGCAGGGGGAGGGGCTTAGGGAGAGGGAGAAGTAGACTCCCTGCTGAGCAGGGAACCCAGCCCGGGGCTCAATCCTAGGACTCCAGGACCATGACCTGAGCCAAAGGCAGACGCTTAACCCAACTGAGCCACCCAGGCGCCCCTCAACATTGTGTCTTTTTTAAAATTACCTTTTTATTAGACGCTCTCTGCGCTAGGGTGATGTCAATTGGGCAGATTTTGCCTTTCTTCATAACGGGCTCTTGTCCTGGAAAGGTCACTTGATAGGCAGGCTGCAATCTTTCCAAACATCTGAAACAGGAGTTTGTGAGCTACAGACTGATAAAGCCAACAGAAATCATCTCATTCCCCACTGCTAGTGGCAGCTGGGTGTGAGCCAGGCTCGTGTAGGCAGCGGTTTGCCCCAGGCTGCACTGAGAATCACTGACCTCACCTAGGGGGCTGCATCCAAGGCCAATTAAATCAGAAACTCCGATTAGGCATATATGTTTTTTAAAGATCCCCGAAGTATGGCCAAAGTCAAGGCCCAGGGATTCAGGGAAGGGATTCATTAGTGACTTGAGCCCCTGGAAACTGTCCAGTGGTCTGGTCTTCTGACACTCTGCCCAGGCTGCCTTGGGGAATTGACTTCCTGTCTCAAGACTCTCCCGTACCCAGCCTGGTAAAGTGCTGCTTCCCATCTGTGACGTGTTCCGACTCATCTTCTAGAGAAAGCCTTTACCACAAAGAATGTCTACCTTTCATCTAACCAGATTTTCTCTTGGTATCATATATACTGGGATTGTACAAACTTTCTATAAAGGGCCAGACAGGAAATATTCTAGGCTTTAAGGGCCACAGGGTATGTGCAACCACCCAACTCTGCCGTTGTTAGCACGAAAGCAGCCCATAGACAATGAACAAATGGGTGTGGCTTATTTACATCAACAGGTAGCAGGCCAGATTTGGCCTGTGGGTTGTAGTTTGCAAACTCCTGATGGAAATTATTTTCAGTTTTGTTCTGTGGAAAAGAAAGAGCATAGGGTCTTTCCTTTGATGACTTTAAGACAATTCCTCCCAGCCTCTTTTTGCTTCTAAATCTTTTTGAAGTTCTTATTTTTAATTAACTGTTCTTTTTCTTTCTCCCTTTAAGTTCTCCTATATTGTGTTGGCTCAAACCATTCCAAGGATCCTCCACATAAAAATTACCAAGCCTGTGTTTATGTAGACTAGTATCAGTTGAATTATGGAGAGAAAGTCAAAGACTGAGACAGCGATGATTCTAAAGTCCAAAGGATAGACAATAAGGGGAGGGGATAGAAACGTTTGAGAGGGACTGCCAATCCCCACTACCTGGTCAGGAGACTGTCCCATGGAAGCTTCATGACTGTGTGCTGTTCATTTTTCTCTAAGATGCAGTCACATAGGATGGGATCCAATTTCACGAGACTAAAGGGAAAGAAGAGGCAATAAGGAAATGCCAGCCCCGCCCCTTCTGACCCAAGGGCCAGCTCAGGATTCATCTCTTCTATGTCCTTTGTAGTCATTCAGGACCATGAGAACCAATTCAGGGACCAGAGCCCATGAAGCGATGCACCCTGTGGATGGGAGGTCCGGTATGTTTTCCAAGGACGAGCGAGCAGCCAGCAGTGGAGGGGGGAGTGGGATAAATCCACACACCAGGATTCTTGGCCCAGTTCTGCTACCTAACCATGATCAGACTGCTAGTTCCCACCTTTTTGATCATGGGGATGTCTTTTGAAAGTGAAAAAGAAAAACGGTAATGGAATGCTCTTCATTTAGTAGTTAGCTTTTGTGCCAACTTACTAAGAAAATAGAGGATACCAAAAAGCCATGATGACTTCAGTAAAATTTTTCTAAGCTGCACGTGATTCCTCACAAGGGCATGTGCATTTGGAAAACCAGTCGTGGATGTCTATGAGCTACCACGTCCTCAGGCTACAGCCAGTGTTGACGCCACATATGGATCCGAGCACCCTGGACAAGTCTAGGTGTCCACAGCCCATGGTTTAGAAACCACTGGTCTTGATTCTTTCGAAAAGGCTGTGATCGCCTACGTTCCCCTCTATCCCAGACATCCCCCACAGGTGTATCCAAGTCTGTGCTGTCGGGGATTGACCGATCTTCAGCAGGGCTCCCCAGCTACTCACTTTTTGTTGTCCGCATCGACCAGGTCGTTCTTCTTGGCATAGCTGATGATGATCGTCCGGACCTCAGCACCCTCGAGAACGCTCCCCTTCCTAGGTCAGAAGTGACAGGGGGCGGGGGGTTAGTTCGTGCTGTGCCAAGAGACAAACTGCAGATACCAAGACTCACTCTCTGCTCAGTAGGCTGCTTTCCTTGGCTTTTTGAGCTTTTTTTTTTTTTTTTTTAAATATTTATTTATTTGAGAGAGAGAGAGCACATGAGAGGGGGAAGGGTCAGAGGGAGAAGCAGACTCCCCGCCGAGCAGGGAGCCCGACGCGGGACTCGATCCCGGGACTCCAGGATCATGACCTGAGCCGAAGGCAGTCGCCCAACCAACTGAGCCACCCAGGCGCCCGGCTTTTTGAGCTTTGTTTTCTTCCCTTTCCTGACTGAGGTGAGCAGGGCCTCGTGAAGGATGATTACAGGGAGGAAAGGGAGGCACCTGCTCTCGTTCATTTAGTCAGAGACACTGTCCAGGGGAAGGAGGCTTGAAGCTGGATGTGGGAGAAAGGGGGACCAGGGGCGCCGCAGGTTCTGCCAGTCACAGAGGAAGGCTACTCAGCTTGAGAGGAACTACAGGCCGGAACACCAAGCAGGCAGAGGGCTGCTCTCCAAAAACTCACTTGTGGCCAGACTCCTGGAAGAGCAGGGTCATGCTGGCTGGGACACAGTAGAGGGGTTTTATATCTGGAGGGTGATAGGGCTGTTCCCTGCTACCCTCCTGGATAGTCTGGGAGGTCGGGGAGGGCTCGGGTATGACGAAAGATGTGATCCTAAAACCCAGCAGAAGGAAAGAAAAAACACATTTTATACTAGCATCTGGGCAGTTCCCAGCCCGGGGCCCAGGTGCCTTGCGGTGGCTGAGCTACAGTGAGCAGGCCCCCTGCACTCACCTTGGGTGCTTCCAGTCCACAGCCACAATGCTCTCCACCCCTCTGCTCAGCTCCTCCACCTGTATAATCTGCTCCTGCTGCATTTGCTGCAGGAACTTAGAGAGCTAAGGGAGAGAGGGCCAGGGGTAGGGACTCCATGGATTCCATGCCCATTCTGAGCACCCGATGTGCCACACACCGAGCGAGGCCGCTCCTGGGGATGGACGCATGACAGTCCCTGCCCTCATCAAACCGGGAACTGGGAGGCCCCCGCCTTGAGGCTCAGGGAGTGAGAAGCTGCTACAGGCTAACTGGTGAAGTCTTCCAGAACTCTGGTCAGATACAAAGGGGCGGAAGGGAGAGAGGGGAGTGGGTGCTCTCCCAACTGCCTCAACCCAGGGAGAGTTTTCTTTCCCCCTCCCCTGCGCCCCCCATACCTGGAATCAAAAAGCTTAATTCTAGCCCAAGCCCTACAGACTGGGCTTCCCCAGGGTCCATCCAGCTCATGGCGCGTGTAAGCCTACACATCTCTCTGTGTGGGTCTGCAGAGAAGGTACCTGCTCACCTTTTTGTAGCTTGATTTCTTCACGTCCAGCTGTCGTCCTTCAGGGCTGGTGGTAGACGGAAAACAAGTGAAGCTAACAAAGCTGCTGAGAGGAGGGCATTTTTCCTCAGCCTTCCTCCTCCATGTTCAGAAAGAAGCTGCTATTCCAGAGCCCTCTGCCCAGGGGCAGCAGCAGAGAGGGTACCGACTTTAGGACACCCTAGATCACTGCTGTGTAACAGCCCTTTCTGTAAACACGGAATGTCTCTACCTGTCATCCAACACGGCAGCCACTGGCTGCATGTGGGCTGTTAAGCACTTGACGCACAACTAATGTGACCGAGGAACTAAATTCTAAATTTTATTTAATTTTAATTAGTTTAAATTTAAATAGCCACATGTGGATAGTGGCTCCTGTACCGGATATAGCTTTAGAGTCCTCTCGAACTGGACCACCACCTGTGGCCTCCAAAGCTTCGCCTCAAGGTGAACCCTGCCAACATCAAGCTCACTGAGGCAGCTGGGCCAAGGGCAGGACTGGCACTCTATCCCGTAGGCCCTATCTGGCCACAGCCATTCATCTACTGTCTGCTGACACAGTAGAGCTGAGGAGCTGCAACAGAGACTGGTCTGCAAAGCCTACAAGATCTGGCTCTTGAGAGAAAGACTTTGTGAACCCCCACCCTACAGCTGTTAGTTTTTGGGGGGAGGTTCCTATGAAAGCCATAATCAGGCCCTCTTCTCAGAACTTAAGTCTTCTCTCAAAATGTGGCAAGCAATAGCCTTGGGATTCATAGAGAGTCCTTCTAGAACCCGCCCCAGGTTAAGAACCTCTATCCCAGAGAAGATTCTAGGATCTCTTTCCCAGTTACTTATAACCCAGTAAGGTCAGCAGAAATTACCAAGTATCCCACCACATGCTCCAGACCCACCTGGTACAGGACGCCTTAAAGGAGCCCACATGTAAGCAGGAAGAGAATTACATCAAAACCACTTTTTAAAAAAACAGAACAAAATTCTCAAAAAGAGAAAAGTTGAGTTGTGGTATACCAATCAAGGAGCAAACCTTCTGATAGGATTTTTCCTGGCTGCTTATTAAATGTGAGGTCAGTGAATCTTGACAACAATCCTACAAGTGCTGGAAATTCGGGTTCAGAGAAGCCCGATAACAAGTTCAAATTCACCTTGTTCCAAAACCCTGGGGAACTGGCATTTGCATCCAGATGGCTGTTTCCAAAGCCCAGGTTCTATCTGCATGTATTACTGTCTCTCTTGGTGGCCTGTGTTTGGGGCCACCCCAATGGCCTCCCCCCACAATGACTCTTCCTCCTGATACAATATAATGTGGCCCACCTACTTTGCAGGGAAAGTGTGAAGGGGTTGAACATTCGGAGGAAGCCTCTTGACAAAAAGGCTGCCCCGGGATGCTTCCTGGACAGGATGTGCTGCCTGATTCCCGAGCCAGCCCAGAATTACCATAGCAGAGGCAGTGCTCAGAGAATCTTGGGAATTTTAACCTTCATTGCTTCAACAACCTTTCACTGGCTAAAATTTAAGTTTTTAAAACTCAGGACCTGATTTATTTGCCAGATCAACTCTCCACTCCACTGTCTCCACAGCATGTCCCTCAACCAATTCCCCCATCCTGTCCTGACACACCACCAATGCACCAGAGAAAGCCCCGCGGCCCACACCCTGCCTTCCGTACCAGCAGGAGAACATGTGGCTGCCAAGGAGCGTGCTGGTGAGTAAAGGGAGGTCAGCTTTTTTGACTTGGCACTTTAAAGCGTGCAAGAAGCATCGCTGTAACAGTTCATCCATTTGCTCTGCAAGGAAAAGACAAGAACCATATTTTTCTGAAGGATACAGAATGCCTGGTGCAGTACAAGTAAACACCCCACCCAGCTCCACCCCTGCCTCACCCCCTCAGCCCTGGACGGAACCCATTCCCGGGTCCCAAAGCTCCCAGACTCTCTTGAGCATTGAGCCTTTAAAGAGGGCACACCCCAGAGGAGGGGTCCAGCCACCAGGCACCCCCCCGCCCCCCGCCGGCCAGGAGCAAATGCTTCTCTGACAGAGAAGTCAGAACCAGAAGAGACCGCGGAGGCCTCTGTAGCTGGAAGCAGTCCAAACGCCAGGGCACACTGGCATGCCGGGAAGCAGGACTTGTGGGGCAAGGACTCCCTGGTGCGACGTCAAAGGGCTGCATCACCGCCCTCACCAAAGATAAGGACTTTGCCGTCCTAGAGCTTCGGCACCACTCTGGTTGGAAGCAGAGTAGAACACGTTTCCTAAATTGAGAGGAGGTGGGTCCTTCTACTCCCAGAGCTATACCTTTCAGGCTCCTGCTGTCTGTGGGGTCTGGGTTCAGGCCCCTGACGCTGGGGTCTTCTGAGGCTTCTGACAGGGACTTCTCCCCACACATCTGCTGTCGAACCTCGCCATTCGCCTTGTCCTCTCCCTCCAGGGTCAGGCACCTCACGTCTCCCTGCAGGGCGGGGTCTGCCTGGACAGACCCCTTCTCTTCATTGAGATCTGGGGGATCCAGGGCCAGTGGAGCCAAGGAAGGTGGAGAAGACTTGTCTCCAGATCGCCTGGAAAAACTGCACGTCAGAAACGCCGAGCGGCAGCCACAGCATTCTCTGATCCTGGTCAGGGTCAGCTGAGAGTCCGGAAAGAGTGAGAGCCACAGGCAGGGGTGTCCAGGGGAAGGCAGAGAGCCCGGGCTCTCACCTAAACCCCATTCCCAATTCTGGGCCCAGAAAAATACCATGCCTCAGCTTCCTCATCTCTGAAATGGGGGGAGTAATTCTTGCCTCCAACCTATCCTATCCCAAAGGAATAATAATATCACTCATCGACATCTGGGGACAAAGAAAGATGAGAGAAAAAGCAGTTAAAGAGAAGCCCCCAAAAGGATTCCCCTCACGTGAATTAAAAATAAAACCATTTTGAATTCAATAACAAAAGTAAGGTGGCAAACGCATCCGCAGTACGAGTTTGGTGAGATCCGATCCGAGGCTCAGAGTACATGACAAAGTACAAGCACCTGGCCTGCTCCGGGACTGCAAGTCAGTTGCTTCTGTGTTCTATCAGGATGCGCTCTAACTTGCAGAGTAGCGATGACATGCTTTCATGCCACTAAGCCTTAGGAAGACAGGAAAAAAAGCGATGCCGCATACGGAGCATGCAGCATGAGATGACGGAAACCAAACCGAGTTTTCACTAACGGTTGCAGCAAGTCTCAATAGTATTGTGAATAGTGAGGTCAGACTATGTGTTTAAGCGATTCTGATGAGGTAAGTACATAAATATTTTTAAAAGGTGGGGAGAGGGGGACTGAAGCAGCCACCGGTGGAACAATTCAGGCAACATGACCTTGACAGCCATTGTGCAGACTGACAGAAAGCAGGGCGTCCGGAGAACATCGGTAAGCAGCCCTCAAACGTCTGCGGAGACCCCGACTGTGGTTGTACCTCCTCCAGCAGGGCGGGGTTTGGCCAAGCCTTATAAAAGGAGGAACTCCAAGGCTGGGCTACAAATGTTAGGATGAATCTACACCAACAGGCCACAACACTTGGCCAAAAGACCAGCTACACCACTTTCAAGAAAAGCCCTATTTACTGTTTTGGTAAAACAACAAGAAAATAACCAAAGAAACTAGTATGTGGTTTTAGAAAGCAATTATTACAGTGAGAAAACGTGACTTCCATAATGGGGAGGAGATCTGCAATGTGAAACCTGAACAACAGAAAAATGATCAGGTTATGACCGTGGTGCCTGAGGATCTACTCTGCTTTGATTTGGATTCAGAAGTGAGAATTTCTGAGCACTCGCTGTGAGGCAAGAAGATGCCTAAATGTGGGTGGCAGATAAGGCAGCATCTACCGAAGCTATAAAAATAAAGAATATCACAGTGCGGAGAGGCAGAGTAGACAGTCCCTAAGGTCTTCTTCTAGGCCTAGGATTCTACCGTTCACCTAGAAAATAATCAAAGTTCTCTGTAATTTCTTCCCCAAACGAGAAAAAAAAAAAAGTTAAACCAACCAACCAATCCATCCATCCATTTTTTCCTCCACATTTAGTGAAGAAATGAATGTCTGGAATCAGCAACTTGCCTACAGACACGGCAGGGCCCCAAACTCTCACTTGTGAATCCAGGCCCCATGCCCTCTCCACCCACCCAGCTCTCTGTAAAACAGAAGAGACAGAGGACCCACCACAAGTGGTCCCGGTAGGTGTGCAGCATGGAGAAGCCCCTTCCCTTGAGGCTCGAAGTCAGCATCTCAGCTGTGGACATGGCAGCAACTCCGATGGCAACAGGGGCTCTGAGGAGGAGGAAGCCAGAGACGTGGGTCAGGGAAAGCTTTTCAGAAGGGCACATGTCAGGGGCATCTTTCCACTCATGTGCTAAAAGCACCACATTTGCAAATCTGAAGCAACCGCCTGTATCACAAAACGAAACTCAGTCCAGCCTCAGTTTTCTTCTGATTACCTATAAATACAACTCTCAAAAATCCCTTGACCAAACATTCCCCTTCTGTATAAATAACTCTTCTGTTGACGTTATCACTGTTTGTTTTTATTCTATAATGAATCAAACCCAGGCAGGACTCGCAAGGATATTTAAAGTTCCCTTTAATTTCAAAACTATAAAATTACCTCCCCTACCTTAAAGGCCTAGCCATCCTATACAGAGCTTCAAAAGGAAGGACAATTGTATGCCATAAATGAGGCTGTGGGATACCACAGGGAAGAGAGAAGAGATAAACAGTGGCACTAACTCGAGAGGTTCCTTCTGAGTTGGCTCCTTATAACAGGCCTCGCTCTCTGTAACGAGCAATCTAAGAACTGGGTGCGTCCAGAAGATCGAAAACAATCACATTTACAGTAACTACAAAAACTTCCAAAGCCCAAATGAGAAACCGCCTCCGGCCCAGTGCTACTCAAGCATTGCCCACACACTGCCCATAAGGACGGGTGACCAACTGGATAACAGTGGGGGGACATACAAGCCTGGCAGGGTCACCTGGGCACAAGGGAGATGATTCAAGGGCAGAGTTCCCAACCCGAACTTAAGAAAGATGTTTGCTAACCTGGTGTCCCCACTGACTGTCCCCAGAGGTCAACTCCTGCCACGGAAACTTTGAATCTGGTTTCTTTCTCAGTTCCTAAAAGAGGGGTCTTTTCCTTCCACCTCTGGAGGAGTCAATGGCTCAGAAACTTAGGTCTCGAACATGGTTTGTATTATTAATAAACCTCCTTGTACCTTTATTCTCGACCACAAACCACTCTCAAGCTTCATCCCCCAATACAGTCTAAAGGCCAAACCAAGCAGGCCAAATATACATTTCTGTAGTTTTCTCCTGTTCTGGATAGAATATTGGGAAAGCAGTGACACCACCAACCTTTTCAACTGCAAGTTGTGCCAGTTCAACAAGGAAGGAAACATTTCTAGGTACTTGGTTCCAAAAGGTTCAAGGAAAACAGGAGAGCATGAGTAGCAACATTAAGATCTTTGAACACTGACCCCTCCCGTGCCTACAGTCTCTCTTTTCTCTCTCAAAGCAGCAATGAGCAAAATAATGGGATACCACTGCTCACCCGGGATGACACAAATGAAAATAACCCATTGTATCCAGTGTTGGTGGAGTGTAGGAAAACAGGCTCCACATACCGTGTAGGTGGGAGTGAAAATGGATACGGCTTTCTTGTAGGGCAGCAGAAAAATACACCTGATCTTTAGCCTAATAGTTCTGCTTCTTAGTATCCACTCTGGAAAAATAATGGCACTGGTGTCCCTAGAGGCATCAGTAAGACTGTTCGTGATGAAGACAAACTGGAGGCAACCACAAGGTCCATTAGGAGAGGACCACGTAGGAGGTAAGAAGACTCAGCATAACTGAGCTTGCTGATGTGGAAAATGTCCCCTTGATCTTAAGTGAAAAAACAATATATAGTTCTGTTTATTTGTATTTTTAAACATACATACCCAAATCATACATTTTCATACACAAACATATACACACACTCAATATACGTATCAGATGATACTTCTAGGAGCAAAGGGCTTTGGGGTGAGGGGGGTTTGATTTTTCAGGACTGTTTATATGATTACTTCCTAATTTATTTTTAAAAAGAAGCTGTGTGGTGATGGCTGAACAGCTCTGCAAATACACTACAAATCACTGAACTATACATGTGAGAAATAGGTGAATTTTACAGTATGAAAACCACATTTGAATAAAGCTATTAAAATAACTTGAATAAAAAGGATGATGAGGGGTGCCTGGGTGGCTCAGTCGGTTAAGCGTCTGCCTTTGGCTCAGGTCACGATCCCGGATTCCTGGGATCAAGCCGGGATCGAGCCCCACATAGGGCTCCCTGCTCAGCAGGGAGTCTGCTTCTCCCTCTGCCCCTCACCCAGCTCGTGCGTGCTCTCTCTCTCTCTGAAATAAATAAATAAAATCTTTAAAAAAGAAAAAAGGATGATGATATGGATGACGGAGAAAAAAATGTTAAGGCCATGAAAAACAAGGAAAGACCAAGAAAATGTCACAGACAAGAGACAAAGAAGACACAACAATTAAATGCAATGTGCTGTCCTAGATCGGATCCTTGAGTGGAAAAAAGACATTTCGTGGAAGAACTGAGGGAATATGAACAAAGTCTACAATTGTATTAATAGGATTGTACCAACGTTAATTTCTTAGTTTTGATAACTGTACTATAGTTATATAAAACATTATCATTAAAGGAAGCCGGGTAAGAACTCTATACTATCTTGGCAACTCTTACATAAATGTAAAATTATTATTTTTTATTTATTTATTTATTTTTTTTTTTAAGATTTTATTTATTTGTGAGACAGAGAATGAGAGACAGAGAGCATGAGAGGGAGGAGGGTCAGAGAGAGAGGCAGACTCCCTGCCGAGCAGGGAGCCCGATGCGGGACTCGATCCCGGAACTCCAGGATCATGACCTGAGCCGAAGGCAGTCGCTTAACCAACTGAGCCACCCAGGTGCCCATAAATGTAAAATTATTAAGAAAGAAAGAAAACAGCAGCAAATATGCTCAGCTGAGCTATGTGGACACCCACACAGGCTCACTGCCATTCCCCCATGGCCCACTCTCTGCTTTGGGAAAGAAGAACCCAGTTTTTTCTTTTAATCCTTTATCTATAAGCTTTGGAAGTTGTCCTTTCTCACCCCCTTCCCCAGTTTTACCTAAGTTTTCCCCCCAAAGGCACAGCGGACAGGCACAGTACCTGTTCCCCACCAAGGCAATGGCACAGAGGTCCCCCTTCTGTACCTGCGGCAGACCAGCAGGGGGCACCACCAGGCCTGGAAGCATCAAATCTGCGGCAAACAAGACAAAAGCATCACAACGCACATTCTGCCTCTAACCAATTCCAAGTTTTACTTCATCATTTATGCATTCACTCAGCCAACAAACACTTATGAAGTATCAACTAGGTTACTGATAATGAAAATTAAGAAATGCAACCTAAGCATCAGACCTTTTCCCTTTGGGGGGGCTAGTGGTCAAACTGAAGCACCAAGCTGACAGGTTCCATGATCTCTTATTCTGCTTTCCAAAATTTAGCTTATTGATTTAAAGTATAGCATATGGTTCACAAAGCATTTTCTGATTTAAGTACAAAGTACGAAGCTTATTGAGGCCTTTCAACAGGGTCCTAGCGGCCCAGGGACCTTAAGGAAGCAGCCAAGTGAGGGAGGAAACACACATGGGGGAAAAATTCCATTTTTCAATTGTATGAGTACAGGAAATGGGTGCATATATTAAAGTAGTTGGCCCTTACTAAGTAGGTGTTGGCCAACAGCCAGAATATAGGAAAATCCTCTTACCTGCTCCCCCGACCAGTTTTTCGAGCACCAGAGGCCATGTTGTGAACGTTGGGAGAAGGTCAGGATAGGACCACAAGGTGTATACTGCCCAAAGAGACACAGAAAGACTTATTGCCAAAAGGTCAATCCCCTAGGGAACTGGCAAGCCAAACACTAAGGTCACTTAAATTAAGAAATAGAAAAGAAACTCAACTCAAAGCTAGAGGGGAGGCTGTGAGGCCCAAAGAGGTTTCCTTCTTAAAGCAGGCAGATACTTAAAAAACTGGATGTCACTCGAGACTGGGAGGCCCCTATGATTCCACCTGGATGCGGCAGCAGCAATGGGCACGGTAGATAAAAGCGGGGACAGAGACCCAACAAGGATTCCATCTGTGACCTCAGAAGCAAGTAAGCGAAGAACAGGGCGCCAGCCTGTAGGAAATGTTGAAACTTCCCCATGTTTATTATTTTTATTCCCTCTGTGTTCACAGTGATTAGCAGTAAAACCTTAGATCAAAAAGGGCCTGTCTGTAGAGCCGCCAAGTGGAGTGGGGGCACAGGGAACCGAAGGCGACCTCGTTGCGCCGCTGCAGCCAAGCTTGGGGGAGAAGAGCCCCAAGTGACAAAGTAGGCGTCAGCAGCTACGGAAAAGAGAAAAGGACACTGAATGTCTGAGATCTGTGACAAAGAGAGAAAGCAAAGGATCCTGAGAGCCGGGCAGAGCCTCAGAAAGAATCCTGTGAGGTATCTCGATTGAAGTACATCAGTAAGACAGCTGGGTATGTAGTTTAATTAACCTAGCTTCCTTCCTATCACCGTATCTCTTCAGTTTCTTAAGAAAATCCTGCTAATGAAGTTTTAAGAATATTTTTTACAGGTCCTGAAATCCCACCCTTTTCAAGACCTCTGCTCCATCCCCACTTAACCCACCATGAATTATTATTCCTTCATCTCAGAACGTCCCTTGCCAACTTATCCTCTTCCTGTGTTAGCCCTGTTATTCTCCCTCCTGTAGCAGTTCTTGATCTTGAAAGACCCAATTCTAGGGACACTGGGTCCAAAAAGATCCTTAGGGATGATATTGGGAGATTTTGCACTTCACGTTTTAAGTAAGGCAGTTTAATGAAAGAAAGAAGGAGAAACAGATGTTAGGCAAGGATGATAGTAATGGCCATCTCCATCCTATTGACCTACCTGTTGGATACAGGTTTTTCTCCAGTTCAAATAGGATGGGGTTACCACCACACACGTACACAGTCACTGCATCCCCTCTGTGAGCATACAACTTCACAACGTTGAGCTCTTCCTTTCCAGGTACTAAGGCAGGGACCTGATCTCTTCCAAGAGTGGGGAAAGCAGTGGTCACATCAGCCCGAAGCTTTCTCCTGCAGAAAGCAAACCAGTACCTGGCGTGAGTCCTGCCTGGACGGATTTTAATACATAGGAAGGACTCCGAAGGACTTCCTATAAAATCACAAGGGCCAAGGAAAAGCTGGTTTATGATGCCCTATTCTCATACACTCTTCCAAAACATCCTATTCTCTTTCTCATCCAATGTCTCATCTATTTTCACATATTCCTGGGGGCAAGTCTTTCCGTTTTACGAAGAAAGAGGACAACTGAGAACCAGTGAGTAACCAGGTTAGCCTGACTAGAAACCCAGCCCTACCTTCCAGACTCCATGCCTAGCCCTTGGACCCACCCCTTTCCTCACATCTGCCTGGCGCAGCTGTCAGTTTATGGTTAAAAAGCTATACGAGGGCACCAAGAGTGACTAGAGAACACTGGTTCCAAAATTCGCAACGTGGTATCAGCATCTGCAACACTGCGTAACAGACCCAGTTCTTAAAACATGGCCCTTAATTCTCTCCCACTTCACCCTCCATCTGTCTCTCCTGCCAGAAGTAACCGCCACATCCTTTTTCTCCCGTAGTTGTAGTTCTCGGTGCCCCTCTGATTTTTCCTAAGGGACTCGAAGCTCTTTGGAGGGCGGGGAACCTGCAATCCTTCGTGTTTGAACCCTCAACACCTTATGTAGACCGCAGTCAGTAAGCGCTGGCTGATTACGTTTTCCTTTAAACTAACTAGAATATCCAAAAGATAGCCTGGGAGACAAACCAGGCCTGCTCTCCATCTTCGCCCTCAAAATGAGTCTAACCCACCCCCGCTCCCCGGCTGGACATTCCCTCGGCCTCCACCCCAGGTCGGCTGAGCTAGCTCAGAGAGGCAGTGGGCCAGCCTCTGCACTGAGAAATGTCTGGGTGCCCTGGCGGGCGGAGCAGGCCCCTCCTCTCCCTCACCTGTCCGGCCCCTTCTCTCCCTCACCTGTCCGGCCCCTTCTCTCCCTCACCTGTCCGACCCCTTGATGGCCGTGTTGGACTTGACCCGAAAGGCCTTGGCAAACATGTCTGCTCGAGTGGCCTGGGGAGGGGAAGGAGAGCACAGAAGCCGGGACTGTCAGGGAAACGAGAACGCGGAGGCTTCCCGACCCGCAGCGCTGGGGGCAGCCATGCTGGGGCCCAGCTGGAAAAAGGGCCCGGCTGGAAACCTGGGCCGCTCGGCTTGGCGGCTACAGGCGCTGCGGGGACCGCGGCCGGCCCCTAGTGGCAAGGCCGGGAACTGAAGCAGGGCGGGCGGGGCCTGGGGAAGGCGGGGCGGATTCCCTCTCGGTCGCCCTCCCTCGGCCCGGCTCTGCGCCTGCGCGAGCTGCTGGCGTCTGCCGGTGTCTATTGACCCGGTAGTGGCAACCTTGACTCGGTTAATTTCCACTCGGTCGGTGTTAGGTTGTGTTCGGTCGGTACTGGGTCAGCCTCTGTGCCATTCAGTTTAGTTCAGCTCCACAAAATTAATTGAACTCTTGTGTTTCATTAGTTTTGCAGGCCTCTCGAATTATTTTAAGGGCTTTTGTTTATGAAAGTCTTTACATTTTATTGTACGCTAGAGGTCTCAGGATTTTCTCCTTGTTTTTAAATTTACGTGAAATGATAATAACAATAACAGAGAATCCACCCTTGTCCCAGGTTTGCCCCGCATGTTATGAGGAGAAAACTACAAATGATCGTCAAAGCTACTTAAGAATATTTTTGGCCACTTTTAGGTAAATTTGTCAAAGCGTTATTGATTTTTGAGTTCAGGCTTTATTTGAAGAGGGGAGGTTGTTTCCAAAACTAAAGGAATAACCTTGCTTATAAAAAAAAAATCTGTGAGGCAGATTAGGTTCAAATTATGGTTTGGCTTTTCCCTTCCAATGTGATCATGGGCCAACGGCTTATTTCTGAAACTCCTGCATTCTCTGAAGGATTTGGATGTAACACCTACCTCATAGGGTTTCCATTAGAAAGGATGGAGGTAATGTATGTGATAACGTTACACAGTGCTTTGCAGATTTCCAGTAATATATTTAAAAAGTCTCCGACAGGGGTGAGAGATGGGTTTCCCTGAGAGGGGCTGCTGTGCGCACCTGGGGTTCGGGCACCTACTAAATTAAATTTTGCATATGAAAAGTTAAGGGCAGAGTGTCCATCCACCAAGAAAAAAAAATCCTAATTGTTTGATTGGATGACACAGTTACACAAAGAAAAATTCCACATTGACTGTCCAAAGATGAGGCCTTCCACAGTGTCTGCCCACCACCACCATTCTTGGAGGGGGTCCTAATCCCACCTAGCCCCCCACCCCCCGCCCCCAATTTGGGTTCCTCCTACACTTCTGACCCACTAGACTTTTATTCTGAAGCATCCCAGCAACAAGGCCAAAGTCAGAGGAGCCCAGAGGAGGACAGTGCCACAGAACCTTCTCTCTTTGGGCCCCCGGCCCCAGCAACACTTCGCGGGTGTGTGTGTGTGTGTGTGTGTTGGGTGGGGGGGGGATGATGCCAGACTGTGTTGTTGACTAGGTCGATTGCAGCACAGCTACTGAGGTTGCTGAGGAAGGTTATTCACGGGAATATTGGAAATAGATACTAAAATTAAATAAATACGAAAACACATTATAGATAAATGTGTAAAATAATCTCCCTTCTCTATAAAAAAAGGAGATTAATGAACACTGGAATGATGTCAGAAACTAATAAAAATATAACTTTATTAAATGAGGGAACAGATATGATGGAAGTAAGACTACTCGGCATACTTCTCATATTACTTTGACTTTTGAAGCCTGTAGGTGTTTGAACCACCTGGGTGCCTCAGTTGGTTAAGTGTCTGACTCTTGGTTTTCGGCTCAGGTGATGATCTCAGGGTGGTGAGATTGAGTCAGACACCGGGTCATGCTCCACTGGGAGTCTGCTTGAGTTTTTCTTTCTCTCCCTCTGCTCATCCCCCCTTTCTCTCTCTCCCTGAAATAAATAAATAAATAAAGTCTTTTAAAAAATGTAGGTGCTTTTCATATTTTTAAGTTTAGCTTAAAAGAGAAAAGCAAAATCTAAAATTGAAAAAAAATACTAACGCAAATAAGTGTAAAGCTCTATTAATCAGAGTTAAGAATTATTTCAAGTCATTTTTGAAGAGAATAATTACACTCACAGTCAAACATCCTGGGACAAAATAAATGCAAAGACATTTTAACCTTCATTCAGCAGTTTAACTGCTAATAGTAATGTTTGCATTATACTCTTAATATTATTTCTAAAAATTCTGAAATATAAGAAATATAAGAATATATGAATAAAGAGAAAAGACAGAAAGTGTATTTAAAAGTTTCTTAGCCCTGTATTATTTATAACTCTGAATTGTAAGATCCAAAAGGAGCTAATGAATTTTAAATTTCATTTCTCTTTCAGATTTCTGACAAGCAAAAAGACATTTAATGACATTCCCATCTAGTACCAATAACACAGTTCTTGTATTCTAAACACTATTTCCCAATAAAAAGAATCAGACCTCTTTGGAAAGCTGTATGATTATGGGTGTTGGTCAGGGAAGTATACAGCAAGCCTGGAACATTATGTTGTGCTAAAAAGAAATGAAACACTCAAAGACTAGTGGGTATAACAAAGCAATCAGGAGCCAGTTTCAAGAGGCACTCACTAGCCAAATTTGGGATAATTCGAGCTTCAAAGAATAATAACTATAATTGTTTGTGACAAATTGAATAAATAAAAATTCATGAATCCATGCTGATTGAACGTTAAAAAAAAAAAAAAGAAAAAATCTTTAAAGCCATCACAGGTCACTATCATCAAGTCCTTATTCCAAAAATTGGAAATTAAAGAGCAAAAATAAAGATTTACCAAATCTTTTTAGGTAAAAGTTTAAGGAGTTGGCAAATTAACACTTACCTTTACATAAGACAATTAATAAGTGCAGAAAAAGAATAGAATTTGTCTTAAAAATCACTATTTTGTAGCCAACAATGAAAACGATTAGTTATAGGCTATACTGATTACAGGTTAAGTGTCCTAAATAAATTCCACAAGCATTAGGTGAAAGGTTTTGGAGAAATAGTATATATACCAATATTAACAGCAAAGATAACTTGCCAATTGTAACAATGTCCTTTAAACATGAGAAACCTGGCTGTCACTTGTGATTCAGATTTAGATAAACTGGCTCCATTATAGACAGCCAGGTTACTCATTCTAAGAATGCCACTTGATTTGATGCAAAATGAAGTAACAAGATATCACCTTAAAATATATTTACCTTAATTATATCTTTATTTTCATCTTAAAGTTTTCATGTTTTTGAGAAGTTAAAAATGTTTACAGTCAAGTGATTTTAACTAATTATGTTGTTTGAAATGTATGAACATAAAAATCATATTTCAGACTCTTGTGGTTGAATGTTTCCAAAACCAAATCATGAAGATGTCATTAGCTTTGAAGATCATTACCAAAGAGGTCCCCATAATTCTCAACATATATTGCCTTACTTTTAATATATCTTTATTTTATTTTATTTTTAAAAAGATTTATTTACATATTTAAGTAATCTTGCCACCCAACGTGGGGCTCGTACTCACCAACGTGGGGCTCGTACTCACGACCCTGAGATCGTGAGCACACTCCACTGGATGAGCCTGCCAGGCACCCCATTAAAATAACCACCTTTACTGTGGTTCAAAGCTGATACATATTAAAGACAGAAAACATGGAAAATACAGGTGAGCCTTAAGGACTTAACCACCAACTCTTACCCTTAGCATCTCTAAATTCAACTGTAGTTATTATAAATATTTTATTGTACTTCCTGACAATCTTTGTTCTATACACATTTTGTGTGTTCAAAGCATACTATGTATTTGTGTGTGTGTGTGTGCATGTGTGTGTTTATACTTGATGTCAGATTTTTTGGGTCACTTTTCATGTTATATTATGACAGGTATGTACCCAATTAGATTCTAATTTCTCTTTATGATTTGTTTGAATTTTTATGTGTGCTAGATAGCCATCTTGTAGAAGATCTTGCATTTCATCATTTGATAGATAAGCAAAAGTAGATAATAACCGCTTATATCTGGTAGATAAGCAAAAGTTAATAATTACTTACATCTTATTACTAACATAGGTATGACATAGTTATGTTTTTATATATTTTTGAAGTAAAATTATATTAAAGATGGAGAAAAGCATTTTCAACCATTTCCTCTGAAATGGAGAGTCTTAGGCAGCCCCAGAAGTTATGGAAGAAGGTATGAGAAAGAGGGAAAGATGGATGGAAGTAGGCACTGGAGTGATTGAATCTAATTTCTTGCCATAGATATTTTATGAGTGGGACACAAAGAATTTTGGTTTGCCAAGTTTTAATGAGGCGCTTTTAAGAAGTGATTTATTCATCTCTCTGATTATAATTACATCATCCACATAATATTTAATACAACTTCTGATTTATGAATATAAATGAGTTACACAATACTTGACAAAATAAACTGAGAATTGGATTGATAATGAAAAATTCTGAGTAAATGTACATATTTTAATTTTAGGACTGCATCTTCACCACTGTATTACCAACATTGAGGATACGTCAGTTTTCCTTCCCGACAGGTGGCTCGGAATGTATGCAGTGGGGTCTTTTTATAATGTCCAGGGATACATTCAAATTCAATAACATCCCTCGTTTTAGAATAAAGTTTTGGCTCAGAAGACCATCGAAATCGTATATTATGTGTTCTCATTGTGTCTTCTGATATTATACAGGCCTCTGAAGATAAAAAAAAAGATAAAACATTGAAAACAGAATTTCAGACGTTTTTTTAAAGATTTTTTTTGAAATTTTTATTGAAAAAAAATTTTTAAATTTTATTATGTTATGTTAATCACCATACATTACATCATTAGTTTTTGATGTAGTGTTCCATGATTCATTGTTTGCATATAACACCCAGTGCTCCATTCAATATATGCCCTCTTTAATACCCATCACCAGGCTAACCCATCCCCCCAGCCCCCTCCCCTCTAGAACCCTCAGTTTGTTTCTCAGAGTCCATAGTCTCTCATGGTTCATCTCCCCCTCCGATTTCCTCCCCTTCATTTTTCCTTCCTACTATCTTCTTCTTTTTTTTTTTTTTTAACATATAATGTATTATTTGTTTCAGAGGTACGGGTCTGTGATTCAACAGTCTTACACAATTCACAGTACTCACCATAGCACATACCCTCCCCAGTGTCTATCAACCAGCCATCCCATCCTTCACAAATGCCGCCTAGCATGCTGCCAGCTTTGCTTTTCTTTTTCAACATTCCTGTGGCTATTTGGGGTCTTTTCTGGTTCCATACAAATTTTAGGATTATTTGTTCCATTTCTTTGAAAAAAGTGCATGGTATTTTGATGGGGATTTCATTGAATGTGTAGATTGCTCTAGGTAGCATTGACATCTTCACAATATTTGTTCTTCCAATCCATGAGGATGGAATGTTTTTCCATTTCTTTGTGTCTTCCTCAATTTCTTTCATGAGTATTCTATAGTTTTCTGAGTACAGATCCTTTGCCAATTTGGTTAGATTTATTCCTAGGTATCTTATGGTTTTGGGTGTAATTGTAAATGGGATCGACTCCTTAATTTCTCTTTCTTCTGTCTTGTTGTTGGTGTATAGGAATGCCACTGATTTCTGTGTGTTGATTTTATATCCTGCCACTTGACTGAATTCCTGTATGAGTTCTAGCAGTTTTGGGGTGGAGTCTTTTGGGTTTTCCACATAAAGTATCATATCATCTGCAAACAGTGAGAGTTTGACTTCTTCTTTGCCAATTTGGATGCCTTTGATTTCTTTTTGTTGTCTGATTGCTGTGGTTAGGACTTCGAGTACTATGTTGAATAGCAGTGGTGATAGTGGACATCCCTGCCACATTCCTGACCTTAGGGGGAAAGCTCTCAGTTTTTCCCCATTGAGAATGATATTCGCTGTGGGTTTTTCATAGATGGCTTTTATGATATTGAGGTATGTACCCTCTATGCCTATACTCTGAAGAGTTCTGATCAAGAAGGGATGCTGTACTTTGTCAAATGCTTTTTCTGCATCTATTAAGAGGATCATATGATTCTTGTTCTTTCTTTTATTAATGTATTATATCACATTGATTGATTTGCAGATGTTGAACCAAACTTGCAGCCCAGGGATAAATCCCACTTGGTTGTGGTGAGTAATCCTTTAATGTACTGTTGGATCCTATTGGCTAGTATTTTGGTGCGAATTTTTACATCCATGTTCCTCAGGGATATTGGTCTGTAATTCTCCTTTTTGATGGGGTCTTTATCTGGTTTGGGGATCAAGGTAATGGTGGCCTCATAAAACGAGTTTGGAAGTTTTCCTTCCATTTCTATTTTTTGGAACGGAAGAATAGGTATTAATTCTTCTTTAAATGTTTGGTAGAATTCCCATGGGAAGCCATCTGGCCCTGGGCTTTTGTTTGTTGGGAGATTTTTGATGACTGCTTCAATATCCTTAGTGGTTATAGGTCTGTTCAGGTTTTCTATTTCTTTCTGGTTCAGTTTTGGTAGTTTATACATCTCTAGGAATGCATCCATTTCTTCCGGATTATCTAATTTGCTGGCATAGAGTTGCCCATAATATGTTCTTATGATTGTTTGTATTTCTTTGGTGTTGGTTGTGATCTCTCCTCTTTCATTCAAGATTTTGTCGATTTGGGTCATTTCTATATTCTTTTTGATAAGTCTGGCCAGGAGTTTATCAATCTTATTCTTTCAAAGAACCAGCTCCTAGTTTCATTGATCTGTTCTACTGTTCTTTTGGTTTCTATTTCATTGATTTCTTCTCTGATCTTAATTATTTCTCTTCTCCTGCTGGGTTTAGGCTTTATTTGCTGTTCTTTCTCTAGCTCCTTTCGGTGTAGGGTTAGGTTGTGTATTTGAGACTTTTCTTGTTTCTTGAGAAAGGCTTGTATTGCTATATACTTTCCTCGTAGGACCGCCTTTGCTACATCCCAGAGATTCTGAACAGTTGTATTTTCATTTTCATTTGTTTCCATGATTTTTTAAAAAATTCTTCTTTAATATCCTGTTTGACCCATTCATTCTTTATTAGAATGCTCTTTAGCCTCCATGTATTTGAGTTCTTTCCAACTTTCCTCTTGTGATTCAGTTCTAGTTTCAAAGCATTGTGGTCCGAAAATAGGCAGGGAATGACCCCAATCTTTTGGTACTGGTTAAGACCCGATTTGTGACCTAGGATGTGATCTATTCTGGAGAATGTTCCATGGGCACTAGAGAAGAATGTGTATTCCGTTGTTTTGGGATGGAATGTTCTGACTATATCTGTGAAGTCCATTTGGTCCAGTGTGTCATATAAAGTCTTCATTTCCTTGTTGATCTTTTGCTTAGATGATCTGTCCATTTCAGTGAGGGGGGTGTTAAAGTCCCCCACTCTTATTGTATTGTTGTCAATGTGTTTCTTACCTTCTGTTATTAATTTCCTTATATAATTGGCTGCTCCCATGTTAGGGGCATAGATACTTACAATTGTTAGATCTTCTTGTTGGATAGACCCTTTAAGTAGGATATAGTGTCCTTCCTCATCTCTTATTACAGTCTTTGGTTTAAAATCTAATTTGTCTGATCTAAGGATTGCCACCCCAGCTTTCTTTGGGTGTCCATTAGCATCATAAATGGTTTTCAACCCTTTCACTTTCAATCTGGGGGTGTCTGGCAGACAGCATATTGATGGGTCTTGTTTTTTAATCCAATCTGATAGCCTGTGTCTTTTGATTGGGACATTTAGCCCGTTTACATTCAGGGTAACTATTGAAAGATATGAATTTAGTGCCATTGTATTGCCTGTAAGGTGACTGTTACTGTATATTGTCTGTGTTCCTTTCTGGTCTATGTGGCTTTTAGGCTCTCTCTTTGCTTAGAGGACCCCTTTCAATATTTCTTGTAGGGCTGGTTTCGTGTTGGCAAATTCCTTTAGTTTCTGTTTGTCCTGGAAGATTTTTATCTCTCCTTCTATTTTCAATGACAGCCTAGCTGGATATAGTATTCTTGGCTGCATATTTTTCTCATTTAGTGCTCTGAATATATCATGCCAGTCCTTTCTGGCCTTCCAGGTCTCTGTGGATAGGTCTGTTGCCAATCTAATGTTTCTACCATTGTAGGTTACAGATCTCTTCTCCCGAGCTGCTTTCAGGATTTTCTCTTTGTCTCTGAGACTTGTAAGTTTTACTATTAGATGTCTGGGTGTTGACCTATTTTTATTGATTTTGAGGGGGGTTCTCTGTGCCTCCTGGATTTTGATGCCTGTTTCCTTCCCCAAATTAGGGAAGTTCTCTGCCATAATTTGCTCCAATATACCTTCTGCCCTCTCTCTCTTTCTTCTTATTCTGGGATCCCAATTATTCTAATGTTGTTTTGTCTTATGGTATCGCTTATCTCTTGAATTCTGCCCTTGTGATCCAGTAGTTGTTTATCTCTCTTTTTCTCAGCTTCTTGATTTTCCATCATTTGGTCTTCTATATCACTGATTCTCTCTTCTGCCTCTTATATCCTAGCAGTTAGTGCCCCCCTTTTTATTGCACCTCATTAATAGCCTTTTTGATTTCAACTTGGTTAGATTTTAGTTCTTTTCTTTCTCCAGAAAGGGTTCCTCTAATAACTTCCATGCTTTTTTCAAGCCCAGCTAGTATCCTTAAAGTGATGATTCTGAACTCTAGATCCGACATCGTACTAATGTCCGTATTGAGTAGGTCCCTGGCAGTTGGTACTACCTCCTGTTCTTTTCTTGAGGTGATTTTTTCTGTCTTGTCATTTTGTCCAGAGGAGAATAGATGAATGAGAGAACAGCATGCTAACAGGGTAAGAACGACACCAGAAAAATATACACTAAACAAAAGAGACCTGAAATGGGCGGAAAAGGAAGGGAAAGAAAGAAAAAAGAAAAAAAAAAAAAGGAAAAGAAAAAGATGAAAAAAACAGAATATGATCAAATATGATCAGGCTGGTGAATAGATCAGTGCCACACACTAGATTTTGGGCATATTTTGGTCTCTTAGAAGAAACTGCCTCCCAAAATTTTGAAGAAAGAAAAGCTTATATATGTACAAAAATAAGGGTAAATATGATGAAGGGATGGAATATGACTGTAAAGATGAAAATTATAAGATTTTATAAAAGGAATTGATAAGGTAAGAAGTTGGTTGAAAAAAGAAAGAAGGAAATTTAAAAAAAAAAGGGGTGTGGGAGAGAATGTGATCAGGCAGGAGACTAGAACAAAGGCATACAGTAGAGATTTAAGGTATATTTTGGTCTGTTAGAAGAAACTGTATCCCCAAATTTTATTTTATTTTATTTTATTAAAAGATTTTATTTATTTATTTGACATAGCGAGAGAGAGCACAAGCAGGAAGAGCAGCAGAGGGAGAAGCAGGCTCCCTGCCGAGCAAGGAGCCTGATACGGGACTTGATCCCAGGACCCTGGGATCATGACCTGAGCTGAAGGCAGATGTTTAACTGACTGAGCCACCCAGGCATCCCCTGTATCCCAAAATTTTAAAGAGAAAACAACTTCTATGTATACCAAAAATAAGGTTAACTACTATGAAGGGATAGAATATGACTCTAAAAATGAAAAATAAAAAAGATTCTTAAAAAAGGGACTGATAAAATGTTGGTTGAAAAAGGGAAAAAGAAAAATTAAAAAAAAAGAAAAAGAAAATTAAAAAAATTTGAAAGACTAAAGAATCATGGGAAAAAAGCCATTAATTCTATGTGCAGTATTCTCCTAGCGCTGGAGTTCTGCCATTCTCATTGATCGGTAAACTTGGTCTTGGCTGGCTGTTCTTGCTGATCTTCTGGGGGAGGGGCCTGTTGCCGTGGTTCCCAAATGTCTTTGCCGGAGGCGGAATTTCCCTGCCCTTGCCGGGTCGGGCTAAGTAATCAGCTCGGGTTTGCTCTCGGGAGCTTTTGTTCCCTGCAAGCTTTCCATACAGCTTTGGAGGCCAAGAGTGAAAATGGCGGCCTCCAAATCTCCACCCCAGAGGAGCCGAGAACTCAGGGCCCCTCTCCTCAGTGAGCTCCCAGAGCCGCACTCCGTGCTCACCCGGCCTTGACCAGGTGTTTCTATCTCTGGTACCGGACTCGGTGTGGAGTCTCCAAACCCAGCAGATCCCTGCGGTGCATTCCTGTGCCGCTTCTTCTGGGGGAGGAAGGGGAGTCTCCCTGGATCTGCCACTTGTTGGGTCCCTGCTGGAGGAGCAGTGGCCTGGCTGTGCCTTGGAACACGGTTTATGGCAACCCCGAGCTGAGAGCCCGCGCCTCGGCTCCGTCTCTGCAGCCAGCTTCCCCGCTCTGATAGCTGGGAGCTCTGTGGCACTCAGGGACCCCTGGTCTTTCTGTGACCCTGAGGGTCCTGAGACCACAGTGTCCCAGTGAGGGTTCCACCCCCCGCTTAGCCACTGGAGCAACGTCCCTCAGCGGAACCGACTTCTACAAGTTCCGATTTTGTGCTTCGCTGTGCTATCACTTGCCAGAAGCGGCTGATGGAGGCCCCCTCCCCCGCCGTCTATCCTCCTGAATATCGCCTCGGATTCACTTCTCTGCACGTCCTACCTTCCAGAAAGTGGTCGCTTTTCTGTTCAGAGAGTTGCTGCTATTCTTTTCTTTGATCTCCTGTTGAGTTCGTAGGTGTTCAGAATGGTTTGATCCCTATCTAGCTGAACGCCTGGGACCAGACCAAATTTAGGTCTCCTCCTCCTCCGCCATCTTGCTCCTCCCCCCGAAACTTTTTAAAAGATTTTATTTATTTATTTGACACTTACAGAGAGAGAGAGAGAGTGAGCACACAAGCAGGGGGAGAAGCAGAGGGAGAGAGAGAAGCAGACTCGCTGCTGTGCAGGGAGCCTGACGTGGTGCTCCATCCCAGGATCCTGGGATCATGAACTGAGCTGAAAGCACACGCTTAACCACCCAGGTGCCCCAGAATTTCAGACTTTCAAGTAGAATCTTCTACACTGGCCCAGGGCTTCATTTTCAAAACCTTTTCCAAACCAATTCACTGAAAACCCATCGTGTTGATTTAAATCACTTTAAATGATTAATGATGTAAAATGAGGTACTATGTTTAAGGTGTGATAATTAAATGTTATAATCAAAGATTCACAATGTCAATTTTAACATGAAGAAATCGAGTCCTTTCACTTAAGGATATCTTGCTAGAACAAGAATTTTTTTTTCCCAACTTTTTCTTCTTCACACATTAGTATTTGGTAGTCAGCATTCAACAAATGTTTGTTAATCCATGAACATTATATTAATAACAGCAAAACACCTATTATACTGATTTTCCCAGGACCCATGAGAATATTGAAATATTTACCTAAGCATTTTGGTGGTGATGACCACTGTCCATTTCTACATCTTATGGTCTTGTATCCCTGAAGTACATAGAAGGACTGGCATTTGTACTCTACTGATGATCCTGGAGCATATGTTGATGATGGGAATGAGGTAATGTCTCCATTGTCAATAGGTGGAGGAGGCCCACATTTTCCTTTAGGATCTAAAAAAAAAATATTTATTTGATTTATTGAAAAACCAAAGAAAAACAGGTTAAAATAAATCAAATAAAAATATAGCACAATATTCAATATCAAGACCTGTGATTTCTGTTGACAGAAAGGATTCACTGAAGAAATTTTATTTTATTTTATTTTTTAAAGATTTTATTTGGGACGCCTGGGTGGCTTAGTCGGTTAAGCATCTGCTTTCAGCTCGGGTCATGATCCCAGGGTCCTGGGATCGAGTCCCACATTGTGCTCCTTGCTCAGCAGGGAGCCTGCTTCTCCCTCTGCCTACAGCTTCCCCTGCTTGTGCTCTCCCTCTCTCTCTCTGACAAATAAAAAATATTTATTTATTTGAGAGAGAGAGAGTCAGCGAGAGAGAGAGCACAAGCCCAGAGGGAGAGGCAACGGGAGAAGCAGACTCCCCGCTGAGCAGAGAGCCCTGGGATCATGACCTGAGCCAAAGGCAGACGCTTAGCCAACTGAGCCACCCATGCACCCCCATTGAAGAAATTTTAATCACTTAAACTGAGAATTACAATTCTAAGGCTTTCCTTTTATCCCACATGAAAGCACACATGAAGCATTAACAAATATATCTGCTTTACGTATTCTGGTGTTAAAAAATGTTTTTCTTACTGAATAAATACTGGACAGATGGATAGCTAATGGAAACAAAGAAACTTTCTTGTTACATACAACATACTGCAGTGTCTATTGGATCTCTAGTTATTGCTTATTGATTTTCATTTACTTTATAAAGGGAACATCAACTTCTTTAATTAAAGTCAAAGAATTACACATTTGTATAATGGGAAAGAGAATTGCTGGCTTCCTGTTCTGGACATGATGAGGTAGAGACCTTTCTGCTTATTCCTTCTGCTCAGTATCACTAAAATTATAAAAACCAACAAAAGAGATGGTGAAGGATGTAGAGAAGACGTCGATCTGATCAGAGGCCTTGGTATTCAAGGAATTATACTGCAGTGAGTTGTTTGGGTTTTCATGTTGCCTCCTATGGATCCTTGACTGGGCACTGAAGAAGGCTGGAACCCAGAAATGATATCAAGTTCAGGGAAAAAAAAAAGTTCCAAGAATTGTCTGCTCTCGTTAGCCAAAGGCTCAGGAAAGGAGTATTCTAGGAAGACAGAAATATTTCTTTTTACAATAGTTGAATTACTCCTGAAAAACAGAAGAAACCTTGACCAACTCTCTCCCCACGTTGATCAGAGACCAACAGTGATCAACAGAGGTCAAGGGTGGAACCTAGACTTCTATCCACAGTCAGGAAACAAGACACCTCTCCCCTTTCCATGGTGTCAGTGGAGGCCAAGTGGGAAGCCTGGACTTGCACTCTGCAGTAGTGGAGGCCTGGTAAATAAGAGATTTCAATAAAATCCAGAATCTTAACACAACACCTGAAATGTCTAGAACACAATTGGAAATCACTCATCATACCAAGGACCAGGAAAATCTCAAAAGAGAAAAGACAATCAACAGATCACAACACTTCTTTGACACAGATACTGGAATTATTTGACGATGGTTTTTAAAATTCCAGTGGGAATTATAGAACTAAAAAATATAATAATGGAATTTAAAACAAAAACCTCACTGGATGGGCTCAATCATGGATTACAGATGACAGAAGGATAAATAAACTTGCATACAGAATACAAATTACTCACTTTGAAAATAGACTAAAAACAAAACCAAAAAAACTTCTAAAAATACTGACTGAAAATTTCCCAAATTGGGCACAAGGCATAAACATTCATATTGAAAAAGCCAAACAGGACAAACCCAAAGAAATTCATGCCAAGATAAGCCACATTCAACTGAGGAAAGCTAAAGAGAAAGAAAAAAATCTCAAAAGCAGCTACATAGAAATTATGCAAACCTCTAAGGGAAAAAGGATTCAAATGTTAGTGGGGTTCTCATCTGTGACCATCAAGCCAGAAAGAAGTGACAACATTTTTCAAGTGCTGGAAGAAAAGAACCGTCAGCCCTGAATGCTATATACCGTGATTCTATCCTCTAGGGTTTAAGGGAGAAAAGAAGATATTCTGAGACAAAGGAAAACAGAACATTTATCTCCAGCAGATCTATCTTTAAAGGATTGCTAAAGGAATTCTTCAAATATCAGGGAAAAGATAACAGAGAGAGGATTGAGACTTCATGAAGGGAAAAAAACAAACAAGCAATGGACTGAAAAAATAAGGGTAAATATAATGGACTCTTTTTTCCTAAGGAGTTTGTTATGTTTGATGTTTGTGAAACATTATATCATTTGATAAGGTGTTCAGTATATGTAGAAGAAATACTTAAGAAACATATGTTGGAAATGTGGGGAAGGTAGGGGCGCCTGGGAGGCTCAGTCAGTTGGTTAAGTGTCCACTCTTGACTTTAGCTCAGGTCATGATCTCAGAGTTGTGAGATTGAGCCCTGTGTCAGGCTCCAAACTGGGTGTGGAGTCTGCTTAAGATTTTCTCTCTCCCTCTCCTTCTGCCACTCCACTCACTCTCTCTCTCTCTTTCTATAAATCAATAAATAATAAATAAAATAAAATAAAATAAAATGTGGAAGTGTGAATGGACCTAAGCGGAAGTAAGGTTTCCTCATTTCACTTGAAGTGGTAAAATGTCAAAACGGGGGTGGGGGGAAGGTGACAAGCATTATGTGCATCTTAATACCTTGAGCAACCACGGATAAAGCTATACAAAGAGATATGCTCCAAAACAACAAAGACATATCAAAATAAAATTATTTTAAAATGTTCCAAAAGTCCGCAGGCACGGCCAAAAAAAGAATGGGAGTGAGAAATAGAGGAAAGAAATGGAAGACAAATAATAAAATGGCTGACACAGCCCTTAATCTATCAATTATTATTTTAAGTGTAAATGGCTTAAATATTTCAGTTAAAAGACTGAAAATGGCAGAATGGATACATAAACAAGAGCCGACTATATGGCAACTAAAAGAAACTAACTTCAACATGAAAACATAGGTGGGCTCAAAGTAAAAGATTGGAAAATATATATGCCGGGCAAAAGCTGATTTGACAAACAAGCAGCTATAATATCTCCTTTGTTGGGTCCTCTTATTTCCTAAACTCTAATTACTGGTGTGTCCTATGACCAAGTTCTCAGACTTTTTTTCTATATACACTAATTCTCTGGTTGAGCTCAGCTAGTAACCTACCTTTATATAGTCCACATGCTGAAGAAGCCCAAATTTATATCAGATTCTATGAACATGCCCCAGTTGTTGATTGTGTGTCTCAAAGTGAAATTTCATAGAGCTGTCAAATATCCTCAGCATATCATTTTAAAAAAAAGATTTTATTTATTTGTCAGAGAGAGAGAGAGAGCACAAGCAGGGGGAGCAGCAGACAGAGGGGGAAGCAGGTTCTGCTCTGACAGAGCCACTCAGCGCCCCCCCCCATATCTTTAATACATTTATTCCTCAGGAAATAACTAAGTATCTTAATGCTTAAGATAGAGAATTTTCTGGGTGCCTGGTGGCTCAGTCGATTAAATGTCTGACTCTTGATTTCTGCTCAGGTCATGATCTCAGGGTTGTGAGATCAAGCCCCACAGCAGGCTCCACGCTCAGTGTGGTGTCTGCTAAAGATTCTCTCTCTCCTTTCCCTCTGCCCCTCCCCCCACTGCTCGCACTCATGCTCACACTCTCTCTCTCTAAAAATAAAAATTAAAAAAAAAGAGAATTTTCTATGATTCCAACTGTCCTAATCTGGCCAAATCTTTCATAAAATAAATAGATATCACTATGCAGTCCACAAAAAGAAAAAATTGGATTTTAAGCACCATCATTTTATTTGAGATAAAAAAAAGATTCCATAAGAACTATGTCATTATATATTTATATTGACATATCCAGTCCTTAATATATTCTCTAAAATTTGAGGGGAAATAAGATACTTTACCTGCACACTGAGGGGGTTGTGTCCAGGTCCCATTTAAACATATCACTTCTACTTCCCCAAACAGTTCAAAAGGTTTGATGCATTCATAACGGGCGCTCTGACCAGGTAGATAAGTAGGCTTCTCACTTAGTATAATAGCATTTTTCACTTTGGGTGGATTCTCACAGGAAATATCTGAATAGAAAGAAAAAAGTAGCATCTCTAACGTAATGATCATTTTGAGTAGCAAATCAACGAACAGGATTCCAAATATATCTGAAGGGGGATTTAAAATCAACAGTTCATCTGTCATGAAAGAGTTAATTTTAAGAAATTTACATATAGGATTGAAGAAAGAGAGATAAAGCAGTATCTTTTGATAAGATTTAAGCTTCTTTGAAAATGAGAGTTTTTCTGGACATTTCCCTTTTTTAGTAAAATCAATATTACAAATTACATAAATTCAATATAAACTTATAAACCACAAGATAATAATAATAAAAAGATTATTTGATGTTAGATTTTGGCTTACAATCATCCTGTTTATGAATGTAATTTTAGGACCTTAGAAAAATAAACACAGGCACTTTCTTAGAGAATAAATGAAGAATTAACATACTTTGAAGAATACTATAGTTGAAGGAAAGATGATTAACTGAGGATCCAAACAGGAGATGTGGAAAAATAACAGAACAATAAATGTATAATTTATAAGAACACTCTTTAATAATTTTTTTTTTGCAAATTCTTTTTTTTTAAAGATTTCATTTATTTATTTAATTGACAGAGAGAGAGAGACAGCGAGAGAGGGAACACAAGCAGGGGGAGTGGGAGAGGGGGAAGCAGGCTTCCCACTGAGCAGGGAGCCTGATGTGGGGCTTGATCCCAGGACCCTGGGATCATGACCTGAGCCGAAGGCAGTCGCTTAACCAACTGAGCCACCCAGGTGCCCCCATTTTTTTTGCAAATTCTTTTTTTTTTTTTAAAGATTTTTATTTATTTATTTGACAGAGAGAGAGATAGTGAGAGCAGGAACACAAGCAGGGGGAGTGGGAGAGGGAGAAGCAGGCTTCCCGCCGAGCAAGGAGCCCGATGTGGGACTCGATCCCAGGACCCTGGGATCATGACCTGAGCCGAAGGCAGACGCTTAATGACTGAGCCACCCAGGCGCCCTTTTTGCAAATTCTTAAAGACATTTCAATGAGTAATGTATAATTCACCAGTGAGATTCAGGTGGATGTAAAGGTAATAGCTTCTGGCTATGGTTCCTAAACTGGAGTATACATCGAATCCCTTGGAAATTGTTAAGACAATTCCAGGGTTGCAGCCTCAGAGTTTTTGACTCAACAGGTCTGAATGAGCCAGTGAATTTACATTTGCATTTCTAACAATTTCCCAGAAGATGCTGATGCTGCTATTCCAGAGACCATAGTTTGAGAACCGTTGGGCTTTAAGATTAACGACTGAGTACACCATTTCATCCCTTTATGTTAAAGTATAAACCTTCTTTGACCTGGCCTAAAAAATAATCTATGTCCATTGTTTAAATGATGTTAGAGGGAATTCTATATTATATTACTTAAGGCATTTTGATAAATAGATTCTAAAATTTTATTGAAGTACCTTTGCATGTTGGCTTTCCTATCCATTGGCTCTTAATACACTGTACAAAATTGGGTCCATCGATTTCATAATATTTTGGACATTTATAAGTCACTTTTTCTTCTGACTTATATGATTCCTTCATTGGGCCTATGGGTATGGCATCACCAAAATCGGGTAAGCCAAAACAGTCTGTTTCTGAAAGAAAAGAATATGTACTTGTTCAGTAAATCTTTTAAAATACATAATGACCAATAACTATAATGTAGAGTAATAGGTACACATCAAACCAATGAGCACTGTTATAAGTTGAAAAAATGTGTTAGAAGTCTTCTGATTTAATTATATTGAGTAGTCCTATGTTTATCAAAAGTAAAACATGGGGATGATGATGTTGGAAGCCTGAAAAGATAGGGATACATGTAATGCTTGATATCACACTTCTTCCATTCAAATTCTTTTTTGCCCATACCAGCCACCTACATTATGTATGTATTTGTATTTTTTGCTTCTGTCAAAATCTGTTACTTTTAATTATGTCAAATATCTTAGAAAACTGTATACTTATAAGGAGATAACTGATAAACTAACAGTAAATTGAATAATGATGAGATCACTGAGCAGGGACCAGCTGTGGTCCAGGAACGGAGATGAGGAGTCTGAGGACGTTTATCAGAGGTTGTTGAATGTGCACACAAAGCAACATGAAAGTGAAATAATTTGGGCTCATGCTGTCACACTTTTATTATTCCTAGGGTTATTAGTTCTCTACCAGACTCCACAACTTTCCAGAGATACCTTGTTAAATTCTAGAATTACTGTCTGGTTTCATATTTGTACCATTTATGCTCTGAATTAAGAATATTGATCAACCTTAGAGTAAAATTAAATGCACTATACTTATGCATTTTGGTGGATGGGACCATTTTCCTCCTAAACATTTTATAGATGCAGATCCATTAATCCCAAAACCTTCGACACATTCATACACTATTTCTTCTCCATACTGGTAAGTGTCTGATTTGCGAGGTGGAATACTATGTAGAACCACATATTCTGGTGGTGCACAAGGAAGCCCTAAAAAAAAAAAAAGAAAAGAAAGAAAGAAAGAAAGAATGACTCCATGTTTTATGAACTCTGAAATTTAGTTTTATGTACTGGATGCCATATTTGGCAATATTATTTGAAAAGGAATGATAACACAGGAGCTACAGTCATAGCAGAGAAGGTGCACAAATGCTTCCTAATAGCACCATTCTGATGTGTCCAGCTGGCAACCAGAGCAAGAGCTTGAAACCAAAAATGTCAATATATTATCAGCTGTAGCAAATTCCCTCTAGGTATGTCTCCGGAGGCAAGGGAAATAAAAGGAAAAATAAACTACTGGGACTACATCAAAATAAAAAGTTTCTGAATAGGAGCAAGATGGCAGAGGAGTAGGAGACCTGGATTTCCTCTGGTCTCAGGAATTCAGCTGGATAGGGATCAAACCATTCTGAACATCTACGAACTCAACAGGAGATCAAAGAAAAGAATAGCAACAACTCTCTGAACAGAAAAGCGACCACTTTCTGGAAGGTAGGACGTGCAGAGAAGTGAATCCGAGGTGATATTTGGGAGGATAGACGGCGGGGGAGGGGCCTCCGTCAGCTGCTTCTGGCAAGTGATAGACCCGCGGAGCACAAAATTGGAACTTTTAGAAGTCTGCTCCGCTGAGGGATGTCACTCCAGTGGCTAAGCGGAGGGTGGAACCCTCGCGGGACAGTGTGGTCTCAGGACCCTCGGGGTCACAGAAAGACCAGGGTCCCTGAGTGCGGTAGAGCTCCCAGGTATCGGAGCGGGGAAGCTGGCTGCAGAGACAGAGCCGAGGAGTGGGCTCTCAGCTCGGGGTTGCCATAAAACGTGATCCCCGGCACAGTTGGGCCACTGCTCCTCCAGCAGGGACCCAACAAGTGGCAGATCCAGGGAGACTCCCCTTCTTCCCCTGGGAGGAGAGGTGCAGGAGCACACTACAGGGATTTGCTGGGTTTTGGAGACTCCACACGGGGTTGGGTGCCAGAGATAGAAATGCTCAGTCACAGGCCGGGTGAGCACGGGTGTGGCTGGAGACTGGGGAGACGGGAGTGACTGACTGCTTTTCTCTGAGGGCTCACTGAGGAGCAGGGCCCCGAGTTCTCGGCTCCTCTGGGGCAGAGATTGGGAGGCCGCCATTTTCACTATCGGCCTCCAAAGCTGTACGGAGACTTTGCAGGGAACAAAAGCTCCTGAGAGCAAACCCGAGCAGATTACTTAGCCCGGACTGGGCAAGAGCGGGGCAATTCCACCTCCAGCAAAGACATTTGGGAACCATGGCAACAGGCCCCTCCCCCAGAAGATCAGCAAGGACAGCCAGCCAAGACCAAGTTTACTGATCAATGAGAACAGCAGAACTCGAGAGCTAGGGGAATACTGCACATAGAATCCATGGCTTTTTTACCATGATTCTTTAGTCTTTCCAAGTTAATTTTTTTAACTGTCTTTGTTTTTAAATTTTTCTTTTCCCCTTTTTCAACCAACATCTTATCAATCCCTTTTTTAAAAAACATTTTTATTTTTCATTTTTAGAGTCATATTCTATCCCTTCATAGTAGTTACCCTTATTTTTGGCATATATATATGTTGTTCTCTCTTTTAAACGTTTGAGATATAGTTTCTTCTAACAGATCAAAATATACCCTAAATCTTTAGTATATGGCTTTGTTCTAGTCTCCTGCCTGATCACATTCTCTCCCCCCCTTTATTTTAAATGCTCTTCTTTCTTTTTTCAAACAACTTCTTATCTTATCAATTCCTTCTATAAAATTTTTTATAACTTTCATCTTTACAGTCATATTCCATCCCTTCATCATATCAACCCTTATTTTTGTACATATATAAGTTTTTCTTTCTTTAAAATTTTGGGAGGCACTTTCATCTAACAGACCAAAATACACCCAAAATCTAGTGTGTGGCACTGATCTATGCACCAGCCTGATCATATTTTATCATATTCTGTTTTTTTGTTTTGTTCTGTTTTTGTTTGTTTTTATCTTCTTCTTTTTGTTTTTTTTTCTTTTTCTTTTCTCTTTCTTTCCCTTTCTTTTCCCCTGGTTTCAGGTCTTTTCTGATTTGTTTAGAGTATATTTTCTGGGGACATTGTTACCTGTTAGCATTTTGTTCTCTCACTCATCTATTCTCCTCTGGACAAAATGACAAGACAGAAAAAATCACCTCAAAAAAAAGAACAAGAGGTAGTACCGACTGCCAGGGACCTACTCAATACGGATATTAGTACGATGTTGGACCTAGAGTTCAGAATCATGATTTTAAGATTCTAGCTGGGCTCGAAAAAAGCACAGAAGTTATTAGAGAAACCCTTCCTGGAGAAATAAAAGAACTAAAATCTAACCAAGTCAAAATCAAAAAGGCTATTAATGAGGTGCAATAAAAAGGGGGGCACTAACTGCTAGGATAAATGAGGCAGAAGAGAGAATCAGTGATATAGAAGACCAAATGATGGAAAATCAAGAAGCTGAGAAAAAGAGAGATAAACAACTACTGGATCACGAGGGCAGAATTCGAGAGAGAAGCGATACCATAAGACAAAACACATTAGAATAATTGGGATCCCAGAAGAAGAAGAAAGAGAGAGAGGAGCAGAAGGTATCTTGGAGCAAATTATGGCAGAGAACTTCCCTAATTTGGTGAAGGAAACAGGCATCAAAATCCAGGAGGCACAGAGAACCCTTCTCAAAATTAATAAAAATAGGTCAACTCCCTGACATCTAATAGTAAAACTTACGAGTCTCAGAGACAAAGAGAAAATCCTGAAAGCAGCTCGGGAGAAGAGATCTGTAACCTACAATGGTAGAAACATTAGATTGGCAACAGACCTATCCACAGAGACCTGGAAGGCCAGAAAGGACTGGCATGATATATTCAGAGCACTAATTGAGAAAAACATGCAGCCAAGAATACTATATCCAGCTAGGCTGTCATTGAAAATAGAAGGAGAGATAAAAATCTTCCAGGACAAACAGAAACTAAAGGAATTTGCCAACACGAAACCAGCCCTACAAGAAATATTGAAAGGGGTCCTCAAAGCAAAGAGAGAGCCTAAAAGCAACATAGACCAGAAAGGAACACAGACAATATACAGTAACAGTCACCTTACAGGCAATACAATGGCACTAAATTCATATCTTTCAATAGTTACCCTGAATGTAAACGGGCTAAATGTCCCAATCAAAAGACACAGGCTATCAGATTGGATTAAAAAACAAGACCCATCGATATGCTGTCTGCCAGAGACTCATTTTAGGCCCAAAGACACCCCCAGATTGAAAATGAGGGGGTGGAAAACCATTTACGATGCTAATGGACACCCAGAGAAAGCTGGGGTGGCAATCCTTAGATCAGACAAATTAGATTTTAAACCAAAGACTGTAATAAGAGATGAGGAAGGACACTATATCCTACTTAAAGGGTCTATCCAACAAGAAGATCTAACAATTGTAAGTATCTATGCCCCTAACATGGGAGCAGCCAATTATATAAGGCAATTAACAAAAAGAAACACTGACAACAATACAATAAGAGTGGGGGACTTTAACACCCCCCTCACTGAAATGGACAGATCATCTATGCAAAAGATCAACAAGGAAATGAAGACTTTAAATGACACACTGGACCAAATGGACTTCACAGACATATTCAGAACATTCCATCCCAAAACAACGGAATACACATTCTTCTCTAGTGCCCATGGAACATTCTCCAGAATAGATCACATCCTAGGTCACAAATCAGGTCTCAACTGGTACCAAAAGATTGGGATCATTCCCTGCCTATTTTTGGACCACAATGCTTTGAAACTAGAACTCAGTCATAAGAGGAAAGTCAGAAAGAACTCAAATACATGGAGACTAAAGAGCATCCTACTGAAGAATGAATGGGTCAACCAGGAAATTAAAGAAGAATTAAAGAAATTCATGGAAACCAATGAAAATGAAAACACAATTGTTCAAAATCTTTGGGATGCAGCAAAGGCAGTCCTAAGAAGAAAGTATATAACAATACAAGCCTTTCTCAAGAAACAAGAAAGGTCTCAAACACACAACCTAACCCTACATCTAAAGGAGCTGGAAAAAAAACAGCAAATAAAGCCTAAACCCAGCAGGAGAAGAGAAATAATTAAGATCAGAGGAGAAATCAATGAAATAGAAACCAAAAGAACAGTAGAACAGACTAACAAAACTAGGAGCTGGTTCTTTGAAAGAATTAACAAGATTGATAAACCCCTGGCCAGACTTATCAAAAAGAATATAGAAATGACCCAATCAACAAAATCATGAATGAAAGAGGAGACATCACAACCAACACTAAAGAAATACAAGCAATTATAAGAACATATTATGAGCAACTCTATGCCAGCAAATTAGATAACCTGGAAGAAATGGATGCATTCCTAGAGATGAATCAACTACCAAAACTGAACCAGGAAGAAACAGAAAACCAGAACAGACATACAACCACTAAGGAAATTGAAGCAGTCATCAAAAATCTCCCAACAAACAAAAGCCCAGGGCCAGATGGCTTCCCACAGGAATTCTACCAAACATTTAAAGAAGAATTAATACCAATTCTTCTGAAAGTGTTCCAAAAAATAGAAATGGAAGGAAAACTTCCAAGCTTGTTTTATGAAGCCCCCATTACCTTGATCCCCAAATCAGACCAAGACCCCATCAAAAAGGAGAATTACTGACCAATATCCTTGATGAACATGGATGTAAAAATTCTCACCAAAATACTAGCCAATAGGATCCAACAGTACATTAAAAGGATTATTCACCACGACCAAGTGGGATTGATCCCTGGGCTGCAAGTTTGGTTCAACATCCACAAATCAATCAATGTGATACAATACATTAACAAAAGAAAGAACAAGAATCATATGATCCTCTCAATAGATGCAGAAAAAGCATTTGACAAAGTATAGCATCGTTTCTTGATCAAAACTCTTCAGAGTATAGGCATAGAGGGTACATACCTCAATATCATAAAAGCCATCTATGAAAAACCCACAGCCAATGTCATTCTCAATGGGGAAAAACTGAGCTTTCCCCCTAAGGTCAGGAATGTGGCAGGGATGTCCACTATCACCACTGCTATTCAACATAGTACTCGAAGTCCTAACCACAGCAATCAGACAACAAAAAGAAATCAAAGGCATCCAAATTGGCAAAGAAGAAGTCAAACTCTCACTGTTTGCAGATGATATGATACTTTATGTGGAAAACCCAAAAGACTCCACCCCAAAACTGCTAGAACTCATACAGGAATTCAGTCAAGTGGCAGAATATAAAATCAATGCACAGAAATCAGTGGCATTCCTATACACCAACAACAAGACAGAAGAAAGAGAAATTAAGGAGTTGATCCCATTTAGAATTGCACCCCAAACCATAAGATACCTAGGAATAAATCTAACCAAATTGGCAAAGGATCTGTACTCAGAAAACTATAGAATACTCATGAAAGAAATTGAGGAAGACACAAAGAAATGGAAAAACGTTCCATGCTCATGGATTGGAAGAACAAATATTGTGAAGATGTCAATGCTACCTAGAGCAATCTACACATTTAATGCAATCCCTGTCAAAATACCATGCACTTTTTTCAAAGAAATGGAACAAATAATCCTAAAATTTGTATGGAACCAGAAAAGACCCCGAATAGCCAGAGGAATGTTGAAAAAGAAAAGCAAAGCTGGTGGCATCACAATTCCGGACTTCCAGCTCTATTACAAAGCTGTCATCATCAAGACTGTATGGTAGTGGCACAAAAACAGACACATAGATCAATGGAACAGAATAGAGAGCCCAGAAATGGACCCTCAACTCTACGGTCAACTAATCTTTGACAAAGCAGGAAAGAATGTCCAATGGAAAAAAGACAGTCTCTTCAACAAATGGTGTTGGGAAAATTGACAGCCACATGCAGAAGAATGAAACTGGACCATTTCCTTACACCACACACAAAAATAGACTCAAAATGGTTGAAAGACCTCAGTGTGAGACAGGAGTCCATCAAAATCCTAAAGGAGAACATAGGCAGCAACCTCTTTGACCTCAGCCGCAGCAACTTCTTCCTAGAAACATGGCCAAGGGAAGGGAAGCAAGGGCAAAAATGAACTATTGGGACTTCATCAGGATAAAAAGCTTTTGCACAGCAAAGGAAACAGTCAACAAAACCAAAAGACAACCGACAGAATGGGAGAAGACATTTGCAAATGACATATCAGATAAAGGGCTAATATCCAAAATCTATAAAGAACTTATCAAACTCAACACCCAAAGAACAAATGATCCAATCAAGAAATGGGCCGAAGACATGAACAGACATTTTTCCAAAGAAGACATGAAATGCCCAACAGACACATGAAAAAGTGCTCAGCATCTCTTGGCCAAAGGGAAATCCAAATCAAAACCTCATTGAGATACCACTTCACACCAGTCAGAATGGCTAAAATTAACAAGTCAGGAATCAACAGATGTTGGCAGGGATGTGGAGATAAGGGAACTCTCCTACACTTTTGGTGGGAATGCAAGCTGGTGCAACCACTCTGGAAAACAGTATGTGGGTTCCTCAAAAAGTTGAAAATAGAGCTACCATACGATCCAGCAATTGTACTACTGGGTATTTACCCCAAAGATACAAATGTAGCGATTCGAAGGGGTATGTGTACTCCAATGTTTATAGCAGCAATGTCCACAATAGCTAAACTGTGGGAAGAGCCAAGATGTCCATCAACAGATGAATGGATAAAGAAGATATGGTATATATATACAATGGAATATTATGCAGCCATAAAAAAGAATGTGATCCTGCCATTTGCAACAACATGGATGGAACTGGAGGGTGTTATGCTGAGCGAAATAAGTCAATCAGAGAAAGACATGTATCATATGACCTCACTGATATGAGGAATTCTTAATCTCAGGAAAAAAACTGAAGGTTGCTGGAATGGGCAGTGGGGTGGGAGGGATGGGGTGGCTGGGTGATAGACACTGGGGAGGGTATGTGCTATGGTGAGTGCTGTGAATTGTGCAAGACTGTTGAATCACAGATCTGTACCTCTGAAACAAATAATTCAATATATGTTAAGAAAAAAAAAAAGAAGAAGAAGATAGCAGGAGGGGAAGAATGAATGGGGGGAAATCGGAGGGGGAGTTGAACCATGAGAGATGATGGACTCTGAAAAACAAACTGAGGGTTCTAGAGGGGAAGGGGGTGGGAGGATGAATTAGCCTGGTGATGGGTATTAAAGAGGGCACGTTCTGCATGGAGCACTGGGTGTAATGCACAAACAATAATCATGGAACACTACATCAAAAACTAATAATATAATGTATGGTGATTAACATCACAAAAAAAATTTTAAAAAAACTTCTGAACAATGAAGGAAGCAATTAGCAAAACTAAAAGGCGAAGATATTTGCAAATGACATATCTGATAAAGGGTTAGTATCCAAAATATAGAAAGAACTTATAAAACTGAGCACCTGGAAAGTGAATAATCCAATTAAAAATGGGCAGAAGACATGAATGTACATTTTTCCAAAGAAGACTACAGATGGCCAACATGTATGAAAAGATGCCCAACATCACTCATCATTAGAGAAATACAAATCAAAGCCATAATGAGATACCACCTCATATCTGTCAAAATGGCTACAATAAAATACAAAAACCCACACATAGGAGATGAGGATTAAGGAGGGCACTTGTGATGAGCACTGGGTGTTGTATGGAATTGCTGAATCACTATATTGTACACCTGAAACTAATCTTACACTGTATGCTGACTAACTGGAATTTAAGTGAAAACTTAAAAATAATAATAAAAAAATAAAAAATAAAAATGTCAATGTATTTATGAAAGAGACTACCAGTGCTTCTTAAACCAATATAGTGAATAATAGAAAGAAGGGCATTGAGAATTAATCATCTTAAGATAAGTACCATATATTGTAAGAAATCAG
>NC_058408.1:23907015-23984931 GCF_002201575.2 Neomonachus schauinslandi | reverse complement strand
TTTGAAACAGATTGGGAAATTGTTAGAAACTTTGAGAGAGGCAAGATTCCTATAGGAATGTAACAAGTGGGTAGTAACTTTGTTTTCCAGGACCTGAAATCAAGAGTGCCACATAAAAACAAAAGTGGTCTTTTTGCAAATATAGTTCTATTTTCTTGGTCATTAGTACTCATATTTAAATCATACGAATAACCATAAATAAAATTTAGCTTCACACTTATAAACAGTGTTAATATCAGGGACAGAAAGACGGATAAAATTCTATTGCTAATTTGTAGACATATAATGAGCTATAAGCAATGTCTACCTTCATTGTAATTTAAGAACTGACATTTTAAAATAAGATTTTACTTATTTGAGAGAGTGAGAGAGAGCATGAGCAGGGGGAGGGTCAGAGAGAGAGGGAGCAGCAGACTCCCTGCTGAGCAGGGAGCCTGATGTGGGGGCTTAATCCCAGGACCCTGAGATCATGATCTGAGCAGAAGGTGGATGCTTACCGACTGAGCCATCCAGGTACCCCTAAGACCTGACATTTTCAAGAATATACCTAAATTTCAAATATATGTTTGCAAATACAGTTTTTGCCATAAAAATATTAAATTTCATTGACTGTCAATTTGAAAAGTGTCTCCTCACCGATGCACTGAGGAAGTGGGGTCCACATTCCACTAATACATGTAATTGACTTGTGTCCAATCATTGTAAATTCTTCTGTGCAATTGAACTCTACTGAATCTCCATGGTGATAGGGAGGGACAGAAGACTCAACAACAGAGCCATAATGAAGTTCAGGTATATCTCCACATGTACTCTCCACCTCTGTGAAAATTTCACAAAAATATGTTTATTTACAAAATGCAATTTATGTGTTTATGAATATAAAGAGTGTTGACTTATGTTTAAATATGAATATTTTTATACATTACCAATACACATAGGCAAGTCTGTCCATTGTCCATCAACACATTGAATTTTATTAAAACCCTTCATCAGAAATCTAGTATTGCAAACATATTCCACCAAATCATTGTGTTCGTATATTTCTTTGTCTGTTTCTTTAACTTCCCCATTGAGGAGTTGAGGAGGTGGCCGACACCGTTTTGTTTGCTCTACAAGAGAAATACTGTGTGAATAATGGTTAAATTATCTATTTTACAACTTAAAAATTCATAAAGTAGAGACTTTTTAAAAATTACTTTGTATAATTTATAATATAATTTATTATAGCCTTCTTAAACAATGGTGTTTACACCAGAAACATGTTTCCCAGTTCTATTACTTACACTGAACTAGTGTATTGGAAATATTTAAGCCCAGGAAATATGTTTAATAATCTAGGTATACTAAGATGTATGCAAACCAATTAATAAATGTGGTTGTGTAAATTTTAGCAATATTCATATTCCATGGAAACATTTTATCAAAACTGTTTGAAAAAAATGCCATTGTTTGAGGCAAGCATTAGATCAAGATGTTTTAACTTTGATTAAGCCATACATGTGATTGAACTGACTATAATAAGTTGCTTGAATATTGTTTAGACACTCAATAAAACTTCAGGAAAGGCCCATGCTATATAAAGTGTCCAATATTATTGGTGGAACTGCAGGCAAAAGGAAAAATAACAAAAGAGTGTGAGACATCATATATGTATCTATGCATACTTCCACTACATATTTCAAGAAACAATTGGAGATTAATTGCTTAAATAAGGAAGTCTGAGGTATCTACCCCCCCAGCACATGTCCTGGCTTAATGCACTAGATTATAGACACACTCAAAGGCAACAGAAATTTAAGAGGGGGGGAAAAAGGTTGATACCCAAATCCTAATTCTTGTTTTAGCAATTGTAAGACAGATATTCACCTTTACATGTTGGAAGATTAGGGGACCATCCAAAGTGATAACACTGAACTGAGTCTGGTCCAACTCTTTTAAGTCTTTGTCTGCAGGAGAATTTCAAGAGGTCTCCAACTCTATATTTGTGTTTTCTGGGCTCAGGAACTAAGTATTCTTCTACTTCTGGAACCTTGCATTCTATTTCTATAAAAAAGGGTCAAATAATTTAGTGAGAATATATAATTAATTATCACTAAAGTAAATTTCATATGTGTCTTATAAAAATGAGGTGCTGGGTACTGCATATACAGAGGGGCATCAGATAAATCCTCCTTGAAAAATATTACATATTAGATATTACACACCTTCTAAATTCATAGGGACTCAGAAATATTAAGACATTAAATAGCAATATATGTATCCTGAAAATGTATTTGTAAGGTCAACTTGCTTATACTGGATCTGATTTTATAACTGACATTTATTTATAAAATACAATGTGATATTGTTTTGCACTCTCAAAACATAAAAGTATTCTCTCGCTTAAAAAAAGTGATGCTATGAGAGCGGCAGAGCAAGATGGCAGAGGAGTAGGAGACCTGGATTTCCTCTGGTCTCAGGAATTCAGCTGGATAGGGACAAACCATTCTGAACACCTACGAACTCAGCAGGAGATCGAAGAAAACAATAGCAGCAACTCTCTGAACAGAAAAGCGACCACTTTCTGGAAGGTAGGACGTGCGGAGAAGTGAATCTGAGGCGATATTCGGGAGGATAGACGGCGGGGGAGGGGCCTCCGTCAGCCGCTTCTGGCAAGTGATAGACCCGCGAAGCACAAAATCGGAACTTTTAGAAGTCTGCTCCGCTGAGGGACGTCGCTCCAGTGGCTAAGCGGGGGGGTGGAACCCTCACGGGACAGTGTGGTCCCAGGACCCTTGGGGTCACAGAAAGACCAGGGGTGCCTGAGTGTGGCAGAGCTCCCAGGTATCGGAGCAGGGAAGCTGGCTGCAGAGACAGAGCCGAGGCACGGGCTCTCAGCTTGGGGTTGCCATAAACTGATCCGTGGCACAGTCGGGCCCCTGCTCCTCCAGCAGGGACCCAGCAAGCGGCAGATCCGGGGAGACTCCCCTTCTTCCCCCGGGAGGAGCGGTGTGGGAGTGCACCGCAGGGATCTGCTGGGTTTGGAGACTCCACACGGGGTCAGGTGCCAGAGATAGAAACGCACGGTCACAGGCCAGGTGAGCACGGAGTGCGGCCAGAGACCGGGGAGACGGGAGTGACTGACTGCTTTTCTCTGAGGGCTCACTGAGGAGTGGGGCCCTGAGTTCTCGGTTCCTCCGGAGGCGGAGATTGGGAGGCCGCCATTTTCACTCTTGTCCTCCAAAGCTGTATGGAAAACTTGCAGGGAACAAAAGCTCCTGAGCGCAAACTCAAGCAGATTACTTAGCCCGGACCAGGCAAGGGCGGGGCAATTCCGCCTCCGGAAAAGACATTTGGGAACCACCGCAACAGGTCCCTCCCACAGAAGATCAGCAAGAACAGCCAGCCAAGACCAAGTTTACCGATCAATGAGAACAGTAGAACTCCAGAGCTAGGGGAATACTGCACATAGAATCCATGGCTTTTTTCCCATGATGCTTTAGTCTTTCAAAGTTAATTTTTTAAACTTTTTTTTTGAAATTTTCTTTTTTCCTTTTTCAACCAACATCTTACCAATCCTCCCCCCCTTTTTAAAAAGATTTTATTTATTTATTTGAGAGAGAGAGAATGAGAGACAGAGAACACGAGAGGGAAGAGGGTCAGAGGGAGAAGCAGACCCCCCACTGAGCAGGGAGCCCGATGTGGGACTCGATCCTGGGACTCCAGGATCATGACCTGAGCCGAAGGCAGTCGCTTAATCAACTGAGCCACCCAGGCGCCCCTTATCAATCCCTTTTTTAAAAAACATTTTTATTTTTCATTTTTAGAGTCATATTCTATCCCTTCATAGTAGTTACCCTTATTTTTGGCATATATATATAATTTGTTCTCTCTTGAAAATTTTGATATAGTTTCTTCTAACAGACCAAAATATACCCTAAATCTCTAGTGTATAATTTTGTTCTAATCTCCTGCCTGATCACATTCTCTCCCTTTATTTTTCTTTTTTAAAAAAAATCCTCTTCTTTCTTTTTTCAAACAACTTCTTATCAATTCCTTTTATAAAATTTTTAATAATTTTCATCTTTACAGTCATATTCCATCCCTTCATCATATCAACCCTTATTTTTGTACATATATAAGTTTTTCTTTCTTTAAAATTTTGGGAGGCACTTTCTTCTAACTGACCAAAATACACCCAAAATCTAGTGTGTGGCACTGATCTATGCACCAGCCTGATCATATTTTATCATATTCTGGTTTTTTTTGGTTTTATTTTTGTTTGTTTTTATCTTTTTCTTTTTCTTTTTTTTCTTTTTCTTTTCTCTTTCTTTCCCCCCAGCTTCAGGTCTTTTCTGATCTGTTTAGAGTGTATTTTCTGGGGATGTTGTTACCCTGTTAGCATTTTGTTCTCTCATTAATCTATTCTCCTCTGGACAAAATGACAAGACAGAAAAAATCACCTCAAAAAAAGAACAAGAGGTAGTACCGACTGCCAGGACATACCCAATATGGACATTAGTACGATGTCGGCTCTAGAGTTCAGAATCATCATTTTAAAGATTCTAGCTGGGCTTGAAAAAAACACGGAGGTTATTAGAGAAACCCTTCCTGGAGAAATAAAAGAACTAAAATCTAACCAAGTCAAATCAAAAAGGCTATTAATGAGGTGCAATAAAAAGGGGGACATTAACTGCTAGGATAAATGAGGCAGAAGAGAGAATCAGTGATATAGAAGACCAAATGATGGAAAATAAAGAAGCTGAGAAAAAGATAAACAACTACTGGATCACAAGGGCAGAATTCGAGAGATAAGCGATACCATAAGATGAAACAGCATTAGAATAATTGGGATCTCAGAAGAAGAAGAAAGAGAGAGAGGGGCAGAAGGTATATTGGAGCAAATTATTACTTCCCTAATTTGGGGAAGGAAACAGGCATCAAAATCCAGGAAGCACAGAGAACCCCTCTCAAAATCAATAAAAATAGGTCAACAACCTGACATCTAATAGTAAAACTTACGAGTCTCAGAAACAAAGAGAAAATCCTGAAAGCAGCTCGGGAGAAGAGATCTGTAACCTACAATGGTAGAAACATTAGATTGGCAACAGACCTATCCACAGAGACCTGGAAGGCCAGAAAGGACTGGCATGATATATATATATTTTTTATTTATTTATTTGAGAGAGAGAGAATGAGAGACAGAGAGCACGAGAGGGAAGAGGGTCAGAGGGAGAAGCAGACTCCCCGCCGAGCAGGGAGCCCGATGCGGGACTCGATCCCGGGACTCCAGGATCATGACCCGAGCTGAAGGCAGTGGCTTAACCAACTGAGCCACCCAGGCGCCCGTGGGACTGGCATGATATATTCAGAGCACTAAATGAGAAAAATATGCAGCCAAGAATACTATATCCAGCTAGGCTGTCATTGAAAATTGAAGGAGAGATAAAAAGCTTCCAGGACAAACAAAAACTAAAGGAATTTGCAAACACGAAACCAGCCCTACAAGAAATACTGAAAAGGGTCCTCTAAGCAAAGAGAGAGCCTAAAAGCTACATAGACCAGAAAGGAACACAGACAATATACAGTAACAGTCACCTTACAGGCAATACAATGGCACTAAATTCATATCTTTCAATAGTTACCCTGAATGTAAACGGGCTAAATGCCCCAATCAAAAGACACAGACTATCAGATTGGATTAAAAAACAAGACCCATCAATATGCAGTCTGCCAGAGACTCCTTTTAGACCCAAAGACACCCCCAGATTGAAAGTGAGGGGGTGGAAAACCACTTACGATGCTAATGGACACCCAGAGAAAGCTGGGGTGGCAATCCTTAGATCAGACAAATTAGATTTTAAACCAAAGACTGTAATAAGAGATGAGGAAGGACACTATATCCTACTTAAAGGGTCTATCCAACAAGAAGATCTAACAATTGTAAGTATCTATGCCCCTAACATGGGAGCAGCCAATTATATAAGGCAATTAATAACAGAAGGAAAGAAACACATAGACAACAATACAATAATAGTGGGGGACTTTAACACCCCCCTCACTGAAATGGACAGATCATCTAAGCAAAAGATCAACAAGGAAATGAAGACTTTATATGACACACTGGACCAAATGGACTTCACAGATACAGTCAGAACATTCCATCCCAAAGAACAGAATACACATTCTTCTCTAGTGCCCATGGAACATTCTCCAGAATAGATCACATCCTAGGTCACAAATCAGGTCTCAGCTGGTACAAAAATATTGGGATCATTCCCTGCCTATTTTTGGACCACAATGCTTTGAAACTAGAACTCAATCACAAGGGGAAAGTCAGAAAGAACTCAAATACATGGAGGCTAAAAAGCATCCTACTAAAGAATGAATGGGTCAACCAGGAAATTAAAGAAGAATTAAAAAAATTCATGGAAACCAATGAAAATGAAAACACAACTGTTCAAAAATCTTTGGGATGCAACAAAGGCAGTCCTAAGAGGAAAGTATATAGCAATACAAGCCTCTCTCAAGAAACAAGAAAAGTCTCAAGTACACAACCTAACCCTACACCTAAAGGAGCTAGAGAAAGAACAGCAAATAAAGCCTAAACCCAGCAGGAGAAGAGAAATAATTAAGATCAGAGGAGAAATCAATGAAATAGAAACCAAAAGCACAGTAGAACAGATCAACGAAACTAGGAGCTGGTTCTTTGAAAGAATTAACAAGATTGATAAACCCCTGGCCAAACTTATCAAAAAGAAAAGAGAAATGACCCAAATCAACAAAATCATGAATGAAAGAGGAGACATCACAACCAACACCAGAGAAATACAAACAATTATAAGAACATATTATGGGCAACTCTATGCCAGCAAATCAGATAATCTGGAAGAAATGGATGCATTCCTAGAGATGTATCAACTACCAAAACTGAACCAGGAAGAAATAGAAAACCTGAACAGACCTATAACCACTAAGGAAATTGAAGCAGTCATCAAAAATCTCCCAACAAACAAAAGCCCTGGGCCAGATGGCTTCCCATGGGAATTCTACCAAACATTTAAAGAAGAATTAATACCTATTCTTCTGAAAGTGTTCCAAAAAATAGAAATGGAAGGAAAACTTCCAAACTCATTTTATGAGTCCACCATTACCTTGATCCCCAAACCAGACAAAGACCCCATCAAAAAGGAGAATTACTGACCAATATCCTTGATGAACATGGATGCAAAAATTCTCACCAAAATACTAGCCATTAGGATCCAACAGTACATTAAAAGGATTATTCACCACGACCAAGTGGGATTGATCCCTGGGCTGCAAGTTTGGTTCAACATCCGCAAATCAATCAATGTGACACAATACATTAACAAAAGAAAGAACAAGAATCATATGATTCTCTCAATAGATGCAGAAAAAGCATTTGACAAAGTACAGCATCCCTTCTTGATCAGAACTCTTCAGAGTATAGGGATAGAGGGCATATACCTCAATATCATAAAAGCCATCTATGAAAAACCTACAGTGAATATCATTCTCAATGGGGAAAAACTGAGAGCTTTCCCCCTAAGGTCGGGAATGTGGCAGGGATGTCCACTATCACCACTGCTATTCAACATAGTATTAGAAGTCCTAGCCACAGCAATCAGAAAACAAAAAGAAATAAAAGGCAACCAAATTGGCAAAGAAAAAGTCAAACTCTCACTGTTTGCAGATGATATGATACTTTATGTGGAAAACCCAAAAGACGCCACCCCAAAACTGCTAGAACTCATACAGGAATTCAGTAAAGTGGCAGGATATAAAATCAGTGGCATTCCTATACACCAACAGCAAGACAGAAGAAAGAGAAATTAAGGATTCGATCCCATTTACAATTGCACCCAAAACCATAAGATACCTAGGAATAAATCTAACCAAAGAGGCAAAGGATCTAAACTCATAAAACTATAAAATACTCATGAAAGAAATTGAGGAAGACATAAAGAAATGGAAAAACGTTCCATGCTCATGGACTGGAAGAACAAATATTGTGAAGATGTCAATGCTACCTAGAGCAATCTACACATTCAATGAAATCCCCATCAAAATACCATGCACTTTTTTCAAAGAAATGGAACAAATAATCCTAAAATTTGTATGGAACTAGAAAAGACCCCGCATAGCCAGAGGAATGTTGAAAAAGAAAAGCAAAGCTGGTGGCATCACAATTCCGGACTTCCAGCTCTATTACAAAGCTGTCATCATCAAGACTGTATGGTAGTGGCACAAAAACAGACACATAGATCAGTGGAACAGAATCGAGAGCCCAGAAATGGACCCTCCACTCTATGGTCAACTAATCTTTGACAAAGCAGGAAAGAATGTCCAATGGAAAAAAGACAGTCTCTTCAACAAATGGTGTTGGGAAAACTGACAGCCACATGCAGAAGAATGAAACTGGACCATTTCCTTACACCACACACAAAAATAGACTCAAAATGGTTGAAAGACCTCAATGTGAGACAGGAGTCCATCAAAATCCTAAAGGAGAACACAGGCAGCAACCTCTTTGACCTCAGCCGCAGGAACTTCTTCCTAGAAAAATGGCCAAGGGCAAGGGAAGCGAGGGCAAAAATGAACCATTTGGACTTCATCAAGATAAAAAGCTTTTGCACAGCAAAAGAAACAGTCAACAAAACCAAAAGACAACCAACAGAATGGGAGAAGATATTTGCAAATGATATATCAGATAAAGGGCTAGTATCCAAAATCTATAAAGAACTTATCAAACTCAACACCCAAAGAACAAAGAATCCAATCAAGAAATGGGCAGAAGACATGAGCAGACATTTTTCCAAAGAAAGATCACTTGGCATCAGGGAAATCCAAATCAAAACCTCAATGAGATACCACCTCACACCAGTCAGAATGGCTAAAATTAACAAGTCAGGAAACTACAGATGTTGACGGGTTGTGGAGAAAGGGGAACCATCCTACACTTTTGGTGGGAATGCAAGCTGGTACAGCCACTCTGGAAAACAGTATGTGGGTTCCTCAAAAAGTTGAAAATAGAGCTATCATACGATCCAGCAATTGTACTACTGGGTATTTACCCCAACGATACAAATGTAGGGATCTGAAGGGGTACATGCACCCTGATGTTTATAGCAGCAATGTCCACAATAGCCAAACTATGAAAAGAGCCAAGATGTCCATTGACAGATGAATGGATAAAGAAGATGTGGTATATATATACAATGGAATATTATGCAGCCATCAAAAGGAATGAGATCTTGCCATTTGCAACGACGTGGATGGAACTGGAGGGTGTTATGCTGAGTAAAATAAGTCAATCAGGGAAAGACATGTATCATATGACCTCACTGATATGAGGAATTCTTAATCTCAGGAAAAAAACTGAGGGTTGCTGGAGTGGTGGGGGGTGGGAGGGATGGGGTGGCTGGGTGATAGACACTGGGGAGGGTATGTGCTATGGTGAGTGCTGTAAATTGTGCAAGACTGTTGCATCACAGACCTGTACCTCTGAAACAAATAATGCAATATATATTAAGAAAAAAACAAAAAAGAAGATAGCAGGAGGGCAAGAATGAAGGGGGGAAATGGGAGGGCGAGAAGAGCCATGAGAGACGATGGACTCTGAAAAACAAACTGAGGGTTCTAGAGGGAGGGGGTGGGAGGATGGGTTAGCCTGGTGATGGTATTAAAGAGGACACGTTCTGCATGGAGCACTGGGTGTTATGCACAAACATTGAATCATGGAACACTACCTCAAAAACTAATGATGTAATGTATGGTGATTAACATAACAATAAAAAAGTGATGCTACAATTTTAAAATTGCACTCAAATAGGAATTGGTATTTTTGTTTAATGTAAATATAATTGGAGAACCAGAACACACACAAGGCATTTCTAATGTTGTTTAAAGTAACTATTAAAATTGCTTAATTCATAGTATATCATATTAATTATATTAGTAAAGAAATCAAACTGAATCATAAACTGAAACATGAAACAAAATAAAGAAATATGTTCAAGGCCACCTAACTAGGCTTATTCTAGGTGTCCTGAATATTTATATAATATACAACTATCTATTCCTATTGAACCTATAATTTACACCTTCTATGAATAAATTATTGATTATTCTGATTCAAATTAGGAATATGTAAAATTATCCCTTCAAATTTGCCAAGTTTGTGATATTTGCGACACTCCTAAATATTATAAAAAATGCATTTTTCTTATTTGGAACCCTCCTATCTTGCTAATAAATTTATAAATTAAAAACTGGAATTTAAATATTAGAATCATACTAAAACAAAAAACAAATCCTTTGACATATTAGAGCATTTGTAATTATTAAAACATTTTGCAGATGAGGAAGAGTGAACAAAGCTTCAAATAAGCTTGGTTGTTGCCCTAAGATACATGTTTAATCAATGATGGAATTGGAATTTAGTAAATGATGGAATTGGAATTTTATAAATGATAGAATTGACCAGGCTGACTCCACAGGATTCACTTATACTTCCTTATCCTTTAATCATTTTCTTCTCTCCACACTATGAGAAGTCATTCCAAAATGTTTTCTTCTCCCTGTTGTCTGGGTCCTCCTTTTTTCTATCTACTTTGCCACCTATTTCTCTTCTGCCTGACACCTAAACATTGGAATGTTTCAGGGCCCAGTCTTGAGCTCCCTTCTCTTTCTATTCTGTATTCTTAACCAATTTGATATCATCATTTATTGGGTGATAATTCCAAATATATATCTCTGATATATATATTTAACTCTGTAGTTTACATATCCAATTTTGATTGTCCATGGGCAGCTCAATCATAATGTGCTCAAGTCAAAAGTCGTGATGTTCCTCCCAAAGTGCTCTTTCTTTTGTCAGCACCACCTTACAAAAAGGCAAATTATTACTCTCTCTTGCATCCAATATTTAGTAAACATCAGCTATGCTTTCTACCAACAAACTAGATCTCTAATCTGTTCTGCTTTGCATCTCGTCAGCCATCACCCTATCCCAATCCCCACACTTACTCACCCTGCATAAGCTCCTGAATCTTCTCTTCTCCACCACAAGTACAACATATGAAAAAAAACTTTTCAAAAAATCTAGATACAGTTATATTCTTTCTTTCCTTAAGACTTCTTTATGGCTTTTTATCAACCATAAAATTAATCTAAATGCTGACATGCCTTGAAAATAACCTGAATAATCCTTTCTTTGTCTCTTATCCAGCATCAGTTCATAAAATTCTCCCACGTCTTGAGTAGAATCCGCTCACCCTGATATTTCTTAAATATTGTTTTGTTGTCAAAATTTTGCATGTACTGTTCCCTTGGTGTGGAACACTAAATCCACTCAAGTTTCCCACAGATTCAAGTCCTACTCCTCTTCCTGGAAAATAGTGGATTCCCAAACATGAAAGAGATTCATGTAATGATAGTCCACAGAACTTGTCAAAGTCAGAAAAGAAAGAGCTCTTGGGATCTGAAGAAATTAACACTCAAGGTAGAAGGTGTAAAAGCAGAAACTCAGGAGCAAAAGAGCTGAGGAAATTGTAAGAAACTTTAATTTTGGTTTTCTTAACACCATACACTAAAAGAACCCCGTTTTAAATAATATGAAAGCCTGCTTTTAGAGTAACAAGCACAATTATATTTTATTTACAAATCTATCATGTATATGGCCCATAGGAAACATTAATGTACTGTGTACATTAGATAGATAGAGTATTGTCTTTGGGCTTTAAAACACCCTGTTCTCCCAGTTTACATTAAATCAAGAGACACCTGATTTTAGTCATTATTTCTTAAAAATGACTTTAAATAATGCACATTTGTTCAAAAAGGAATATTTTAAACACATTTTATTAATTTTGTCAATCCTGAAAAAAAGAATACCTGATAAAACGGCACTTACCATAACATATTGGTTTAGGAGACCAACCATCGTTATCACACACTATGGAACCTGTGCGCCCATCTCTGCTTTCAAATCCGTCATGGCATTCATAGTCCAACTTGTCATTGAGTTTAAACCACGTGCCATTGCTTTTGATTCTGGCATTCTCCAATATTGGCACATCACAAGATTCTAATGCATAATACAATCGAAGGTTTCACTTCTAATATTTAATGGACAATGTAATTAAGTCTCATCCCAAGGAGGTAAAAAAAGCTTTATCAATTAGTATGTACTAATAAATTATGTATCATATTAAAAGAATCTAAGAATACCAGTGATAAATCATTGTCCTGAAAAAGTTACTCAAAATGAAAAAAATATATTTCTACACAGCGTTTCTCTTATCACTTAAATACTGTGAAAAATTTATTCTAAGAACACTTTTTTCAATCAATTATACTTATGTGTTTATCCCGTGCTTGTAATAAAATAGGCCATTACAGATGTATCATACTTTTTCTAGCAAAGTTGAATAGCATTTTGTGAATTAAGATGATATACTCATCAGCAGTGTGACAAATGGGCCAGATTAGTTGAATAAGATTAGTTTTCAACAATGCAAGTAAATTTTTAAACATTCTATAATAATCTACAACATAATAATTTCTAAAGCTCATATCCTGATTTTTTACCAAAATATATTCCTAATGGCTGTGTATTCTTTTCAACTTACCAAGATTGAACAGAGAGATAACTCTATTGTTTATAATTTGTTATAAGGAAGTAAAGTGTTAAAAGTCTCAATTTTTGCTAACACTATACTAGAATGATGTTAGTAAAGGTTTAAATAATTCATCTCAAATATTATACTGTGTTATGTAGCCAGCTACCTTAAAGCTTTAAAAAAGAAAGCAAAACTAACTAGTGAAAAAAGAGACAGAGATGTTCTCTTCTATAATAAGAGTGTTTTAATGGATAACTGATTACAATTTAGTATAAAATGAGTTCGATATGGGAACAACTTTTATCATTTTTTTTCCTATGGCTAGTGCCCATAGTAAGCATGGAAAATGAAAAAAATAAGGAAGTGGAAACGGTAGAAATGGATATTCAAATATCCACTTTACTTAAAATGATGCTAAATATCAGTGCAAAAGATCACTATGTAGCTTTGGAGTATAAGATAAACTGAGCAAATTGTTCTTAGAAAATCTTCATAAATACGTAGGGACAGGGAAATCTTTCAACACAGCTGCATTTGGTACCACCTAGAAGCATTTCTCTCTCCACTAATTAGATGTTTATGAAGATTTCAAGGCAGAGGATTTTTTAGAAGAGGACCTACCCTGGATTATCAAACATGTAAATTCTACAGGTTAAATTAAAATTATGCACTATGGACCCAGATCTTGACTTAAAAACATAACTTTTATGTCTAGGAAAAAAGACTGACATAAAAGTTTAATCACCTAAAAACAGGTACATAGGCACAAAGATGTCAGCCAAAAATAAATGAGTTTATAGGAGAATACACATAAGTCTCCCTATCTAGTTTCCAAATCACAAAACGTTTTATTTAATTTAATTAATTTATTAAATCACAGGATGTTTTAAAGTGGAAGAAAACTTGAACTGAAAGATAGACTGATATTCCACCCTACAAGTGATTAATCTTAATAGTAAAAAAAATTATATATTTTTTCATTTATCTTTTCAAATGGGAACCACCTCAGCCCCTCCCCCCAGAAAAGATTTAAGTTAAAATAAACTTTTGCACAACGATCATGAGGAAATGAATATGAACATAAAATTACTCACTAATACATGAGGGTTGAGGTGACCACCCACTTTGCAGACATGTAATTGATCCTGAAGTTTTACCATCTGGTGTTACATATCCTGGTTTACACTGATACTGTGTTTCTTTATTCAAGGGATATGCAAATTCATATTCAGAAAAAAATCCATTTTCGATTGTTATATCTGATTTTAAACATCTTTCTGAAAGGGAGACAGTATAAGGAAAAGATAAGCGTGTAAATAAGCATTTTTATAAAGACTCAAATAATATAACAATATAAAAAATAAGGAGTCATTTATAAATGAAAACCCAGAAAATCCAAATCACCCAAATTCTTGTGACAGAGAAAATAAGCTATGAGTTTCCAAAGATATTAAGTCAGGATAGTTCATTAAAAATTTTTTTTTGGAATGAAGCAGCAAAATTTAGAATGCTCAGAATCCCTTCTAGGAAATTATTAGAAATTTGTTTGTCTAATGGATCTGGAATCCTACAGCATGCCAGAACGATACTGGCAATGGATCCTTTCCAGGCACTTGTTTTAAATATTGTGTACTCAGGATCTCTTTAGCAACCCCAGCATTCAGTTAACTAATTGGGTTATCTCAGATCAGGTGATGATCTCAGAGAATTTGCTACCATAGCTACCACAGCTCTGAGAATTTGACATGTCTGTCATCATAACTGGGTGTTTAAAACCATATGGATACATGGAGTTCGATGGATCTGACACAGATCAACACATTACATTCATTTATCTTCTAAGACCAAAATGATGATCCTCAACTTGAAACAATAAAGAAGACTCTGTCAGTTACCAGGTCTCTTCACAAAATTCAGCTTTATTTATTGACTAGCCCATGGATAAAGAAGAAATCAAAGGAGAAAACATGAATATATATTCTTTCATAACTGGTAATTTTATTCCTTCACTGGGGCACCTAGTAGACTGAACATGGGATACTTGGAATATTAAACACTCAGGATATGGAATTAAAGTATATAATCTTTAAAAGAAAAAAAAAAAACCATTAAAGCAGCGCCTGGGTGGCTCAGTCGGTTGAGCATCTGAGTTTTGTTCTCAGCTCAGGTCTCGATCTCAGGGCTGCGAGTTCAAGCCTGGTGTTGGGCTCCACACTGGGTATGGAGCTTACTTAAAAAATAAAAAATAAATAAATAAAAAGATATTAAGTCTTTTGAATTAAATGATAAAAAAACATTTTAAATAAAATTTTGTGAGATGATACTAAAGTAGTGCTGAGAGGGAAATTTTACCATTATATAGATATAATAGAAAAGAATAGGGGCGCCTGGGTGGCTCAGTTGTTAAGCGTCTGCCTTTAGCTCAGGTCATGATCCCGGGGTCCTGGGATCGAGCCCTGCATGGGGCTCCCTGCTCCACGGGAAGCCTGCTTCTTCCTCTCCCACTCTCCCTGCTTGTGTTCCTGCTCTCGATGTGTCTCTCTCTGTCAAATAAATAAATAAAATCTTAAAAAAAAAAAAAAGAAAGAATAGACTATATATCACCTCACTGTTTTGCTTTAAGAAATTAGAAAAAGAAAACCCAACATGGGCATAAACTTGAAAAATAGACTGCTGTTAGTGAGATGGTGGAATAGGATGTTTTATTATTCGCTATTTGATTTATTTCTGTTCTAATCTTTATTATTTCCTCCCTTCTAACTTCGGGCTTGGTCTGTTTTTCTAGTTCCTTGAGGTAAAAAGTTAGGTTGTTTATATAAGATTTTCTATTTTAATGTAGGCATTTGTCACTGAAAACTTCCCTCTTCCCACTGCTTTTGCAGCATCTATAAATTTTGTTACATTGTGTTTTTGTTTTCATTTGTCTCAAGATATTTTTAAAAATTCTCTTGCACTTTCTTCTTTGACCCAATTGTTTGAGAGTGTGCTGTTTTCTTTCCATGTATTTGTGAATTTTCCCATTCTTTTTGCTGTTACTGATTTCTAGTTTTACTCCATTGTGGTTGAGAAAGATATTGTATAGAATCTTTCATGTGCAGTCGAGGAGAATGTACACTGTTGGGTGGAAAATTCTGTATATATCTATTAGGTCCATTTTGTTTATATTGTTGTTCAAATCTAGAGCTTCTTTCCTGAATTTCTGTCTGGGTGTTCTATCCATTATTCAAAGTGGGGTAATGAAGTCTCCTAATATTACTGTATTGCTGTCAATTTCTCCTCTTTAGATCTGTCAATATTTGCTTTATATATTTAGGAGTTCCAATGTTGGATCCACGTATGTTGAAAATTGCTACATCTTCCTGTTGAAATGTCTCTTTTATTATTATATAATGACCTTCTTTGTCTCCAGAGACAGTTTTAGACATAAAGTCCATTTCTTTTTCTGATAGAAGTATAGTCATTCCAACATTCCTTGGTTGCCATTCACATGGAATATCTTTTTCCATTCCTTCACTTTTAGCCTATTGTGTCTTTAAACCTAAAGTGAGTTCTTGTTTTTTACCTATTCAGGTACTGTATTCCTTTTAATAGGCAAGTTTAATCCATCTACATTTAAAGGGATTATTGATAGGTGAACACTCACTATTCACATTTGGCTAATTGTCTTCTGTTTTGCAATTGTTTTTCAATCTCTTCCACTTTTGATGACTTCCTTTGCTATTTGATTATGTTTTACAGTTACTTTGATTTTTATCTCCTTATCTTTTGTATGTCTATTATGGAGACTACTTTATTGAAGTATAATTGATAAAATTGTATATATAAAGTGTACAATGAGATGACTTGGTACACATATACATTTGGAAATGATTTTCAAAATCGCATTAATCACCTCACATACTTTTTTTTTTTTGTAGCTGGAATGCTTACGATCTACTCTCCCCACAAACTTGAGCTATATAGTACATTATTACTAACTACAGTCATCATGCTGTACATTAGATCTTCAGAATTATTCATCTTATAGCCTTGGACCAGCATCTCCTCATTCCCCACATCTGCAAGCCCCTGATAATTACCATTCTACTCTCTGCTTCTATGAATTTGACCTTTTCTTTTTTTCTTTTTTGACTTTATATACAAGTTTAATCATGAAGTGTTTGTCTAACTCTGGCTTATTATGTTTAACATAATGTCCTCTTGGTTCGACAATGTTGTAAATAGCAAGATTTTCTTTTTTCTCATGGTTGGATAATATTCCATTATATATATATATAATCTCACATCTTCCTTATCCATTAATGGACACTTAGGTTGTTTCTATATGTTGGTTATTGTGAAAAAAGCTACAATGAACAGGAGGGTGCAGATATTTCTTCAAGATACTGATTTCATTTCCTTCAGATATATACCCAGAAATGGGATTGCTGTATAATATGGTAGTTTTATTAAATTTTTGAGGAACTTGCATATTGTTTTCCATATGCCTATAACAAATTACATTCCCACCCTAAGCATACAAGAGTTTCCTTTTTCCACATTCTCACCAACACTTGTTATCTCTTGTCTTTTTGATAAAAGCCATTTTAACAGGTATGAGGTGATAGTTCATTGTGGTTTTGATTTGCATATGCCTGATGATTAGTGATTTTGAGTACCAATTGGCCATTTACATGTATTCTTCAGAAAAATGTCTATTCAGATCTTTGCCCATTTTTAATTGGATTGGATTCTTTTTGCTATTGAGTTGTATAAGTTGTGATATATATCACAACTTATAATGCATCAGATCTATGGTTTGCAAATATTTTCTCCCATTCCATAGGTTGCCTTTTCATTTTGTTGATTTGTTGAGTAGAAGCTTTTTCATTTGATATAGTTTTGTTTACTTCAGCTTTTGCTGTCTGTGTTTTGATGTCATATCCAAAAAATATCATCACCAAGACCAATGTCAAGAAGATATTTTCCTATGTATCTTCTAGGACTTCTAGAGTTTAGAGTCATATTTAAGTCATCTAGAGTTAATTTTCATCAGTGGTTTAATATTGTGGTTTCATTTTTTTTACTTGTGCTGAAGACGCTACTGTCCTCATGTGTATACTTGGCACCATTATCTAATTTTAATTAAGGATATATGTGTGACTTTATTTCTGGCTCCTAATCTTATTCCATTGATCTGCCAATATGATATTATTTTCATTTTAATCACTTTATAATATAGTTTGAAATCAGAAAGCATGATGCCTTCAGCTTTGCTCTTCTTTCTCAAGATTGCTTTGGCTCTTTGGGAGTCTTTGTGGTTCCATGTAAATTTTAGGATGGTTTATTCTACTTCTGTGAAAAATGCCAGTGCGTCTTGACAGGAATTGTATCTATTGATCGCTTTGGGTAGTATGCACATTTTAACAATATTAATTCTTCCAATCCATGAACATAGACTATCTTTCCATTTATTTATATCTTCTTCAATTTATTTTATCATTGTCTTACTGTTTTTAGGATACAAGCCTTTCATCTCCTTGAGTAGATTTATTCCTAGGTATCTTATTATTTTTGATGCTATTGTAAATGGTATTGTTTTTTAAATTTCTCTTTCTGATAGTTCATTATTCATTACACAACAGATTTTTGTGTATTGATATTGTATCCTGCAACTTTACTGACTTCATTTATTAATTCTAACAGGTTTTTTGTGTGTGTGTGTGTGTGGAGTCTTAGGGTTTTCTCTGTATATGTCATCTACAAACAGAGATAATTTTACTTCTTTATTTTTTATTTGGGTACCTTTTATTTCCTTTTGTTCAACAGTGGTGAAAGTGTGTATCCTTGTCTTTTTCCTGAGCTTGAGGAAAAGCTTTCAGCTTTTCACCATTATGTATGATGTTAGTTATAGGCTTCTTATTTATGGCCTTTATTATGTTGAGGTATATTTCTTCAACACCTAATTGTTGAGAGTTTTTATCATAAATGGATTGTGAATTGTGTCAAATGCTTTTTCTCTATCTATTGGGATGATTATATGATTTTTAACCTTTGTATTGCTAATGGGGTTTATCACATTACTGATTTGCATCTGTTGAACCATCCTTGAGGCCCATGGATAAACCCAACTTCATTATGGTGTATGAATCTTTTAATATGCTGTTGAATTCAGTTTGCTAATATTTTGTTAAGCATTTCTGATCTATCATTTATCAGTGATACTGGCCTATAAATTTTTTTTTCTTGTAGTGTCCTTGTCTAGCTTTGATCTAATCATGCTGATCTTGTAAAGTGGTATTGGAAGTGTCCCCTGCCCTCAAATTTTTGGAATGGTTTGAGAACTGGTATCAATTCTTCTTTAAATTACAATGAAAACTTCTGGTCCCAGGCTTTTCTTTGTAGAGATATTTTAAATTAATGATTCAGTCTTGTTGCTTGTTATTGATTCGTTCAGATTTTCTATTTCTTAATGATTTTGTTTTGGCAAGTTTTGTATTTCTAGGAATTTATCCATTTCTTCTAGGTTATCCAATTTGTTGGTGTGTAATTGTTTATGCTTGTCTTTATGAACATTTGTATTTCTGTGGCATCAGTCGAATGTCTCCACTTTCATTTCTCATTTTGTTTATTTTATCTTCTCTTTTTTCTTAGTTTGTAAGCATTAGGTTTGTCAATTTTGTTTATCTTTCCAAAAAGGTAGGTATTAATTTTGTTGATTTTTTTTGGGTCTTTATTTCACATATTTCTTCTCTGATTTCTGTTATTTCCTTGCTTCTGCTAATTTTAGGCTTAGTTTATTCTTCTTTTTCTAGTTTTTTTGATGTATAAAGTTGGTTGTATATTTGAAATCATTTCTTTTTCTTAGTGTAGGCATTTATCACTATAAACATCTCATAGAACTGCTTTTGTATGTGAGGCATTTTTTTTTCTCTCTTGCTGTTTTCAAAATTCTCTCTTTGTCTTTGGTTTTAGCTAGTTTTATTGTATGGTGTCTTAGAGAAGATTTCTTTGGGTTGAATCTGTTTGCGGACTTATGAGCTTCTTAATTTTGATAGTCCATATTTCTTCCTAGTTTGATAAATTCTCAGCCATTATTTCTTTAAGTAACTTTCTGCCCCTTTCTCCATCTCTTCTCCTTTTGGGACTTACACAATGCCTAAAATGTTTCCTCTGATAGTCTATAATTCATATGGGCTCTCTCTATTCCTTAAGTCTTATCCTTTGTTCTCCTCTGACTAGAAAATTTCAAATGACCTCTCTACTTCACAGATTCTTTCTTCTGTTTCATAAATCTGCTGTTGATGCTCTTTTTCATTTCATCCATTGTATTCTTCATTTCCAGAATTTCTGTTTGGTTCCTTTTATGATTTCTATCTCATTGGTTTCCTGATTTCTTTGAATTCTCTTTCTTATAGCTCACCGAGCTTCCTTAAAACTACTGTTTGAATTCTTTATCAGGAAAATCATAGCTCTTCATTATTTGGGGGTAAGTTACTGGAATAATATTGTGTTCTTTCGGTGGTGTCATGTTTCCTTGATTTCTAATGTCCCTTAAAGTCTTGCATTGCTGCCTTCGCCTTTGAAGAAGCTCTCACTTCCCCTAGTCTTTTCTGACTGACTTTGGGAGAGAAATACTTTCTGTCACACCTGTTAGGGATTTTGAGGCTTTTTAAAAGAACTTTTTAATGGATATATCTGCTCCCTATGTTTTGCTACCACTTGGGATGGAATTCTTAGATTGTGTGCCTTCTTTCAATCCTGTAAAGATAGTCAGGGTTCTGACAGCTTCCTGTTTGCTGGACACAATGCTGAATGCTCAGGTATGTGCTTTCTACCATTCCTATGGAGTCACTTTGGCTTTTTAGGTATGCTCATTAGCCATCTAAAAATTGCTGCATTCACTACCTTTGGGGCATACACAAAGAGCTGGCCAATGGATAGCAGGTGTGTGGAATGTTGGGGGTGCCATTAGGTGAGGAGGATCTGCAGGCAAGTCATCCCCAGTGGTTAGTGGGTATATCAGGGTACTCCCTGATGTAGTCTGCAAAGTGGTTAATAGGATCTTTGTCCCTTGATGAATTGAGCCCTGATTGCTGTGCTCCAAGCTTTCCTCAATCCCTTCAGTCATGAAGATCACCTCAGAATTCTGGATGTGGTGAAAAAGAAATGGGCGTTTTGGTCAGAGACCCACACAGCTGAGGAAGCCAGATACTAACTCACACACTCTTTCCCCCAGTGGAGAAGTTGCAGGCTGAGTGGGTCTCTCTTGGCACTGAACTGTGCCACTTTGAGGGAGGAGTGACACAGATAATTGAAACTGTTCCTCTCACCCACTTCAATGCACCCACTGTTGGATCTTTTTGCTCTAATGGTGTGCTGAAACTCCTGCTAGATTCCCAGACTCCCAGAAAGATGCTCTTGTCTGTGGGTGATTGTCAAAATTGGTGTTCTTTGACTGGAAGAATAGAAACTTGTATTCTGCCATCTTGCTGGTCTCACTATTTTTTTCTTAGATTAAATGTATGTATGTATGTGTGCATTTAAGTTTTTATTTTAATACCAGTTGATTAACATACTCATCATGACAAGTGCAATCCTTAATCCCCATCACCTATTTCACCCAACCCCTTTGCCCCCTGCCACCTTTCTCCCCTCTGATAACTATCACATTGTTCTTTATAGTTAGTCATTTTTTGCTTCTTGTTTTTTGTTTTTGGTTTGTATCTCTCTCTCTCACTTTCCCCCCTTTACTCATTTGTTTTGTTTCTTAAATTCCACATATGAGTGAGATCATATGGTATTTGTCTTTCTCTGACTTATTTCACTTAACATTATACTCTCTAGTTTCATCCATGTTGTTACAAATGGTAAGATTTCATTCTTTTTTTATGGCTGAGTAATATTCCATTTTATACATATACCACCTCTTCTTTATCCATTTGTCAATCGATAGACAGACTGCTTCCGTATCTTGGCTATTCTATATAATGCTTCTATAAACATAGGGGTGCATGGATCCCTTTGAATTAGTGTTTTTGTTCTTTGAGTAAATACCCCATAGTGTGATTGATGGGTCATACAGAAATTCTATTTTTAACTTTTTGAGGAACCTCCATACTATTCTCCAGAGTGGTTGCACCAGTTTGCATTCCCACCAACAGTGCAAGAGGGTTCTCCTTTCTCCACATCCTTGTCAACGCCTGTTGTTTCCTGTGTTGTTGATTTTAGCCATTCTGACAGGTGTGAGGTGATATCGCACTGTAGTTTTGATTTGCATTTCCCTGATGATAAGTGATAATGAGTATCTTTTCTTATGTCTGTGCCATCTGTCTGTCTTCTTTGGAGAAATGTCTGTTCATGTCTTCTGCCCATTTTTAAACTGGATACTTTGGTTTTTGAGTGTTGAGTTTTATAAGTTCTTTATATATTTTGGATACTAACCCCTTACCAGGCATGTCATTTGCAAATGTCTTCTCCCATTCCAAAAGTTGCCTTTTAGTTTTGTTGATCGTTTCCTTTGCTGTCCAGAAGCTTTTTATTTTGATGTAGTCCCAATAGTTTTTGCTTTTGTTTTCTTTGTCTCAGGGATCTATCTAGAAAGTTGCTGTGGCTGATGTCAGAGAAGTTATTGCTTGTGCTCTCTTCTAGGATTTTTATGGTTTCAGTTCTCACATTTAGGTCTTTCATCCATTTTGAATTTTTTTTGTATATGGTATAAGAACGTGGTCCAGTTTCATTCTTTTGCATGTTGCTGTCCAGTTTCCCCAACACCATTTGTTGAAGAGACTGTCTTTTTCCTAATGGATTTTCTTTCCTGCTTTGTCAAAGATTATTTGACCATATAATTGTGGGTTTATTTCTGGGTTTTCTTTTCTGTTCTATCAATCTATGTGTCTATTTTTGTGCCAGTATCATATTGCCTTGATCACTATAGCTTTGTAATATAAGTTGAAGTCTGGAATTGTGATGCCTCCAGCTTTGTTTTTCTTTTTCAAGCTTGCTTTGGCTATTCAGGGTCTTTTTGTGGATCCATATAAATTTTAGGATTGTTTATTCTAGTTCTGTGAAAAATGCTCTTGGTATTTTGATAGGGATTTCATTGAATGTGTAGATTGCTTTGAGTGGTGTAGACATTTTAACAATATTTGTTCTTCCAATCCATGAGCATGGAATGTCTTCCATTTCTTTGTGTCATCTTTAATTTCTTTCATCAGTATTTTATAGTTTTCAGAGTACAGATCCTTTACTTCTTTGGTTAGGTTTATTCTTAAGTATTTTATTATTTTTTGTGCAATTGTAAATGGGACAGTTTTCTTAATTTTTCTTTCTGCTGCTTCATTATTGCTGTATAGAAAGGCAATAGATTTCTGTACTGTGATTTTGTAACCTACAACTTTACTGAATTCGTTGATCAGTTCTAGCAGGTTTTGATGGAGTCTTTTGGATTTTCTATATAGAATATAATGTCATCTCAAATAGTGACAATTTTACTTCTTCCTTACTGATTTGAATGCATTTTATTCCTTTTTGTTGTCTATATGCTGTGGCTAGGACTTCCAGTACTATGTTGAATAAAAGTGGTGAGACATCCTTGTCTTGTTCCTGACCTTAGGGGAAAAGCACTGTTTTTCCCCATAATGGATGATGTCAGTTGTGGCTTTTTCATATGTGGCCTTTATTATGTTGAGGTATGTTCCCTCTAAACCTACTTTGTTGAGGGCTTTTATCATGAATGGTTGTTGTACTCTGTCAAATGCTTTTTTGGCATCTGTTGAAATGATCATATAGTTCTTATCCTTTCTTTTACTGATGTGATGTATCATGTTGATTGATCTGTGAATATTGAACCACTCTTGAAACCCAGGAATAAATTCCACTTGATTGTGGTGAATTTTTTTTTTAAACGTATTGTTGAATTCAGTTTGTTAGTATTTTATTATGGATTTTTGTGTCATCAGAAATATTGACCTGTAGTTCTCTTTTTTGTGGTGTCTTTATTTGGTTTTGGTATCAGGGTAGTGCTGGGCCTCATAAAATGGATTTGGAAGCTTTCCTTCCTTTTCTATTTTTTGGAATAGTTTGAGAATAGGTATTAAATCTTCCTTAAGTGTTTGGTAGAGGGGTGCCTGGGTGGCTAGGTCAGTTAAGAATCCTACTCTTGATTTCAGCTCAGGTTGTGATCTCAGGGTCATGAGATCCAGCCCTATGTCAGGCTCTGCGCTCAGCAGTGAGTCTGCTTGGATTCTCCCTCTGTCCCTCCCTCTGCCCCTCCATCCCCACCCTCTCTTAAAATAAATAAATAAATCTTAAAAAAATGTTTGGTAGAGTTCATCTATGAAGCCATCTGATCTTGGACTTTGTTTATTTAGTTTTTTTGATTACTGATTCTTTTTTTTTTTTGCTTGTAATTGGTCTGTTCAAATTTTCTGTTTTTTCCTGTTTTGGTTTTGGTAGGTTTATGTTTCTAGGAATTTAACCTTTCTTCTGGTTGTCCAATTTGTGGGCATGCAGTTTTTCAGAACATTCTCTTATAATTGTTTGTATTTTTGTGGTGTTGGTTGTTACTTCTCCTCTCTTATTTGTGATTTAATTTATTTGGTTCCCTTTTCTTTTTGATAAATCTGACTAGGGGTTTATCAAATTTATCAATTTTTCCCAAGAATCAGCTCCTGGTTTCATTTATCTGTTCTATTGTTTTTCTAGTTTATCATTTACTTCTGCTCTAATCTTTATTATTTCCTTCCTTCTGCTGGTTTTAGGTTTTTTTTCTTGTTGTTTTTCTAGCTCCTTTCCGTGTAAGGTTAGGTTGTTTATTTGACATTTTTCTTGCTTCTTGAGCTAGGCCTGTATAGTATAAACTTTCCTCTTGGAACCATTTTTGCTGCATCCCAAAGGTTTTGAACTGTGTTTTCATTTTCATTTGTTTCCATGTACTTTTTAATCTCTTCTTTTTTTCCTCTTGACCCATTCATTGTTTAGTAACATGTTACTTAACCTCCATGTATTTGTGATCTTTCAGACTTTTTTCTTGTGGTTGACTTATAGTTTTATAGCGTTGTGGTCAGAAAAGATGCATAGTATGACTTTGATCTTTTTGAGTCTGTTGAGGCTCATTTTGTGGCTTAATATGTGTTCTATTCTATGTGCCCTTGAGAAGAGTGTATATTCTGCTGTTTTATGATAGAATGTTCTGAATGTATCTGCTAAATCCATCTGGTTCAGTGTGTCATTCAAAGCCATTGTATCCTTGTTGATTTTCTGTTTAGATAATCCATCCATTGATGTAAATGGGGTTTTAAAATCCCCTATTATTGTATTATTATTGATTAGTTCCTTTATGTTTGTTATTAACAGTTTTATGTATTTGGGAGCTCCCATGTTGGTTGCCTACATATTTACCATTGTTATATCTTCTTCTTGGATTATCCCCTTTATTATTATATGTTGTCCTTCTTTGTCTTCTGTTATAGTCTTTGTTTTAATGTCTATTTTGTCCAATATAAGCATTGCTACCCCAGCTTTCTTTTGACACCCATTTGCATGATAAATGTTCTCCGTCTCCTCACTTTCCATCTGCAGGTGACTTTTGTTCCAAAATGAGTTTTGTAGGAAGCATATAGATGGGTTTGTTTTACCCATTCTGTCAACTTATGTCTTTTGATTGGAGAGTTTAGTCCATTTCCACTCAAAGGAATTATTGGTAGATACGTATTTATTGCCACTTTATTACCTGTTTTGTGGTTCTTTCTGAATATTTTCTCAGATCTTTTCTTGTCGTTCTCTCTTTTATGGTTTGCTGGTTTTCTTTAGTGACATATTGGCTTTCTTTCCCTTTATTCTTTGCATATTTATTAGTGGTTTTGACTTGTGGTTACCATTAGGTTTTTATATAACATCTGCATATATCACTCTATATTAAGTTGATGGTCAATTAAGTTTGAACCCATTCTTACTCCTCTCTTCCCCAGGTATATGGTGTCAAATTTTACATCCTTTTATTTTGTGAATTCCTTGACTGAATTTTTTTACAGAAATATTCATTTTTACTGTTTTGTGTTTCCTACATTCAAACTGTCACTTTTGGTCTCTTCTTTTCACTCAGAGTCCCCTTTAATATTTCTTGCAGGGTTGGTTTAGTGGTCATGAACTCCATTAATTTTTGTTTGTCTGGGAAACTCTTTATCATTTCTTCTGTTTTGAATAATAGGCTTTCTGGATAGAATATTCTTGGCTGCAGATTTTTCCCATTCAGCACTTTGAAGTTATCATGCCACTCCCTTCTGAGTTGGATAATTTCTGCTGAAAATTCCCTGGTAGCCTTATGGGTTTTCCCTTATATTTTACTGTCTTTTTGTTTGTTTTGTTTTGTTTTTGTCTTGCTTCTTTAAAAATTTTTTTCTATATCACTATGTTTTGCCAATTTAATTATAATATGTCTTGGTATGGGTCTGCTTTTGTTGATTTTTGGGGGTTCTCTATGCTTCCTGGATCTGGATATCTGTTTCCTCCCCCAGATTAGGGAAGTTTTCTGCTATTATTTCTTCAAATAAATTTTCTGCCTCCTCTTTTTTTCTTTTTCTTCTGGGACTCCTATAATAGGAATGTTGTTATGTTTGATGGAGTCACTGAGTTCCCTATGTCTATTCTCATTTTGCATAATTCTTTTTTCTCTCTTTTGTTCAGCGTGATTACTGTTATATGTCTTCTAGGTCATTAATTCCCATTCCTCTGCTTCTTCCAGCCTGCTGTTCACTCCATCAGGTGTGTTTCTCATTTTGTTTATTGAGCCCTTGATCTCTGCTATGTTATTCTTTATCTCTGTGTTAAAGGTCTCACTCATGTCTTTGACTTTTTTTCTCAAGACCAGTGAGTATCTTTGTAATATTATTTATCAGACATATTGCTAATATATATTTTACTTACATCTCTGGCTGTGGCCCTGTATTGTTCTTTCTATTTGGGACAAATTCTTCTGTTTTCTCATTTTATCTAAATTTCTATACCTGCATCTTTGTTCAGAAAGTCAGCTACTTCTCCTGTTCTTGAGGGTAATGGCCTTATGAAGAAGAGGTTCTATAGTGCTCTGCAGTGTTGTGACCACTGTCCCCCAGGGCCTGACACTTCAGGGAGTGTCTCCAATGTGTGCTGTATGCACACTGCTGTTGTGTCCTGACTGCTTTATCCTTCAGGCCAGTCATCTGCAGAGGCCCTCTTTGACTGTTATGGTCAGTATTTGGTCCCTGGCCTGACTGTGTTGAGTTTTAACTTTAGGTGTGCTCTGGTCTGCTTGTGAAATGAGACCTCTTATCACCACTGCTGGAATCAAGGCTTCCCAAAACTCCCAGGTTGGGAGATGTGGTGGGGGCAGGGGTTTGGCTTGGTATTCTGGGGGAGGAGGCTGGCTGTTCAGGGACTGAGGCAAGCATGACCAGGAAGGGTGGTTCCACTGGAGCACAGGGAGGTGGGACTTGGTGCAAGCAAGTTAGGTGGTGAGTGTTGGCCCTGTGCTGGTTCTCACAGGTGGCTCTGTGTTTATGCTGAAGGGTGAGGGAGGGAAATGGCACCTGCCAGTTCCTTTGTTTCCAAAGGGCTCTCTCTGTGAAAACTGCCTTTCTGCAACGCGCTCCTCACTGTGTGCCCAGCATGCTCTTCAGATTGCTCTTTCCAGCTGTATGTTGACAGGCTGCTTGGTTGCCTTTTCTCCAAGCCCCAATGTCGTTTGAGCTGTCCCAGAGCCAAGCACACTGACCTTGAAAACCCCAGGCTTTAAATCCCACTGGTTATAAGAATTATGAAATTTGGCCTCTCTCACTTTCTAAGACAATTGCTATGGTAATTCATTTTTCCCATGTGCTCCCTTGTGTGTTAATCTATCCTTTGCCTTTCTCTGTGACCATGGCTCTCTCCCCACCTCAGTGGCCACAGTCCGTTTCTCTCAAACTGTGTGCATCTTACTTCTTCAATGTGGCCTCTTCTTGACCTTTAGTTGTGGAATTTGTTCTGCCGGTCTTCAGGTTGATTTCTGGGGTATTTAGGATGATTTGATGGTTATGTAGGTGTATTCATGGGACAAGGCAAGCCTAGGTTCCTCCTACTCCACTGCCATCTTCTTCCCTCCACTGCTGGTATCACTCTATTATTACAGGTTTCTTCTTTGTGTTTCTTTTACTGTTTTCTTGACTAATACCTTTCAGTAGACATTTATTTTGCTGCATATGTATCAAGAAATTTGTATATCCACTCATACATACTTGGAAAAAATAAAGCTAAGTATATCCATTGGCAGAAATAAGAAAGTTGATATAAAATTTTGCTACAGTTAATAAAGATGTGGGTTAGAAAACCATAAATATACTGGGATCTCAGACCATTTACTTACTGAGAGGAATGCATTCTGGAGGAGGGAACCAGTCACTCTCTGTACATGTCATTATAGTCTGCTCATTTGGAAGACTGTAACCAGAATTACATTTAACTCTCACAGATTCATCTTGGAGAAATGTTTGTCCATACCTTGGATAATCTCCATTTTTCAAATAATTGAAAATACATCGTCCTAAAAATCATAAAAATGATGAACAAAAAATTTTAAAAACCCATAAATTCAGTCAAAATAGTAAGTTAAAAACTGTTTGTACAATATTAAAACTATAATGCATAAGTATCCAAAAACTTAAGAAAAACTAAAGCTACTACCAAATGTGTAGAAAGAAAAAAATCAATATTCAATATTATTTATCTTCAGTTTTTATAATTAAAATATGTATGAACGATATAGGGGTTTTTGCAAAAGCTTCTATCTTTATCTGTAATGTGATTTTTATGAAGAGCTCCTCATTAAAGGAAAAACCTATATTGGTCTTTGTTCATAAAACTTATCCCTTGGCCTCATTTTTGTCATACAAGGCTTAATTGTACTCACTTATGTGTTTTTCCCCCTCTACTGTTTGAAATATGTACACATATACAATTATAAAAAGGTTTACTTACTGCGGCATGGTACTGTTGGTTCCCATCCTTTGTGTGTGCAAGTAATATATTCCCAATGATTTTGTGAAGGAGTCACAAAGTTGGAATCACAGGAATAGTAAAAATATTTTCCTATAGCTACTGGAAAGTATGATCTATATCTATTTTCATTGTGTAAACTTCCATGTTTTATTTCTGGAAAATCACAGGGCTTCACTTGCAATACAAACAAAAGAAACAAAAACAGTATAAATAATGTTTTACCTTAATAAAAAAAATCAAATTAGAAATGAATTGTTTCACTGGTGAATTACATCCTCTTATTATCATAATTTCGCTCATTGCAACAGGGTTTCTAGGCAAGAAAAGTTATAAAATTCAGATGAAGTATGATGAAGTTATTGCTAATGAAGTTAAAATTATATCTTGTGGGTCATATGATATATATGATATATATGTATGAAAACTCTTGTGGAATAAGACTGTACAGACCTATTTAATGACTTCTCTTTGAGTATGTATATCCTAGCCCTGGATGATTAAATGAGCGTCTTGGTTGGGAGATGAAAGTACTGATTTTATTGCTCAGATCATCTATCTTCTTTTCCTTTCTTTTCTGTTCTCAACAGAAATCAGAGCCCTGCCTTTTCTTCTCAAACCAACTCAATGTAGGGGGATAGTGGGATTTTTCTGTAGATTAACATTCATTAATTTATTTTTCTACTTATTGTAAATAGTGTAAGAAATATAGAGAAACACAAAAATTTTCCATCTGCGACATTATACAGAAAAATAATATTCTTATTAATGCCTGAAACCAGTCATTGAGGCCAGTTTTCCTCTTTTTATTTAATCAAAGAAATGGACCAAGAATATTTCTTAATATCTAAATAGTTAATTAAGATTATGGCAAACATTTGATTGTTATTACTAATTTTAATTGGAGAATGAGGTATTTTAAAATATGTCATACATACATAATAATATATATGACATATATTTCATACATAATATGTCATACTATATATGGTATATTTGACACATATATAACATATATATCACATATAATGTGACATATGTCATAATATGTATATATCATGTACATGAGGTGTTTAAAAATGTCACATTTACATAATATGTCATATATACCATATATAGGAGATGCTTTCAAATATGTCATATAAGTCATAATATGTATATTTTAGAATAAAAGTGAATATTTGATGCCATTATAGTTTGATTTTTTTTAAACACTAAAATGTCTTATTTTTATTGAGGTATAATATAATTGTATTTTATTGAGTTATTCTTATAAATTGAATATTTTTGACATATGTTCAATATGTACTGACATATATGTTCAATATGTGTTCTGTTGTTTATAACACATTTATATATAGTATTTTCTAGAAAAAGTTTCCCTTTTTGTTGGATGATTTAGAGATAATCTAGTACTTTTAATACCAGACTAATGTTAGTTTTATTTCCATTAAATGATTCGATTGCAAGGAATCTTGTGCAACATATGAACAACAGTTCCAACACACACATACACACACACATACACACACACAAGTATTCATTATCATCTTCATCTTACTTAAGTTCACTGATCCATTTTCTTTTTTGTGTGATTAGAGAAATTTTCTAGTAGTTTTGCAGACGTGTTATGTGGATTATACACTTTGAATCCTTGCATATACTGTTTTTCTTTAATAAAGATTTTTAAAAAGATTTTACTTATTTATTTGAGAGAGAGAGAGAGTGTATGCACAAGGGGTGGGGAGGGACAGAGAGACAAGGAGACTCCCCACTGAGCAGGACCCAGGGATCATGACCTCAGCCAAAGGCAAGGCTTAACCAACTGAGCAATTCAGGTGCCTCTTTAATAAAGATTTGTAAATGATGCCTTCTGTAGGTATAGATTCTTGACCTCCATAGCTTTCATTGATAGATTTTTTCCCCACTCTTTTTAAACTTCCAATGTTAAGATTAAAATGCTCATTTACTCTTATACCTTTTAAGCAACCTTCTAGGGTTTTTTTCCCCCCCTAGTAATTTTTGAATATTTAGATTATTTTCTCTATCCCTTTAATGAATTTCATCGTGGTACATCAAGATGTGTGTCATTTAACAAAAATTCTACCTTGGTCAAGCTTCAGCCTTTGGATTTGCAGGAACTGAGTCTTAAAGAACTCAATTAAATTAGCTGTGAAATTGTAAAGGAGAGATTTGAATCCTGGTGGTCCGATTTCAGAACATCTACAGTTATCCACCTATTACGGTATTTCAAAGGATATGAATTAAAGAAAACAGACTGCTGAGATTTCTTTTCAAAAGGTATGCAAAGGGGATAAAATTAAAAGTGGGTATTATTATTATGACAAGCTGGGACCCCTTTACTATCTTCCTCTTTCACCTGGGCACACTTAAATATGTTTTTATACTCTAACAAGATCATCTCTGAAGTAAATATAATATTTCACATATGGTCTGTTCAGCACTGAGATTGGCAAGACTTAGAAGAGCCTCATTCTACCTTAGACTTTTATCAGTGCAGGTTGTGGTCTTACTAACAGTACTGGTGGTTCTATCATAGTTTTGACTCAAATTAATCTCAAAATTGAATAAAATATTCACTTATTTTTTTTAAGTAGGCTCCACACCCAGCATGGGGTCCAATGTGGGGTTTGAACTCAACCCTGAGATCGAGACCTGAGCTGAAATTAAGAGTCAGATGCTTAACCAACTGAGGCCTCCAAGCACCCCAAATACTAAATAATTCAAAAAATATTTCTAATCTGTCTGTACTTGTACAGCTGATTCCTTTGACCTAAGCCCCGTATCTTATAGTTGTCACTACTAAATGTCATGTTATTAGATTCAACCTAGCACATAGGATTCTTTTTGAAGAATGAATCTGTGCTAATGCAGATTCACTATCATTATCCTGAGAAATTCCACTTGTAAATTTGTACTATTTCCCATAAACAAATTAAACTCTATGATAACAGAAATGAGTCATGAAATAGGCCTGAGAACAAAGTCCTGAATCTGATACTTGGGTAAGGTTATTTAATGAAATTACCAACTATCTCATAAACCATCTAACTGGTCAATTTCTCCATCTTGTCCAAAAGAACTTCATAAGGTCCTTTGGGAATAACCTTGCTGGGCTCCATTCAGTACATGCTCTACATATGGAATAATTTTGTCTGAACCCCCTCCCCCCCAAACTAGCTGAGTGATTTCTACACATTGGGCAAATGAGAAAAAAACTACATCAAAGTGAGTAGAAGAAATTGAGACACAGTCTGACCATAAACCTCATCCCCAGCCTGATGACGCACAATTGGGAGGGAACGCCAAACCCCAAGCTTCTCCCTGAGGAGTGAAGGATTTGAACCTTACATCTGGAACCCCGCTTTTAAGATCGGCACCTGACAGACAAGCCCTCAAAACATCTAGCTTTGAAAGCCAATGGGGTTTGTGTCCATAAGACCACAGGCCACAGTTAACTGAGAAATAGTTCTTAAAGGGTCCACATGCATGGACTCACCCACTCTAGGGCCCCACACAGGGGAAGCCATCTGAGAAGTGCCCAGACTTTCTGTGAAAGAGACTTATTTGCCTATCTTAAAGCATTGGCCTGAGGGGCAAGCATTTAATTTGATACACATCTAGGGGCTTACTAAAGCTCTCTTCAAAGACAGAGGCCAGCAGGCACCTTCTTTATGCTCTCCCTTTGCCTAATTCCAGCTCACTGGTATCTCCAGGAAAGGAGCTTGTATCCTCTTTAGACACCCCCTGGTTTTTACAGCTGCCACCCAGGAGACACCTCTAGATCACATGGCTGTGGAGGACAGTGGGTCCCGCAGGACTGTAACAAATAAAGAGAGTTCTTAACAGGACACCACCCCCAGGGCACAGGAGAGAGTCACAGATTGAAGCAGCCATCTTTCTGTGGAAAAGGTCTATTAGATTAATCTTCACTGCTGGGGCCTGAGGGGCAGACTTCTAATTAAACAGTTGAGGGCCAACTATAATCCTCTACAAAGACCTTGGAGGATAGGCACTATCTTCAGGTCCTCCTTCTGCTGCATTCCAGAGCACTGGTAACTTCTAGAGGGAAGTTCGTACAAGGATCTGGTGCCCTAGTTTTTATGTCTGGGGCACTGGATTTTGTGGCTGCCACCCAGGGGACATTACTTGACTGATGGCCAGTGGGGCTTGCATTCATAGGTCCCACAGGACTGCAACAAATGCAGACAGTTCAGGGCTGGCTACCACCCCCAGGGCACACTGTAGATACAGACTGAACTATGATCTCAGTCTTCCTATGAAAGAGGACTGCTAACCTTTCCTGAAGTTTCAGCCTGAGGGGCAGGCTTCTGGTTTGGCACACACCTAAGGGCCTACATAGGTGTTCTCTGGGGGATAGGCCAGTGGAGGCCAACTTTGTGATCTTCCTCTGCCTTGCTCTAGGTCAATGGTATCTCCAGGAAAGAAGTTTATTCTTTTCCATGGTGCCCCGGCTTTAGTGATTCCCGGCTAGGGTATTCCTCTAGACTGCCTTTCTCTGGTGGCCTGCTGGGCTTATGATTGTGGTCCTATAGGACTGCAACAAATGGGGAAAGAATTCTAAACCAGCTACCACCCCAGGGCACAGCAGAGAGGCAGGAGACTAAGGAATCTATTTTTTCTCGCAAAAGAGGCCTATTGGCCTATCTTCATAACTGAGTCCTGAGAGGCAGGCTTCTAATTAAACTAAGGGCCAACTGTAATCCTCCCAGAGACCTCTAGAGATCACATCTCTCTGCTGCACTCCAGAGTGCTGGTATCTTCTAGAAGGGAGCTCATACACACATCTGCTGTCCAGCTTTTGCATATGGTGCCCTGGTTTTTGTGATTGCTGCCCAGGTATTGGCCTTTGATTGCCTGCCCTTGGTGGCCAGCAGGGTTTGTTTCGTGAATTCAAAGAGATGGTGGCAGAGAAAGAAACAGTTCTTAACTGGCTATCACTCCATTGCTCAGTTCAGAAGGAGCAGACAGAAATGCCCATCTCCCAGTCTTCCCCTGAAAGAGGTATATTTGCATACATTATACATTGCTGCCTGAGGACCTGGCTTCCTATAAGCCTGAATCTAGGTGCTGACTGAGATCCTCCCCTTTGGGACACTGTCCAGGCCTTGGCACACTCTCAGCTACTGAGAGCCACTAAACATAAAGTAGGGTGATGGACAATCACAAGGCTTGAGAGATAACCAAAAGCAGGGCAGTGTTAAACAATAATGGTCATCTTCTAAGTGAAGCCATTCTTTCAAGACTAGGAGAGGTGGCTGTTTTATCTCACGAACAGAAATAAACAGAGAATCAAAGAAAATGAAGAAACAGAAGAATATATTAAAAGTGAACGAACAAGATAAAACCTCAGAAAAAGCTCTGATAGAATGAAAATAAGTGGTTTACTTGATAAAGAGTTGAAAATAATGGTTATAAAGATGCTCACTAAGCTTGGGGGAAGAACGGGTAAACATAGTTAGAATTCCAACAAAGATAGAAAATAGAAGAAAGTACCAAGTAGAAGTCACAGAGCTGGAGAATACAATAATTGTACTGAAAAATAGAGTAAAAAGTTTTGATAGCAGACCAGAGAAAGCAGAAGAAAGGATTCGGAACAGGATAGTGGAAGGCCAACTTTGATCCTCCCCGAAAGGATCAGGAAGACAGGATAGTGGAACTCACTGAATCAAAGCAGCAGAAAGAAAAAGGAATACAAAAGAGTAAAGGTGGGGAATGATGGGACAACATCAGCAGACCAAATTCACACTATAAGAGTCCCAGAAGAAGAAGAGAGAAAGGGGCAGAAACTTATTTGAAGAAATAGGGACTGAAAATTTTCCTAACCTGGGGAAGGAAATAGACATACAGATCCAGGAAAGCTATGGAGTTGCAAATAAGATGAACTCAAAGAAACCCACGCCAATACACATTGTAGTTGAACTGTCAAAAGTTAAAGACAGGGGAAGAATCTCAAAAGCAGCAAGAGAAAAACAACTTGCTACATAGAGAGATTAAAATGTTTACAAGACAAGCAAAAGCTAAAGAAGTTAATCATCACTAGACCACCATTATAAGAACTGTTAAATGGGATTCTTAAAGTTGAGGTAAAAGGGTGCTAGTTATTAACAGGAAAACATACATATGTATAAATCTCATTGGTAAAGGCAAATATATGGTAAAATTCAGCATAATCTAATATTGTAAGGGTTGATCACTTATAAAGTTAGGAAGAAGGTTAAAGAGACAAAAGAAGTAAAAATATGTATAACTATGATAATTTATTAAAGGATGCACAAACATAGTAAATTGTGACATCAAAAATATAAACATGGGGGGAGTAAAATGATAGAGCTTTAGAACATAATCAACATTAAGTAGAGTGTTATAAATAGAAGTTGTTTTATGTAAGTCTTTTGGTAACCACAAAGCAAAAACCTTTGGTAGATGCACAGAAGTTAAAGACAAAGGAGTCTAAGCATACTCTACAGAAAATAATAAAATCACAAAGGAATAAAGCAAGAGAAGAAGAAAGGACCAGAGAAATTACAAAACAGTGGGAAAACAAATAACAAAGTGGCAATAAGTGTACACCTATCAATAACAACTTTAAATATAAATGTACTAAATCTTCTAATCAAAAGATATAACATGGCTGAATAGATTAAAAAAAAAAAAAGGACCCATCTATATGCTGCCTACAAGAGGCTCAGTTCAGATGTAAGGTCACATAGACTGAAAGTGAGGGGATAGAAAAAGATATTCCATGCAAACAAAAACCAAAAAAAAAAAAAAAAGAAAAAAACTAGTGTATTTACACTTATATCAGACAAAACAGACTTTAAAGCAAAGACTGAAATAAAAGACAAAGGTAGTCATTACATAGAGGGGCTCATCCCACAAGAGGATATAATACTTGTAAATTTTAAGCAGTCAACATAGGAGCTCCTAAAATGTAAAGTAAATATGAACAGAAATAAAGGGAGAAATAGAGAGCAATACAATAATTAATACTCCCTCTTTCATTAGTGGATAGATCATTCAGACAGAAAATCTATCAGGAGACACTGACATAAAGCGACATGTTAGACCAAATGGACTTAACAGACATACACAGAACATCCATCTAAAACTATCAGAATACAAACTCTTATCAAGTACACATGGAACATCCTTCATGATAGACATATGTTATATCACAAAACAAGTCTTAATAATATTAAGAAGATTGAAATTATATCAAATATCTTTTCTGATTATATTTATAATCAGATATATATATCAGAAATGATATATATATATATATAATCAAAAATGAAAGAGGATACATACAACTGATATCAGAGAAATATAAAGGCTCATAAGAGACTACTATGAACAATTATACACCAATAAATTGGACAACATAGAAGAGATGGATAAATTCCTAGAAATATACAACCTACCAAGACTGAATCATGAAGAAATAGAAAATCTGAAAGATCAATTACTAGCAAGGAGATTAAATCAGTGATCAAAAACCTCCCAACAAACAAAAGTCCAAGACCAGATGGCTTCACTGGTGAATTCTACCAACATTTAAAAAGGATTAATGCCAATCATTTTGTAACTCTTCAAAAATATAGAAGAGGAGGGAACACTTCCAAAGTCATTTTATGAGGCCAGTGTTACCCTGATACCCAAACCAGAGAAAGACACCAGAAGAAAAGACAATTACAGGCCAATACCTGAAAAACATAGGTGTAAAAATCTTCAACAAAATATTAGCAAACTGAATTCAACAATACATTAAAAGGATAATACACTTTGATCAAGTAGGATTCATTCCAGGGATGCAAGGATGGTTCAATATCCACAAATCAATGTGATGCACCACATTAACAAAATGAAGTATAAGAAGCATATGATCATCATCTCAATAGATGCACAAAATGCATTTGATAAAATTAAACAATTTTTATGATGAAACTTTTAACAAAGTGGGTGTAGAGGGAGCATACTTCAATGTATAAAGCCTATATATGACCAGCTCACACCAACTTTATACTCAATAGTAAAAAGCTTTTCCTCTAAGATCAGGAAAAAGATAAGAATGGTCACTCTCACGACTTTTATTGAACATAGTATTAGAAGTCTTAGCTAGAGTAATTAGGCAAGAAAAAGAAATAAAAGGCATCCACTCAGAAAGGAAGAAGTAAAACTTTCACTATTTTCAGATGATGTGATATTATACACAGAAAACCCTAAAAACACCACCAAAACTTGTTTGAATTAATAAATGAATCTGGTGAAGTTGCAGGATACAAATCAATGTACAAAAATCTTGTGTGTTTCTATACACTAATAGTAAACTATCGGAAAGAGAAATTAAGAAAACAATCCCATTTACAATAGCATCAAAAAGGATAAAATATCTAGGAATAAATCTATCCAAGCAGGTGAAAAATCTGTACCCTGAAAACTATAAGACAATGATGAAATAAAGTGAAGACACAAATAAATGAAAGGTAGTCCCTGTTCATGGATTGGAAGGGTTAATATTGTTAAAATGTCCATACCACCCAAACAATCTATAGATTCAATACAATTCCTATCAAAATTCCAATGGCATTTTTCACAGAAATAGAACAAACAATCCTAAAATTTGTTTGGAGCCACAAAAGAATCCAAATAGTCAAAGAAATCTTGAAAATGAACAAAGCTGGAGGCATCATACTTCTAGGTTTTAAACTATATTACAAAGTTACAGTAATCAAAACAGTACGGTATTGGCATAATAATAGAGACATAGTTCAATAGAACAGACAGCCTAGAAATAAACTCATGCATATAAGGTCAGATAGTTTATGATAAAGAAGCCAAGAATACACAGTGGGTAGAGGACATTCTCTTCAATAAATGGTGTTGAGAAAACTGGACAGCCACATGCAAAAGAATGAATCTGGACCACCATCTACACCATATACCAAAACTAACACAGAATGCATTAAAGACTTGAATGTAAGACCTGAAACAATAAAACTCCTGGAAGAAAACATAGGGGCTAAGCTCTTTGACATTGGTCTTGGCAATTATTTTTTAGATTTGACACCAAAAGCAAAGGCAACACAGGCAAAACTAAACAAGTGGGACTGCATTAAACTAAAAACTTCTGCATAGCAAAGGAAACCATCAACAAACTGAAAAGGCAACCTACTGAATAGGAGAAAATATTTGCAAATCATATATCTGATAAAGGGTAAATATCCAAAATATACTTTAAAAACTCATACAGTTCAATAACAACAACAACAACAACAAAAAGTCCAATCTGAATAAAACATGGGCAGAGGATCTGAATAGACATTTTTCTAAAGAAGAAATATAGATGGGCAACAAGCATATGAAAAGATGCTTAACTTCACTTATCATCAGAGAAATGTAAATTGAAATCACAATAAGATATTACTTCACACTTGTTAAAATGGCTGTCATCAAAAAGAAAAAAATAACAAGTGTTGGTGAGGATGTAGAGAAAGGGAACATTTTTGCATTGTTAGTGGGAATGTAGATTGGTGCAGTCACTGTGGGAACAGTATGATTTCTCAAGTAATTAATAGAACTACCATATGATCCAGCAATTCCACTTCTGGGTATTTATCTGAAAGAAAGGAAAACACTAACTCAAAAAGCCATACATACCCCATGTTCACTGCAGCATTATTTATAATAGCCAAGATATGGAAGCAATCTAAGTGTCCATTGCTCAATGAACGCATAAGGAAAATGTGACATATATATATAAACTATTCAGTCAAAAAAGAAGGAAATATTGCCATTTGTGACAACATGGATGAACTTTGAGGGCAATATGCTAAGTGAAATAAATCAAAGAAAAATACCATATGAGCTATACTTAGAATCTGAATATACCAAAATCTTAGATAAAGAGAATAGATTGGTGGTTGCTAGAGGCAAGGCATGGGGGTGGGAAAAATGGGCAAAGGGGACCAAAAGGTGCAAACTTCCAGTAATAAAATAATTAAATTACAGGGATGTAATGTACTGCCTGGTGACTCTAGTTATTAATACCACATTGTATATTTGAAAGTTGTTAAGAGAGTAGATCTTAAAAGTTTATCTAACAAGGAAAAAAATTTATAAGTATGTGTGGTGATGGATTTAACTAGAATTGTGTTTGTAATTATTTCAAAGTATATACAAATATCAAATCGTGTTGCACACTTAAAACTAAGATAATGTTATATGTCAATTACATCTCAATCAATCAATATTTTCATTATAATTGTTTTACACATTAAAGTCTGTTTCATACTGATGATGGGATCTTCTTTAAGGGTCTTTTGATTTGAAAATTCATTTTGGACTTATGCCTAGAATTAATATCAAGACCACTGACCTATTATTTGCATCATTACATTTTTTATTCATGTATTATCCAGTTTAAGTGTGGTATACCTTTACAACCAACTGCAATATGTAAAGAAAAGGAATATAATAATGGAGACAGACAGAAAAGGGCAGAGGAAACACCCCCCAGAAATAAAATACAGTACCTTGTTGAATTGAGTGGCATTTTGCTACATGGGATGGCTTTAGAAAATTCTACAGTGCCTTCTCCTCCCTCCAAAACGTGGAGCCTAATTCTCCTCCCCTTGAGTATGCTGGACTTAAAGACTCACTTCTAAAGACTAGATATGGCTAAAGAGACAATGCATGACTAGTTTGTAAGTGGGTTCCATCTCTCTCTCTCAGATCACAAGCTCTGGAGAAAGCTAGCTGCTCTATAAGTAGCCTATGGAGATGCCCATGCAGTAAGGTACTGAGGCTTCCTGCCAAAAACCTGATGAATGAGCCATCTTAGAGGCAGTCCTCCAGCCCAGCCCAGCCATCACGTGACTGTAGCCTAGGTCAACATCTTGATTACAACACAAGAAGTGTCTGGCTCAGAACTAGCTAGTTAAGCCACTCCCAAATTCCTGACCCATAGAAACTCTGAGGTGATAAAAGTTTGTTGTTTGAAGCCAATATATTTTGAGGGAAATTTGTTACACCTAAATAAATAACACATTAGGTGTTAGATGACACTAGTCTTACCGAATGTTTTAGTTCAGATATTAGAATTAAATTAGAGAAATCTATGTTCATACACATGCATATTTAACATTAAATAGCAAAAAGTAAAGAATTTTTAATATTCAAAACCATGTTTTTGATCCTGCTTAGAATTGTCTACTTTGGGGCGCCTGGTGGCTCAGTCATTAAGCATCTGCCTTTGGCTCTGGTCATGATCTCAGGGTCCTGGGATCGAGCCCTGCATCGGGCTCCCTGCTTGGTGGGAAGCCTGCTTCTCCCTCTCCCACTCCCCCTGCTTGTGTTCCCTCTCTCGCTGTGTCTCTCTCTGTCAAATAAATAAATAAAATCTTAAAAAAAAATTGTCTACTTTGAAGAGAAAAGAATGTCTCTGTAGCCTCTTCTTTACACACACGGTAAGGCAAATATTTGGATTTATTGTGTCCCCATTTTTGTTGTTGTTGTTTAAGAGACAGTAACTTCAGAATTAAGAAGTAGGTCAAGATATGAATGGAACTTACAAGTACATCTTGGAGGAGGTTGCCAGCCTGTACTAGTACATGTTGCCATATTTACATGGGTTGCAGGATAAAAGCCACTTTTACAGTAATATGTGATTTCATCTCCCGTTCTGTATTGGATGGCTTGAGGTCTGTAAGCACCATTTGGAATATAAGGAGAAGTACATGCTACTTCTGGAAAAAAAAAAAAAAAGGACATGTGGATAATGTAGCCATTAAATATATCCATTAAAATAATCAAGTACATAAAAATAAAGGCAGTGGATATTATTTTTTTGTCCCTATCCCAGCACAAAAGGGGATTAAAATGAGTATAGTCTCATATCCTTCCCACCATATCACTCATGTCCTACCACTATAAGTCTCATATGATATATCTGTGCCCCCTGGACTATTGAATCCTCTTTCTCCAAAGCCATTGCATACATCGTTATATCCCGTATGTGGCAATAAATTCATGACATATCACTTCAACTATTCTTTCCAATGATTCTTCAACTTCCTTGGCATCTGTGGTTCTGATACAAGTTTCTTCCTTCCAGACACTTGGTGGGATTGCAATTCCCTACCCATTTGAGGTAGACATGGCCCTATGATTTGCATAAGACAATGAAATGAGTGTAAAGTAACATGTTTCCCTTCAGGGAGGAAGTTTTAAAAGCCATTTTGGGATTTTTTTATGTTCTCTTCTCCATAGCTGCAGTGATTAAGGAAAGCCATGGAAAGATGATGTCTCTATCCCTTGATTCTTACAGTTAATATAATGAGCAGAGTCCCTTCAGACCTACATTGGAAGTGAGCATAAACAGGAAATAAACTTTAACTTATGTCAAAGCAAAATTGAATTCAGATTCTGAGGTCTTACCTTGAAGTAGGTAACTTCATTGAAACCTGGAATGATGATTTATTCTAATGTTCATTGACACTTGGAATGATGATTTATTCTAATGTTTATACAGGACAAGGGGACTGATACAAAATAAATGGTTTATAAGTTATATTTTGATGACTGGATGGATAATTTAATAATCTAAATATTTAAGTGGGGCTCTGGAAGTACAACATATGGCAGAAGTTAATGCCAGAGGACTTGTGCACCCACGTTCTTTGTGTAGGGACCGTGACTGCCATGAAGACAAACAGCTGAATTCTACACATCACCAGCTGAACATGGATCTAACGTCAGTGATCACTGTTCTGTGTTCATTAACCTCTTTGTAGAATATTCTTAATAATGTCTGAAAGTGAAGGTCACTCAATTGTAGGAGGATGTATTTTCCAAGGAGCTCTTGAGTTTGTGGACTCAACCAATTTTTTTTTTTGGTGGAGGGAGTGCCTGGCTGGCTCAGTCGACAGAGCATGTGACACATGATCTCAGGGTTGTGAGTTCAAGCCCCATGTTGAGTATAGAGCTTACTTAAAATTATAAAAAGTCAACCAAATTTTTTTTGTATTTTTTTATTATGTTATGTTAATCACCATACATTACATCATTAGTTTTTGATGTAGTGTTCCATGATTCATTGTTCATGTATAACACCCCAGTCCTCCATTCAGTATGTGCCCTTTTTAATACCCATCACCAGGCTAACCCATCCCCCCACCCCCCTCCCCTCTAGAACCCTCAGTTTTTTTTTCTCAGAGTCCATAGTCTCTCATGGTTCATCTCCCCCTCCGATTTTCCCCCTTCATTTTTCCCTTCCTGCTATCATCTTTTTTTTTAACATATAATTCAACCAAATTTTTTTAAAAAGAATAAAATTGACTCAAAAGCTAACTCTAGTTATTATAAAAGAGGATTATTAAACAAGGTTTATACATGTAATTATGAATCATATGACTAAAAGTTCAGAGGGCTCTTAAGAGTTCAACTCTTCTCACCATTTCCCCACCACCCTGGCCCACAGTATGACAATATTTGTAAAACTCACCCTTTTAGAAAGGCACTTGACCTCTGATTTCATGTATGATAGCACTTGTTACTTGTTTCACTCACTGCTGCAGACCTCAACAGAAGTTGACTCACTCTTTTCCATAAATGTTTGCAAATATCTCAACATAGTTGTTACCATGCTATAACTGTATCTTCTTGCTATTCTTCTCATGATATGATTTCTTAAACTCAACTATCTACATTCTCTCTTTTAGGTCACGATAGTTTGAAACCATCTCTTTTAAAATGAGGTGGGCTAAGTAGAACACAATATTCCAGACTTTTGGTGGGCACCAAACATAGGTGAGATGGATTCTAGCTCTGTACAACATCCTTCCATTCTGAAGCCTAAAAGAGTTTTTGTTTTTTTCCCAGCATCATCATCACTGTTGATTCATATTAGGTCTGTGGTTAATGAAATCTCCAGTTATTTCCACTTAATTCCATTGTCAATGGAGGGTTTCCTCATCTGGTATTAATATAATTTACTTTTTATAGCTAAATGCTAGGCTTTACAAGAGCTATCTGGGAAGTGTATATACCTGGGAATTAGGAAGCCTATTACAACCCTGGCTCTGCTCTAGACTTGCTTTTTGACCACAGACCAACTGTTTAATGAGCTATTGAACATTTTTGGTCCTTTTACGTCTATCTTCAGAATGAGAGAATTATACTAATTGCTCTCAAAATGGACCTTGCACACAAAATGTTAAGTATATTGTCTTTATAATAGTTGATCCCTGTAAACATTAATACTCCATTGTGAGAAAAAATAAATTGCTTAACTCTAAGGAGTATATGAATGAAAACAATTTATAAAATATACAGCAAAATGTATAGAAAAGAAATATAACATTACCTCTACATGAAGGACTTGGAGTCCATCCAAATTTAGTACATACAGCATCTCCTCTATCACTGTATTCATAACCTTTGTTACATTTATATTGAAGTCGTTCATTTTCTCTGTAAGTTTTCTTCTGAGATGTAGACTGTCCATTTACAATTTCTGGCTCTTGGCAGGAAATTTCTAAATATAAGGGATTAAATTCCAAAATGTTTGTTATATATTAAAGGGCCTTGTCTAAGACATAGTTTTATATTAAAGACACAAATTATGTTTCCATTAGGTAAACCAGTCAACCAAACAAAAGTTCTAACACCTTTGAAAAGTAACTGATTGGTTTTTGCAGCATCACTATCCATTCAAATTTTCTAAAAAAACAAAAACAAAAACTGGCCATCATCTGTGACCCCATCTTCTCTCAAACATTTCCCCCTGGGATTACAGCAATAACTAATTTCCCAAATCCAATTCTCCCATCTTTCTAATCCGTTTTTCTGTTTGTAATTTAATGGCCTTTTTTCTTGTCCCTTCATTGCTCCATTTAAAATCCCCCATTGATTCCCAATTCAGTCTGAGTAAAAGCCAAACTCCAGCACAACATGTAACACCTTAGAAATTTGTACTGGCCTGTCTTCAATCTGTCACTGACTTACCCCTACTTGCATCCTACACAAGGGCCCCCAAGGACATGAGAACAGGGGAGCCTCATATTCATGGAAGCGGCCTTGTATTTGTATTCCTCTCCATATGTTCCTGTGACTGGTATGCCTTCCCCCTCCTCAACTTCATTTGAAACATATACATTAGTTATTCCAGGAAAGTTTCACTAACCACAGAAATTTAGTTTTAAGAAGGAAACCCCCTCTGTGAACCTCTGGAACATACAGTATTTGCTGTGTTGAATATAAATATGTTTACCATTACTGACTTGAGGAACCAGTTTGGTTAGGAAGAGTTTTAAGCAGAGGAATGCTTTTCTCTGCATCTCACTGTTGGATAGACTACACTAGGAAAGTGAAAATAATCACGAGATTTTAGATATGTTAAAAAATAAATATGGCAGAAATTTCTGCTGCACAAATACTGGTAATATGAAGTATGGCACTTTTAAATAAATTGACCATAATGTTTCATTACAAAAGCCCCAATCATCAGACTGGTCATAGCAGTATTATAACTAAAGAAATCTTAACTTACAATTTACTATAGAACTTTTTGTAAAAGGCAAAAATTTATTTAGTGGATGCAATTCAGTTCCGCATACTTATTTAAACTCACTGTGTATATATAAAACAGGACCCTTTTCTAGAAGTATTATTCAAGCACAGAAGGTCATCATGATTCATCAGTGGAAATAAATCATGAATTATTCAATTTTCAAATTAAAAGAAAGCCTATTCTACAGGCCAATATTAAAACTTGCACAAGAAATGCTTACTAGTCTATTTGAGCCATGAAAACCAATCATAATTTAATTATGGTTAAGACCATGGACTTCGGTTTCAGATGATCGAGGTTTGAATCTTAACTCTACCATCTATGCCATGATAACCTTGGGCATGAGATTTAACTTTTTTGCACCACCGTTTCCTTTGTTATAAAATAGAGCATAAATCACAGACATTTTGAAGGTAAAATGGAATGACACATATGAAGAACTTGGATCAATTACTGGCAAATAGTAAGTGCTCAGTAAATGTTAGTTATTAGTATTATTCATATTCTTTAGGATGCACAATGTTTGAAAATGCATATTTTCATGAGAAAAACTAAAATCATTCAATCACATGAACGGTAAGTGTATCTTACCCACACATTTCGGTGCTTCTTCACTCCAAACACCATTTGCTGAGCAATGGATTTCTGCAGGCCCATCAAGCTTGAAGCCTGAATTACACTGAAATCGTACTACTTGTCCAAAAGTATGGTCTTGGTCTAGTTCCACGGCAGTACTGGTAAGTCTCCCATTCTCTGGTTCTGTCACCGGTGAACACTTAACAACTGAAAAAATAAATATAACTTTTCCTAATAGAATTTGACAACTTTATTATAAAAAGCATGTATATATTCAGATATATGGATAAAATCATCAGCAAAGTAAGATTGGGGAAATTACTTAATTTTTTAAAGAAGTATTTGATAAACTGTTGGATACAAAGACTAGTAAGTTAAAAAAAAACAACAACAATAAGCTTATCTCTCATTCTTTTCTGTGAGAGTGGACAAAGAAAATTACTTCTTTGAATGACAGTTTACATTGTTATAGTAACAAACAAGTGTTTCAAGCTTGGGATAATTAAATGAAAATTTTCATTTAAGCCCCAGAATAATATAACACTGTATTCCTAAAAGGTATAAAAGCAAACTTTCTGATTCTATTTACTTCAATAGACAAATTGTCCTTAATTTTCCTTCCTTTTCCATGTTAGTGCTCAAAATAATTTAAGTACTCCTTTTGATTTTACTTTTTTCCAATATCTCTTAGGTTATGCCATTTTAACTTTATTTTATAGTAGAATCATCCAGGATAGAATTAAAATGGAAATTCTATGGCTATCTCCCAAGAGATACAGGTTTAGTAGGTTTTTAGTAATCAAAATTTTCAGGGTTAAATAAACACCTCAGGTGATTCCAGAGTAGATGTTTCTTAAAGCATTTAGATCTTCACCCCCCATTTCCATAGATGAAAGATCTCCTCCTCCTCCTTCTTCTTCTCCTCCCTCCCCCACTTCCTTGCTCTTCCTCTTCCTTCCTCTCTCTCTCCCTTCTTCTGTCCCTCCTCTTTCCCTCTCCCCCTCTACTTATTCCTCACCATGGAATTAAGACTATTCTGACTCTTTTCTCTTATTTCTATGGTGACTAGAGATTGAGATTACTAACTCAAAATTTGGAAATGGGATCTACATTTTCTTATTCTTATGCTTTGCTTTATGGGTCAGTAAGAAAAAGCAGAGCTCTCTCTTACTTCCTGTCTCTTCTCAGTAAGACTAAGACCACAGGAAAATCTCCCTTGCCACACAAGAGGGGAGAAATGTCTAAATCATGTTCTTCATTTCAGCTGTTACCAGAGATCCTTGCATTTGGGTGGTTATTGGGTGAGAATATCTTCATGAATAAAGCTGAAATTCTGATACTTGTGTTTTTTCTAGTGGTTAGAATCCAAAAGGAAAGGAAAATAGGTTTTAGATTTCCTAATCTCTAATACTTTGAATATTAGGTCAGATGAGTCTGTATTCATATTTGGTTAATGAAACACAAAATAATGTAGTAATAAAAAGCTTAGATATCCATTCTGTACTATATTAGAAGCTACAAAAATACTTTAAGTAAAAAATATTTAATTACAAATTTTAAGGATATTTTAATGTAAGACATTTCAAAAACTCTTAGATATTTTAAATATTTGAATATATTAGTAAATCAATTTTACATATACCTTCACAAAGAGGAATATCATTGGTCCATCCATCTGGTTCACACTCACGGAAATTAATCCTACCTAGCAACTGATACCTGAAAACCAAAAATAACAGAGTGGTGAGCTAATGGGTATTTATATGCAATTTTGATACCATTCTGAATGTCCAGAAACTCCATTTCAGAGAAAATTAATACCATATGCATTTCCTGCCTTCCTTTCTCCTTCCCTTCCTTCCTCCCTCCCACCTTCCTTCCTACCTTCCTCCCTCCCTCCCCATCTCCCTTCTTTCCTTCCTTCCTCCTTTCCATCTTCCCTCTCTCCCTCCCCTCCTCTTCCTTTTCCTTTTCTTTCTTTTCTCTCTCTTTTTCTTAAATTTCTTCTCTTTCTTTCTTAAGCTTCTTTCTTACTTAAGAAAGGCCCTCAAGTCCTCAGGCACATGGACTTGGAAGAGTCATAATCTTTGGTTCACAACATGAACTCATTATGATTTTGTGCACAATATCTTTTTATCTTTTCATTGAGCCAGTCAGTTAGTTACACTTAACAATGTTATAACCTCTTTGAACCCAAACCAAAATCCAAAAACATGGTTCAATAACATTCAAAGAAAGACAAAGTATTTTTTTTCAAAGATTTTATTTATTTATTTGACAGAGAGATAGAGAGAGAGGGCACAAGTAGGCAGAGCGGCAGGCAGAGGGAGAGGGAGAAGCAGGCTCTCCACTGAGCAGAGAGCTGGACATGGGGCTTGATCCCAGGACCCTGGGATCATGAACTGAGCTGAAGGCAGCCGCCCAACCGACCAAGCCACCCAGGTGCCCCAAGACAAAGTATTTTTTGAGGGAGAAAGTTTTTCTTTTCTTGTGTAATGGGTGAAATAATCCTTATTTGCAGATGAAGGAAATATTTGTCTAGATAGAATTATTTAGAAGTTTATGAAAGTTCTGTTCTCAAAATTATCTCTCTTGTGGTTATCAAAATGTTGCCCATTACCTTGTTTTGGAGAAAAAGCTTTTTACCTCTAGCTGTTCACTGTAATATTAAGAAGGATGCTTTGCCTTGATCTAAAGCCTCTGGTAATGATGGCACATTTTGCATCTGCCCCAAGGAACTCCCATTCAAGTAGAGCATTTTAGATTTTAAGGATGGGGTTAATGAGTTACCACAGTTAGATAAATTTGACACTGAATGGCTTATATATGCAGACCTGACTTGATGACTACACTCTGGAAAAATTAATTAAAAATAATAAAAAAATTAAAATTAAAATAAACCACATGCTAAGAAATTTGGACTAGTGCTATCCTTGATTATGTAAAAAGTCCAAAATGTTCCAAAAATATCATAATTGTGGAGGGTGGGAGTATGGAGCACACTGCAGGGATCTACTGGGTTTGGAGACTCCACACGGGGTCAGGTGCTAGAGATAGAAATGCTCGGTCACAGGCAAGGTGAGCACGGAGTGCAGCTGGAGACCAGGGAGATGGGAGTGATTGACTGCTTTTCTCTGGGGGCTCACTGAGGAGCGGGCCCCAAGTTCTAGGCTCCTCCAGGGCAGAGATTGGGAGGCTGCCATTTTCACTCTTGTCCTCCAAAGCTGTACGGAAAGCTTGCAGGGAACAAAAGCTCCCGAGAGCAAACCTGAGCAGATTACTTAGCCCAGACCTGGCAAGGGTGGGGCAATTCCACCTTGGGCAAAGACATTTGGGAACCATGGCAACAGGCTCCTCCCCCAGAAGATCAGCAAGAACAGCCAGCCAAGACCAAGTTTACTGATCAATGAGAATGGCAAAACTCCAGCGCTAGGGGAATACTGCACATAGAATTCATGGCTTTTTTACAATGATTCTTTAGTCTTTCAAAGTTAATTTTTTTAAAGATTTTATTTATTTATTTGAGAGAGAGAGAACACATGAGAGGGAGGAGGGTCAGAGGGAGAAGCAGACTCCCTGCTGAGCAGGGAGCCTGATGTGGGACTCGATCCAGGGACTCCAGGATCATGACCTGAGCCGAAGGCAGTCCGCTTAACCAATTGAGCCACCCAGGTGCCCTAAAGTTAATTTTTTCTTAACTGTCTTTTTTTTTTTCTTTTTCCATTTTTTAACCAACATCTTATCAATCCCTTTTTTTAAAAATATTTTTTATTTTTCATTTTTAGAGTCATATTCTATCCCTTCATAGTAGTACCCTTATTTTTGGTGTATATATATAAGTAGTTCTCTCTTTAAAATTTTGAGATACTGTTTCTTCTAACAGATCAAAATATACCATAAATCTCTAGTGTATGGCTTTGTTCTAGTCTCCTGCCTGATCACATTCTCTCCCCCCTCTTTTTTTTTAAATCCTCTTATTTCTTTTTTCAACCAGTTTCTTATCTTATCAATTCCTTTTATAAAATATTTTATAATTTTCATCTTTACAGTCATATTCCATCCCTTCATCGTATTAACCCTTATTTTTTTATATATATAAGTTTATTTCTTTAAAATTTTGGGAGGCAGTTTCTTCTAACAGACCAAAATACACCCAAAATCTAGTGTGTGGCACTGATCTATGCAACAGCCTGATCATATTTGATCATATTCTGTTTTTGTTTTGTTTTGTTTTTGTTTATTTTTATCTTTTTCTTTTTTCTTTCTTTCCCTTTCTTTTCCCCTGGTTTCATTCAGGTCTTTTCTGATTTATTTAGTGTATATTTTCTGGGGACATTGTTACCCTGTTAGCATTTTGTTCTTTCATTCATCTGTTCTCCTCTGGACAAAATGACAAGATGGAAAAAATCACCTCAACAAAAAGAACAAGAGGCAGTACTGACTGCCAGGGACCTAATCAATACGGACATTAGTATGATGTTGGAATAGAGTTCAGAATGATGATTTTAAAGATACTAGCTGGGCTTGAAAAAAGCTTGGAAGTTATTAGAGAAATGCTTTCTGGAGAAATAAAAGAACTAAAATCTAACCAAGTCAAAATAAAAAAGGCTATAATGAGGTGCAATCAAAAATGGAGGCTCTAACTGCTAAGATAAGTGGGGCAGAAGAGAGAATCAGTGATACAGAAGACCAAATGATGGAAAATCAAGAAGCTGAGAAAAAAAGAGATAAACAACTACTGGATCACAAGGGCAGAATTCGAGAAATAAGCGATACCATAAGATGAAACACATTAGAATAATTGGGATCCCAGAAGAAGAAAGAGAGAGAGGCAGAAGGTATATTGGAGAAAATTATAGCAGAGAACTTCCCTAATTTGGGGAAGGAAACAGGAATCAATACCCAAGAAGCACAGAGAAACCCTCTCAAAATCAATAAAAATAGGTCAACACCCTGACATCTAATAGTAAAGCTTACAAGTCTCAGAGACAAAGAGAAAATCCTGAAAGCAGCTCGGGAGAAGAGATCTGTAACCTACAATGGTAGAAACATTAGATTGGCAACAGACCTATCCACAGAGACCTGGAAGGCCAGAAAGGACTGGCATGATATATTCAGAGCACTAATTGAGAAAAACATGCAGCCAAGAATACTATATCCAGCTAGGCTGTCACTGAAAATAGAAGGAGAGATAAAAAGCTTCCAGGACAAACAAAAACTAAAGGAATTTGCAAACATGAAACCAGCCCTACAAGAAATATTGAAAGGGATCCTCTAAGCAAAGAGAGAACCTAAAAGCAACATAGACCAGAAAGGAACACAGACAATATACAGTAACAGTCACCTTACAGGCAATACAATGGCACTAAATTCCTATCTTTCAATAGTTACCCTGAATGTAAATGGGCTAAATGCCCCAATCAAAAGACACAAGCTATCAGATTGGATTAAAAAACAAGACCCATCGATATGCTGTCTGCAAGAGACTCATTTTAGACCCAAAGACACCCCCAGATTGAAAGTGAAAGGGTGGAAAACCATTTACCATGCTAATGGACACCAAAGGAAAGCTGGGGTGGCAATCCTTAGATCAGACAAATTAGATTTTAAACCAAAGACTGTAATAAGAGATGAGGAAGGACACTATATCCTACTTAAAGGGTCTATCCAACAAGAAGATCTACCAATTGTAAATATCTATACCCCTAACGTAGGAGCAGCCAATTATATAAGGCAATTAATAACAGAAGGAAAGAAACACATTGACAACAATACAATAATAGTGGGGGACTTTAACACCCCCCTCAATGAAATGGACAGATCATCTATGCAAAAGATCAACAAGGAAATGAAGACTTTATATGACACACTGGACCAAATGGATTTCACAGATATATTCAGAACTTTCCATCCCAAAGCAACAGAATACACATTCTTCTCTAGTGCCCATGGAACATTCTCCAGAATAGATCACATCCTAGGTCACAAATCAGGTCTCAGCTGGTACCAAAAGAATGGGATCATTCCCTGCCTATTTTCAGACCACAATGCTTTGAAACTAGAGCTGAATCACAAGAGGAAAGTCAGAAAGAACTCAAATACATGGAGGCTAAAGAGCATCCTACTAAAGAATGAATGGGTCAACCAGGAAATTAAAGAAGAATTAAAAAAATTCATGGAAACCAATGAAAATGAAAACACAACTGTTCAAAATCTTTGGGATGTAGCAAAGGCAGTCCTAAGAGGAAAGTATATAGTAATACAAGCCTTTCTCAAGAAACAAGAAAGTCTCAAACACACAACCTAACCCTACATCTAAAGGAGCTGGAGAAATAACAGCAAATAAAGCCTAAACCCAGCAGGAGAAGAGAAATAATAAAGGTCAAAGCAGAAATCAATGAAACAGAAACCAAAAGAACAATAGAACAGATCAATGAAACTAGAAGCTGGTTCTTGGAAAGAATTAGCAAGATTGATAAACCCCTGGCCAAACTTATCAAAAAGAAAAGAGAAATGACCCAAATTAACAAAACCATGAATGAAAGAGGAGAGATCACAACCAACACCAAAGAAATACAAAAAATTATAAGAACATATGGTGAGCAACTCTATGCCAGCAAATCAGATAATCTGGAAGAAATGGATGCATTCCTAGAGATGTATCAACTACCAAAACTGAACCAGGAAGAAATAGAAAACCTGAACAGACCTATAACCACTAAGGATATTGAAGCAGTCATCAAAAATCTCCCAACAAACAAAAGCCCAGGGCCAGATAGCTTCCCAGGGGAATTTTACCAATCATTTAAAGAAGAATTAATACCTATCCTTCTAAAACTGTTCCAAAAAATAGAAATGGAAGGAAAACTTCCAAACTCATTTTATGAGGCCACCATTACCTTGATTCCCAAACCAGATAAAGACCCCATCAAAAAGGAGAATTACAGACCAATATCCTTGATGAACATGGATGTAAAAATTCTCACCAAAATACTAGCCAATAGGATCCAACAGTACATTAAAAGGATTATTCACCACGACCAAGTGGGATTGATCCTGTGATGCAATGTTGGTTCAACATCTGCAAATCAATCATTGTGATACAATACATTAATAAAAGAAAGAACAAGAATCATATGATCCTCTCAATAGATGCAGTAAAAGCATTTGACAAAGTACAGCATCCTTTCTTGATCAAAACTCTTCAGAGTATAGGAATAGAGGGTACATACCTCAATATCATAAAAGCCATCTATGAAAAACCCACAGTGAATAACATTCTCAATGGGGAAAAACTGAGAGCTTTCCACCTAAGGTCAGGAACGTAGCAGGTATGTCCACTATCACCACTGCTATTCAACATAGTTTTAGGAGTCCTAGACTCAGCAATCAGACAAGAAAAAAATAAAAGGTATCCAAATCAGCAAACAAGAAGTCAAACTCTCACTCTTTGCAGATGATATGATACTTTATGTGGAAAACCCAAAAGACTCCACCCCCAAAGTGCTAGAACTCATACAGGAATTCAGTAAAGTGGCAGGATATAAAATCAATGCACAGAAATCAGTGGCATTCCTATACACCAACAACAAGACAGAAGAAAGAGAAATTAAGGATTCGATCCCATTTACAATTGCACCCAAAACCATAAGATACCTAGGAATAAATCTAACCAAATTGGCAAAGGATCTGTACTCAGAAAACTATAGAATACTCATGAAAGAAATTGAGGAAGACACAAAGAAATGGAAAAACGTTCCATGCTCATGGATTGGAAGAACAAATATTGTGAAGATGTCAATGCTACCTAGAGCAATCTACACATTCAATGCAATCCCCATCAAATACCATTCGCTTTTTTCAAAGAAATGGAACAAATAATCCTAAAATTTGTATGGAACCAGAAAAGACCCCGCATAGCCAGAGGAATGTTGAAAAAGAAAAGCAAAGCTGGTGGCATCACAATTCTGGACTTCCAGCTCTATTACAAAGTTGTCATCATGAAGACAGTATGGTACTGGCACAAAAACAGACACATAGATCAGTGGAACAGAATAGAGAGCCCAGAAATGGACCCTCAACTCTATGGTCAACTAATCTTTGGCAAAGCAGGAAAGAATGTCCAATGGAAAAAAGACAGTCTCTTCAACAAATGGTGTTGGGAAAATTGGACAGCCACATGCAGAAGAATGAAACTGGACCATTTCCTTACACCACACACAAAAATAGACTTAAAATGGTTGAAAGACCTCAATGTGAGACAGGAGTCCATCAAAATCCTAAAGGAGAACACAGGCAGCAACCTCTTTGACCTCAGCCACAGCAACTTCTTCCTAGAAAAATGGCCAAGGGCAAGGGAAGCAAGGGCAAAAATGAACTCTTGGGACTTCATCAAGATAAAAAGCTTTTGCACAGCAAAAGAAACAGTCAACAAAACCAAAAGACAACCGACAGAATGGGAGAAGATATTTGCAAATGACATATCAGATAAAGGGCTAGTATCCAAAATCTATAAAGAACTTATCAAACTCAACACCCAAAGAACAAAGAATCCAATCAAGAAATGGGCCGAAGACATGAACAGACATTTTTCCAAAGAAGACATCGAAATGGCCAACAGACACATGAAAAAGTGCTCAACATCGCTCGGCATCAGGGAAATCCAAATCAAAACCTCAATGAGATATCACCTCACACCAGTCAGAATGGCTAAAATTAACAAGTCAGGAAACGACAGATGTTGGCAGGGATGCGGAGAAAGGGGAACCCTCCTACACTGTTGGTGGGAATGCAAGCTGGTGCGGCCACTCTGGAAAAGCGTATGGAAGTTCTTCAAAAAGTTGAAAATAGAGCTACCATATGACCCAGCAATTGCACTACTGGGTATTTACCCCAAAGATACAAATGTAAGGATCTGAAAGGGTATGTGCACCCCAATGTTTATGGCAGCAATGTCCACAATAGCCAAACTGTGGAAAGAGCCAAGATGTCCATTGACAGATGAATGGATAAAGAAGATGTGGTATATATATACAATGGAATACTATGCAGCCATCAAAAGGAATGAAATCTTGCCATTTGCAATGACGTGGATGGAACTGGAGGGTGTTATGCTGAGCGAAATAAGTCAATCAGAGAAAGACATGTATCATATGACCTCACTGATATGAGGAATTCTTAATCTCAGGAAACCAACTGAGGGTTCCTGGAGTGGTGGGGGGTGGGAGAGATGGGGTGCCTGAGTGATGGACACTGGAGAGGGTATGTGCTATGGTGAGTTCTGTGAACTGTGCAAGACTGTGGCATCACAGATATGTACCTCTGAAACAAATAATACATTATATGTTAAAAATAAAGAAGAAGAAGATAGCAGGAGGGGAAGAATGAAGGGGGAGAAATCGGAGGGGGAGAAGAACCATGAGAGATGATGGACTCTGAAAAACAAGCTGAGGGTTCTAGAGGGGAGGGGTGTGGGAGGATGGGTTGGCCCGATGATGGGTGTTAGGGAGGGCACGTTCTGCATGGAGCACTGGGTGTTATATGCAAATAATGAAACTTGGAACACTTCATCAAAAACTAATGATGTAATGTATGGTTATTAACATAACATAATAATAAAAAAAAGAGATTTAGGGAATCTAGTAGAAGAAGTCTATGAGTTTTGATCCCCCCCCTTTTTGATGATTTTATTTATTTATTTACCAGAGAGAGAGAGAGAGTGCAAGAGTACAAGCAGAGGGTGCAGCAGGCAGAGGGGAAGCAGGCTCCTTGCTGAGCAGGGAGCCTGATGCGGAACTCAATCCCAGGACCCTGGGATCATAACTTGAGCCGAAGGCAGATGCTTAACTGACTGAGCCACCCAGGTGTCCCGAGTTTTGATCCCTTTTGCCGGGTCAAGTGTGGAACCTACAGGGGCCAGACTAGCCTGGATTGGAAGAGATGTTTCAGAGGTGAGGAATGAGGCAGTTGGAAAGCGAGGACCAGATGGTCTTCATCTATTTGGTCATGTGTAATTAAAGTCATCAGTAATGATTAAAAGTTGGGCTAAAAATGTCTTTGAAATATCTCCCTCAGGTAGTGGCCAAAGTGAGCCTAAATTCATAAGAACTAAGACTTATGGGTGTCAATATCTTAGGAACTCTTCAAAGGGCTTCAATGTATATCTTATTTATTTCTTCCACCAATCCTATGATGCACCTGTTGTGTTTCTATTTCTAGAATTGAGGAAATGGGAGTTAAGAGTCATTAAAATAATACAGTTATTGAGTTGTGGAGTTTTGGGATGCAGGCTTACTCCAAAGCCTAAGCTTTAAAATATTATATTTTATTGCCTCAAATCAAGAAATAAATGAGAAGAGAATAATAAGAATCAATTTGTAATTTCTTTTTAAAAAAAGATTATTTATTTATTTATTTGAGAGAGAGAGAGAGAGCGAGAGAGCAGGGTGGGGGGGGCAGAGAGGGAAAGAGAAGCTGACTCCCCACTGAGCAGGGAGCCTGACTTGGTGTTCCATCCCAGGACCTGGGATCATGACCTGAGCCAAAGGCAGACACTTTCTTAACTGACTAAGCCACCCAAGAGCCAAATTTGTAATTTCTTGGTCCTATTTATATTTATGTAGCATAAAATTGTAATGATATTGGTTTTCTCATGTATGAAACTTTCTTCAAAACAATTTTTTGACCTGGCTGGGAATAACAGAAATAAAGAACACTGAAGAGGTATCATAGTGTTAAGATTAGCCATGGAAATCCAGTAGGTGGTTAGAGAACAAAGAGTCAATGACTATGAACATAGTAGCATTTTTGGTTCATGTGATAAGAATAATTTGCAGACCATGGAAACTTAAAGAGTGGTAGTTACTATTATGTCAGCGTAAAATATCTGCTTCTCCTAAACTTTATAAGCTTTTATCAAAAGAGGTGCCATGTAATCTGATTTTGTTAACATTCCCACTGTCCCTGGCATATTGAACTCCCATGTACTCTGCACATAATAGAATGTAGTCAGGACTCATTGGAATAAACCCTTATTTATATGTATACTATTTTCCAGCCCTCCTATAACTACACTCTACCAGAGTAATTATAATCATTTTAATTTTTCAATGTTAAGGAGATAATTTGGTATCCAAATATAATCATTTCCATTATAGTTTAATTTTTCAGATTCCTTGTATGGTACTTATAAAAGTGCTCATAGAAAAATAAAGTAACCTTAAAAATACTAATTAGTAAAGTTCCTATTTAATACCTAAATTATAACTGCCCCAATTATAAGCCTCTTTTAATATTGACTACATACCCCTCATCACATGTGTAAACAACCTTTGCACCATATACAAACTCATTTCTTCTTTCAAGATGAAAAGAACCAAAAGGAGTATCTCCAGGATGTCCACAGGGCCTTTCTAAAATGAAAAAAATAATGATATTATTATGTAGCATGGGGAAACACATTTTATGTAGGAGTTCAAGGAAAATGACATTTGATATTATATCAGAGGACATAATTGAAGATGTGCAAAAGTGAAAAATGTCAATTATTGTTTTAAAATTAGACTTATCTGTATGGTTGGTTTTTTTTTATTTTAGAAGATTACAACAATTTATTAAGAATAATGATGGTATACGATTTTGTATTTAAATGACAGTTATATAATTCAGCTAATATTGCATCAAACATTCAGTATTTTAATAATTAAGTTTTCATAAATTTCACAAATATATGAATTATTTACCCCGACATATCCTCAATGGATTAAGAGACTCCCATTCTCCATTCCTGCATTCCATTATAATAGCTCCAAGAGTTCTAAATCCAGGTCGGCATTTATATGTAGCCTGCGTGCCCTCTGGATATGTTTGTTCAGGCCAGGCACCAGACAAAACTTCAGTCTGTTTTCTTGGAGGAGGTCCTTTGCAATCTACAAACAATAAGAACAAAGTAAGTGCTTGAAGTGCTTATTTAAATTTACAATATGTCTAGGTTATTTTTGCTTTTAAAAATACCTATGCTGTTACAGGTCCATCCAAAAGTATGTTTTAACATATATAAAATATATTTTTTACCTTACAGAAATTGAATCAACATAAATTTGTAAAAATAGCTTTCCATAGAAATAGTTTGCCTTTACTATATATATTTTTTAACATATAATGTATTATTTGTTTCAGAGGTACAGGTCTGTGATTCATCAGTATTACACAATTCACAGCACTCACATAGCACATACCCTCTCTCCTTTACTATGTTTTTTAATCAAAATAATGATTCTATTTATTATTTTATCACTACATTAGACATAAAAATAAATTGAGAAGCTGCAAGTGCATGCCACTTCATGAAGATTATGCAACAATAGAGACAGCCACTGTAGAAAGCTAAAAGTGACTTATCCTTTGGGAATGCAAGTACAGCACACACAAAAGTCATCAAAGGTGGGATTATTGATAATATCTGCCAGCTGGAATTTATGTACAAATGGAAAGTTTTAAAATGAAAATAAGGGAACATTTGCTATCTCTGACCTCTTAGGGAGTATGGGGGAGATATTTTATATATTATTCTTAACTGCTGCACCGCATTCTACTATTCATTCATTGATTCGGAAAATACTTACTGGGCACTATTCTAAGTTCTAAAGAAAAAACAATAAATTTTAAAAGAGACAAAGTACCTGTTCTCAAGTATTTCCGTTCTACTAGGGAAGTTAGTTATTAAATAAGTAATTAAATAGATGTATCATATGCATTACAGGTAGATAAATTCTATTTAGAAGACTAAAGCATGACAAGATGATACAAACTTGAATGGGAACGCTCCAAATACGATGGAATAGGATGGAACAGAACAACGTTCCTACTGCAAATTGGAAAAACAACAACAAACTCGTGTGTGTGTGTGTGTGTGTGTGTGTGTGTTGAAAGGAACTGGAAACTGTGAGAAGAAAAAGGATTAAATAAACTAAACCAAAGTGGGAAGGGCCTGTTTTATGCAAATATACAGTTTTTGGCCATTTCTTATCTGGTCGTGTTTGCCAACTCTGGGTATGGATTGAAGATCAGGCTTTGCCTGAATGGAGGAATGCGATGAGGAAAAGAAAAATGAGACAAGCTCTTGGAGGCATGTCTAACATGAAAAATTCTGAACCCGCAGAATGAGTGTGCTCTGCTGGAGCCTAAGTAATTTCTTAAGAGTGGAGTGAAAATTCCTATAGTCTCATAGAAAAAGTCCCAATAAGAAAAGGATCTTGCTTCAAATACACAACTGTATCCTCATCAAGACAGTTGACATATTTGAGTCACTCAGGGTGAGATTTAAGAGCAGAGGTCAAAACATCAGAAAAGCAGGATAAATCTCTCAGAGTGTTCTAGGATGGAGGAAGAAGAGACCAACCAGGTAACTGATAAAAAGCCAAGAAGGTCTTTACCTTGAGACTTTTGAAACCAGAAGTGGACTGACTCAAAATAGAAGTGCAACTCAGACCCATCTGAGTTCACTTCTTGATTAGATCAAGAAAGAGCAAACACTTATCAATGGGAGGTAAATAATATAAACATTATTATTACATTTATTTCATGTGAAATGTATGGCTTTGGATAAAAAATTAAAAGACACATAAAGAAGCAAAAAATGTGATCAAGAAATGAAGCAAAAATAAATGGCTCATAGAAGCAGACAGATCCAGATGTCGGAATTAGTGTCAAGTTTCTTTAAAATAGCTGCTTTAAGTATGTTAAAGGAAATACAGGAAAATAATAGATAAAATGAGTAAAAAGACAAAGATATTCAAAAGAAAACTGATGCTATAAAAATAATCATGTGTTATATAAAATTACAAAATAAATATCCAAAATAAGGATGCATTGGATGGTCTTAAGAGCCAAATGGAGATAGCAGAACACAAATCTGAAGAATATTGGTGTAGAAATATCCAAGTTGAATATAGGAAAACTGTAGAAAACACCAATAACAAAAGAGAGTACAAGAAATGTGTGGAGCAGAGTCAAGTGATATGTGTATGTCTAAATAAAATTTCAAAGCTAGAGAAGAGAAAAGAAAGAAATATTTGAAGAAAGAATAGCTCAAAGGTTTCCAAAATTGATGAAAAAAATCAACTCTCAGATTCAAAAGCTCAAAAAACAAAACAAAACAAGAAAAACAAAACAAAACAAAAAAACCCACAACAAACCAAAAGGGTAAATACAAAGAAAAACTATACTGAGGCTTTGCTGAAAACCAAAGATAAAGGCAAAATCTTAAAAGCAGACAGAGAAATGAACACACATTTCTTTTAGGAGACTAAAAGTAACACTATGTTTGTAAGAGTAACAACTCAGGCATGAAAACAAGGTGCCGGCATTTCTAAAGTGCTGGAAAATAAATGGCAAGAGAACTCTGAACCCAGGGAAAACATACTGCAAAATGAAGGAGAATACAAACACGTTCTCAAACAATCCAAAAACAGAGAGAATTCAACAATAGCAGACTGACACTAAGAAAAACCCCACTAAAGCTCTCTAGGCTAAGGAAAATGATTCCATGTATAAACAAGAAAGGGTAATATTAAATAAACAGAACTGAAGAAAATAAATATATGGGTTAATAAAAAGACTACTGAAAAATAATAAATAATGTGCTATGTATATTTTAGCAACATTTTAAAAAGACTTGATTTGAAATCAATAACAATGTCTTACAGTGTTTGTAAAAAATTCAGGAGTATAATATGTAAAAATAATAACAAAAATGTCAAGAGATAACAAATGAAATTAAACCGTTTTAATGTTTACATAGTTTAGAATGTAGTGAAAGTATTGATTAAGGGTAGACTATAATAATTTGAGTATGCTTATTATAAAACATTAATATTAGGAGATATATAACTAATAGAAATGATATAGTGAGGTAGTAAAGAATATTTGATTAATATTTTGAAAAGGCAGGAAAGGAGGAATAAAAGAACAAAGAAGAGATGACACAAAAAATAAAGAGCAATATGTTAGACTTGAGCTTAACTGGATCAGTAATTACAATAAATGTAAATGGATTCACCACTCCAATTAAAGTATAAACACTGATTGGAGAAAAACAGGAAATAAAATTGAAGTATATGCTGATTACTTTTGATAAAATGGGACCTGGGTGCCTGGGTGGCTCAGTCGGTTAAGCGTCTGACTCTTGGATTCAGCTCAGGACCTGATCTCATAGCTCCTGGGATTGAACTCCCTGCTGGGCTTCCTGCTCAGCAGAAGTCTGCTTAGATATTCTCTCCCTCTGCCCCTTCCCCTGCTCGGGCTCTCTCTCTCAAATAAATAAATAAATCTTTAAAAAATGGGACAGATAAGTTGAAAGTAAATGATGAAAACTAATACACTATGAAAATATTAGCCAAAAAAGATAGGGTTAATATATTAATATCAGGCAAATAATAACTTAAGGCAGAAAGTATTGCTAGATAAAAGAGGACCATTTCACAATAATAAAAGAACTATTTGAACAGAAAGATGTAATAATTCTAAATGTGCACGAACATTTAGAATGATTGCTGGAGTTGGCTCATACCAACTCACAGGAGGTAGTTATAAACATCTCTTCCCAATACAGTATTCAGTGATGTCACATTGGTAACTTAAAATTGACCATATCATGAGTATTTACACCATGGGTATTGGCAAATTCTACAAATCAAGACTCTTTCTTTTCCTTTTTTAAAATTTAAAAAATTTTTTTATTGTTATGTTAATCACCATACATTACATCATTAGTTTTTGATATAGTGTTCCATGATTCATTGTTTGTGCATAACACCCAGTGCTCCATGCAGAATGTGCCCTCTTTAATACCCATCACCAGGCTAACCCATCCTCCCACCCCCCTCCCCTCTAGAACCCTCAGTTTGTTTTTCAGAGTCCATCATCTCTCATGGTTCATCTCCCCCTCCGATGTGGTATATATATACAATGGAATATTATGCAGCCATCAAAAGGAATGAGATCTTGCCATTTGCAACGACGTGGATGGAACTGGAGGGTGTTATGCTGAGCGAAATAAGTCAATCAGAGAAAGACATGTATCATATGACCTCACTGATAGGAGGAATTCTTAATCTCAGGAAACAAACTGAGGGTTGCTGGAGTGGGGGGTGGGGTGGGAGGGATGGGGTGGCTGGGTCTTTTCCTTTTTTTTTTTTAAATAGTTGATTGTTATACATTTGCCAGCATACCACTGTACATAAACCTAATAATATGTCTTCAAGATATAACAGAAGTAAAAGAAGTAAACAAATCCATCCTCATAGCTTGAGATTTAAATACACTTCTCCAAGTATTTGATAGAAAAGCAGATAGACAAATAAGGATATAGAATATATGAACATTATTTTTTTTTAAGAGAGAGAGAGAGAGGGATAACAAGTGGAGGGAGGAGGAGACAGGGAGAAAGAATCCTAAGCAAGAATCCTAAGCAAGCTGCACACTCAGCATGGAACCCAACATGGAGCTCGATCTCATCACCCTGAGATCATGAGCTGAGCTGAAATCAAGAGTCAGATGCTTAACCAACTAAGCCACCCAGGCGCCCCAAATATATGAACATTTTTAACCAAATCGACCTTTTTTATTGTCATAGAATGGAACCTTCAGCAGCCGCAGCTACAGATTCATTCCAATTACACATGGAATATTCACCAAAATAGACTATAAGCAAGGCTCAACAATTCAAAAGATTGAAAATCACTCTAAGTATACACCTTGACCACTAGACATTGTTAACAGAAAATAACTGGAAAAATCTCAAAAGTTTTGAAGTTAAGTAACACTTCTAAATCACTCATGGGTTAAGAAGAAATCACAATACATATTAGAATACAACTTGAACTAAACAATAATGAAAATATGCTATATATCAAAATTTGTGGGATGATACTGACGCATAGACTTTACATCTGGGAGCCCTGTCCTTAAAGCCCTGCATTGTGACTTCAGGTAGTGCAGGAAGGTATCTGGCTCTGGAGAAATTTTCAGCCCTTCTCCTTAATGGGTAGATGCAGCAATGATTCAGGAGGCAGGATCTCGCTATTGCCAGGAGATTTTAAAAACCTCAAGAGTCCTGGGGTGCCTGGCTGGTTCAGTTGGAAGAGCATATGACTCTCGATCTTGGGGTTGTGATTTTGAGCCCTACATTGTGTGTAGAGATTACTTAAAAAATAAAATCTTTAGAACAAAACAAAACAAACCTCAACAGCCTGATAACAAAAATATGTTAAAAACCCCTCTAGCCTCGGTTTGTAGAACTAGTTGGCTTCACCAGCCACTTCTGCAAAACATGCAAGGAGAAACAACTTTGCTATTAATACCTGAAAAAGCTAGTGACAAGAAAGGATAATTTTGAAGAATCAAAACAAATATTTCTCTAACGAGAAAATACAAGTGATCAATAAACTGATGGAAAATTACTCAAACTGGAAATGAAAATGAAAACCATAATAAACCATGAATAAAATAACATGACATTGGTAAAAATTTAGAAAGTCTAAAAATCCCACTATTTGGAAAGAATGTGGAGCATTAGGAACTGCTGCTCCAAAGGAAAATCGGAACCACCACAATAGGAAAGAGTTTAGCAACTTGTAGTGAGTTGAAAATATGCATTACTTATTACTTAGCAGTTTTACTCCTAGAAATAGGTCACTGAGAAACTAACACACATGTGAACCAGGTCTCTTGTGTGGTAATATTTATAGCATAGGATTTTTTAATAGCCAAAAATGGAAACAACTTCACAATATCCATCAGTAGTTGGCTGGGTAAAAAATTGTGGTACATTCGTGCAATGGAATAGTACACCAATGCTACAAAATGACATGAAAAGATAAAATAATAATCACATGACGTAAAAAGACACATAGGTACATTCATATTATAGGATGATTTCAGCTATACAAAAATCAAGAACAAACAGATATTAGGGATGTGTACATAGGCTGTGAAGTTATTAAGGAAGAGCAAAAATGTAATTACCAGAAATATTAAGATAACGTCTTCTTCTAGAGGAAAGGTAGGGGTATTGACATAATAGAAACCCACTGGGATGTTCTGGGATGCTGGGGAAGTTTTACTTGTTGACATGGGTGATTTATTATATTTGTAATGCAGTACATTCATATTTTATTTGTACATATTATATCTCATGATAAATGTATTAAAGTAACAGAATCTGCATATAGATTATGATTCTTATTTTGCAAAAAATTAACTAAATGACATATAAAGAGATCACAGTATGTTACTATGAAGCTCATGCCTACTGATTTTAATTGATAATATTTTTAATACTGCCTGCTGCTTAATTTAGGTATAAATATCCTTGATATTAGAATGACTACAGGAAGAGCTAAGATGGGAGGATGGTAGGAGGACCCTAGGCTTGCCTAATCCCTTAAACACAGCTAGATAAATATCAAATCAGTCTGCACACCCATAAAATCGATCTGAGGACTGATAGAACAAACTGTACAACTAGAGGGAGAGAAGGGGCTACATCGTGGAAGGTAGGAGGTGCGGAGACGTGATTTAGGGAAGAAATGGATCACAGGTGCTGTGGAGAGAGGCAAGAGAAAGAGAGAGGGAATGAGAGGGAGGAGCGCACAGGGGATTGCACAAGGAAATCACTTCCCCAAAGACACTGACTGGGAAAATGAGAGGGGCTGATTTTTGTGCTTTTACAACCAGTGGGCTCAAAGACTAGAGTTTTAGGAGTCTGCAGCATGGCCAGTATGGAGCTCTGAAAGGTGCTGCAGTGTTGCTGTGGAGAAGGAGGGCAGATAGCCCCGGGGGCAGAAGATGCAATCTGAGGATCCCCTGGGATGTCCTGGGAGAGACAGTTCCCTCTTCTTGACGCACATCTGGGAGAGGTGGCATTGCCTCTCCGGGGGAAAAAAGAGCTGACAGGCACCGTTACCAGAGACACCTGCTGAGGGCAGCTAACCCAAACACGGGTTCTTTGATGCACTTTGCTCCAAACTCCATGCCCTTGCGCCTTGGTGCGACTGCCCTTCTGGGACAAACCTGTGTGGTGGGATCCTCCTGCAGAGGACCAGCACTGGTCTGCACCATGCCAGGTCCCTAAAGTTTTGAGTTCTAAAACTCAGCTGGCCTGCCTGGGATAGAACCCAGGTGCACTGTGCTGCTGGGCAGGCCGATGGGCCAGACACAGTCAGGGTGGAGGCAGGGATTTGAGGGACACCTGGGACACATGAGGGGAGATTGTTCCCTCTTTTGCGAGGGCTTCCCAGACAGCAGTGGCCATGAACTCCCCTTTCCAGGGACAAGGGAGAAGGTTTCCCTCCCCTGTGACCTTTTCTTGTTCTTTCTTTCTTTTTTTTTTTAAAGATTTTATTTATTTGACAGAGAGAGCACAAGCAGGGGGAGCAGCAGGCAGAGGGAGAGGGAGAAGCAGGCTCCCTGCTGAACAGAGAGCCCGATGCGGGGCTCGATCCCAGGACCCTGGGATCACGACCTGAGCCGAAGGCAGACGCTTAACGACTGAGCCACCCAGGCGCCCCTTCTTGTTCTTTCTTTTGGGATGAATTCCTCAGTTTTGGCATTTGTTCTAAGAATAAGCATTTGACAAAGTACAGTAGCCATTCTTGATAAAAACCCCCAACAAAGTAGGGATAGAGAGGATGTATCTCCACATCACAAAGGCTGCATATGAAAAACACACAGGTAATATAATTCTCAATGGCGAAAAACTGAGAGCTTTTCTTCTACCACCAGGAACAAGACAGGGATGTCCACTCTCACCATTGTTATTCAACATAGTACTAGAAGTCCTAGCCTCAGCAATCAGACAACAAAAAGAAATAAAAGGCATCCAAATTGGGAAGGAAGAAGTCAAACTTCCACTGTTTGCAGATGACATGGTACTCTATGTAGACAACCCTGCAGACTCCACTAAAAAATTGCTAGAAATGATACATGATTCAGCAAAGTTGCAGGATACAAAATCAACAGACAGAAATCTCTTGCATTTCAATACACCAATAATGAAGTAGCAGAAAGAGAAATAAAAGAATCGATCCCATTTATAACTGCACGAAAACCCATCTGATACCTAAGAATAAACCCAACCAAAGAGGTAAAACATCTGTACTCTGAAAACTATAGAATGCTGAAGAAAGAACCTGAAGATGACACAAAAAATTGGAAAAAACTTTCCATGCTCATGGATTGGAAAAACAAACTGTTAAGATGTCTATATTACCAAAGCAATGTACACATTTAATGCAATCCCTATCAAAATGCCACCAGCATTTTTCACAGAGCTAGAACAACCTATCCTAAAATTTGTATGGAATCACAAAAGACCCCAAAAAGCCAAAGGAATGTTGAAAAAGAAAAGCAAAGCTGGAGGCATCATGATTCTGGACTTCAAGCTATATTACAAACCTGTAGTCATCCATACAGTTTAGTACTCGTACAAAAACAGATACATAGATCAATCAATGGAACAAAATAGAAAACCCAGAAATGGACCCACAACTATAAGGTCAACTAATCTTTGACAAAGCAGAAAAGAATATTCAGTGGAAAAAAGACAGTCTCTTCAACAAATGGTGTTGGGGAAAACTGGATAGCCACATGCATAAGAATGGAACTGGACCACTTTCTTACACCTTACTCAAAAAATAAATTCAAAATGGATGAGAGACCTAAATGTGAGACAGGAAACCACCAAAATCCTAGAGGAGAACCCAGGCAGCAACGTCTCTGACCTAGCAACTTCTTACTAGACACATCTCTGGAGGCAAGGGAAACAAAAGAAAATATGAAATATTGGGATTGGGCCTTCATCAAGATAAAGAGCTTCTGCACAGTGAAGAAAACGATCAACAGAACTGAAAGGCAACCTTCAGAATGGGAAAAGGTATTTGGAAATAACATATCTGATAAAGGGTTAGCATCCAAAATATATAAAAAACTTATCCAACTCAACACCCAAAGAACAAATAATCCAGTTAAGAAATGGGCAGAAGACACGAATAGACATTTTTCTGAAGAAGAAGTACAGATGGCTACCAGACACCTAAAAAGATGCTCAACATCACTTATCATCAGGGAAATAGAAATCAAAACCACAATGAAATATCACCTCACACCTGTCAAATGGCTAAAATTAACAACACGGGAAACAGCATGTGTTGGTGAGGATGTGGAGAAAGGGGAACCCTCTTACACTGTTGGTGGGAATGCAAAGTGGTGCAGCCACTCTGAAAAACAGTATGGAGGTTCCTCAAAAATTTAAAAGAGAACTACCCTCAACCTGGCAATTGCACTACTGGGTATTTACCCCAAAGATACAGATGTAGTGAAAAGAAGGGGCCCATGCACCTCAGTGTTCATAGCAGCAATGTCCACAATAGCCAAACTGTGGAAGGAGCCAAGATGTCCTTCAACAGATGAATGGATAAAGAAGATGTGGTTCATAGATACAATGGAATATTATTCAGCCATCAGAAAGGATGAATACCTAACATTTACATAGACCTGAATGGAACTGGAGGGTATTACACTAAATGAAATAAGTCAATCAGAGAAAGACAATTATCATATGGTTTCACTCATATGTAGAATATAAGAAATAGTGCAGAGGACCATAGGGGAAGGGAGGGAAAACTGAATGGGAAAGAATCAGAAGGGAGACAAACCATGAGAGACTCTTGACCCTGGGAAGCAAATTGAGGGTTACGGAAGGCAGATGGGTGGGGGGATGGGGCAACAGGGTGGTGGGCATTAAGGAGGGCACGTGATGTGATGAACACTGGGTGTTATATGCAACTGATGAATCACTGAACACTACATCTGAAACTAATGATGTACTATATGTTGGTTAATTGAATTTAAATTAAAAAAAATAAAAATGGGAAATTCAAAGATACTTATCACCATACATATTTATTAGTTTTACTTTCATTGCTAAACTCCTTTCTTTTTTTTTTTTTTTAAAGATTTTATTTATTTATTTGACAGAGAGAGACACAGCGAGAGAGGGAACACAAGCAGGGGGAGTGGGAGAGGGAGAAGCAGGCCTCCCGCTGAGCAGGGAGCCCGATATGGGGCTCGATGCGGGGCTCGATGCGGGGCTCCATCCCAGGACTCTGGGATCGTGACCTGAGCCGAAGGCAGACGCTTAACGACTGAGCCACCCAGGCGCCCCAACTAAACTCCTTTCTTTACTTGGTTTTATGACAATGGTTTAACATTCCATTCTAGAGTTTCTTTTTAAAAGACAAGGGGCGAATAATCAACTGAGCTGAATCCCATCATGGAACATACCCATCATGAAAACGTTTTACATTTCATAGAAGCTCCATATAAAACTATATTTTTGTGTAGTATATAATACCTGTGTGGGATTTCATATACAGTAATTTTTCTTTGAAGTTTTAGCAAATTTTTAGCACATTTATGTTAGGGAAATTTTAATAAATGATTCCACAGGGTAGTTTTGATTTTTAGAGTTTAAGTAAACATACTTTTTCTCCACTAGATGGGGCTGATGCCCTATCATAAAACAACACAAACCCCATCTCCCCACATTTCTGCCCCCCAAAAGCCAGATTTTTTTTTTGTAGTTGTTGGTTTTTAAATTTAGTGTTCATGTTTTCATATGAAAATTTTATGCTTAATTACAGACTAATGTGTGTGTTTTTCAGTTTAGAAATTCAGATCCACTTCATGGCATTCAGATTACTGGAAAAATAAATTAGTTAAATTTCAAACATAGATGCCATATTGTGAATACAGAACTGTTTTTCACTAGTGTATTAACATTTTGATAGAATTAGTTCCTATCCTATTAAGTTAATGCAAGGGAAGAGTAATAAAGTTTTTTTTTATCAATTAATTTACTCAATTTAAATTATTATTATTTTTTAAAGGATTTATTTATTTGAGAGAGAGAGAGCCCAGGAACCCAAGCTTGCATGGGGGGGAAGGGAGAGATGGGGGAGGAGGAGGAGCAGAGGAATAGGAAGAGAGAGTTTTAAGCTGACTCTGTGCTGAGCTCTGAACCCCACACAGGGTTTGATCTCAGGACCCTGAGATCATGATCTGAGCCAAAACCAAGACTAAGGCGCTTAACTAGCTGTGCCTCCCAGATGACCCTAAATTATTTTTTTCAAAAGTAACGAATCTACCAAAAGAGTAATCCATCCACAAAACATTAATCAATACACACACACATACACATAGTTTCAGTCCATTAGCTAGCCTGAGGCAAATGCATTTCCTCTTGGTTATATTTCAAGATAATTCTTGATTTTCCAAATTTAGTTAATTGCTTTTAACAACCAGATACAAAAGACAAGGATCTATCTTTTTGACATCATCTTCCTACCACCTTCTCACAATATTTACTGTGTATATATGTTTACTATAGAATAAGAGTTCTCATATCGATTACCCTTTTTACTTTAAGTAATTCTTAAGATTCTGGTGCTTTTTCCATGAACTTTAAACAGCATCTGTTGACAATAAGAAAACGGTATCGCCACCCCCTACTCCATTTGTGCATCTTTCTATTGCCATCTCCAAAATCTTAGTTCTGATTGTTACCATTTGCCACCTTGACTATGAAACAGTCTGCTAACTAGTCTCCAAGACTCCATCCTCCACAGGGCTACACAAGAGTTTTTGCAAAATTGGTCATGCCACTCCTGTGTTTAAAATTCTTTGATGACTTTCCCTTTAACTTGTAAGACATTCCAAACTCCTTACCTTGCCCTTAGAACCCCTATCTGGCTCTCCATTCTCTCTGATATCATCTTGTCTCCTCTACCATGTACTCATTGCGCCAAAGCCACCCTGGTTTGTTCATGTTTTGTTGAGCATCTCAAATGTATCTTTTTTCCTTTAGGTCTTTTGGTTGTTTTCTCTCCTGGAACACTTGCACCAGAGACTTTTGGTGGTTGCCTTTGTCTCATCTTTCAGGCTCTGCTCAAATATTATTTCCTCAAAGTGACCCACTTAAGACCAGCCCAGCTAAAGGCTCTGCCCCACTACCCCATCTCTGTTATTTTCCCTCAGCCCCTACTTTACTTCCTTCCCAACACAGTTCATGATTCATAATTATTTTTATGTTTATAAAGATTTCATCTATCCGCCATAAAAATGTAAGCTCCCTGAGAATAACGACCATCTCCATCCTGTGTTTACAGATGGAGCGATTTTCATTAGTACTCAGATCTTCTAACCTCAAATTCACCTCCTGTCTACTTTGGTTCTAATCTTCAATATGCTGAGCATTATCAGCTCATGTCATAACAAAATATTTAAATGATTCACTATCTTTTGTTCTAACAGGAATTAGACGTATCTTACAAAACATGACTTTTGTTTGTCTGAATCGACCAAAAAAAGGTCAAGTTTATTTAAACTGCATTCTCAAAAAATTTTTTTAATTAGACAAAAAGAGTTATTTCAGCCCATGTAGTCAAATTGTTGGCATGAATGTACAGCAATCACAGTTGCTTGAATTAAATTGGCAGTTGTTGAAGAAAGAGGGCAGAGGGTTTATTAAATAGGTAACATAAACATGTTTCAAAAGCATACAAACATTTTAAGGGAAGACTTAGCTGATGATTCTATTTTTTTTTTTTTAATAGCATCTCTCTTCTCAAGTTCTAAGTTAATGAGTGAACTAAGCTTTCTTATGTCTTAGATATTATTTAGGTTTAAACAACAAATATTTCATCTTATGTGTTTATGTAGTCATGTAAATGCCAGTTACATTTTCAAAAAATTTTTTATAAAACAATACCTGGGTGAACTTTTTATTCTCTTGGCCTGATTTTCTAATTTAAAATTATTCTGTCCATAAATAAGAGTGTGAATGGATTTGGCTATTGGTTAGGAATAAGATTCATTTAGCTTTTATTTGAGGGACATAGTTACAAAAAATTGGTTAAAGTTAAAAACAAATATCCTTGATAATTTAATAATCATCATTTACTTAATTTTTCCAATTTCAAATTTTAAAGGGGTATTATTAACATATAACAGAGAGCTAAGTACTTGTTTTTAAAGTCAGTATATCTATAAACTGTTATTTGAAAAGTATTCTTAATCAAATGAAATAAATCACGATAAAATTATATGTTTAAGAAAACCTTAATCAAATGTGTACCAGATTGCTTTGGTGGGCTAAAGTTGGTCTCTTCATACAATTACTCTATTTTTCTAAAATTATTTTGGGAAAAAAAGAACAGGGGATATTACCTTTTAGCTAGCCTAATTTTAAATTAGTAGATATTAGAATATATTATAAAGCAAAACTAAAAATCAATTTAGAAAAAATAAATCAAATGGACAAAATGGAACTAGCAAAAGTAGATATTTTATGTTAAATTTCTTTCCTAGCTTCTTATTGGTATATATGCATATTAGTTATATGTGCATATATATGAGTTGATCCAATTAGCTTTTCAAAATAAAACATATTCGGAGTATTTTACAAATAACCTGAGAATAATTAAAGATATTTGGCAAATAATATATATACCCATATAAAGAAAATATCAGTTGCAATGAAGTTTTTATTTTAATTTTTAAGAAATATTTTTATTTATTTATTTATTTATTTATTTATTTATTTATTTATTTTGAGAGAGAATGTGAGAGAGCACACACATGTGTGCACACATGAGCAGGGGGAGTGGCAGAGGGAGGAGAGAATCTCAAGCCCTCTGGGCTGACTGCAGAGCCCTATGCAGGGCTTGATCCCATGACCCTGAGATCATGACCTGAGCTGAAATCAAGAGGTGGTTGCTTAACTGACTGAGCCACCCAGGTGCCCAGAAATGAAGTTTAAAAAAATAACTCTAGAAAAAACAGATAGAGGTTATATTGCCTTATTAAAGCATTTCAAAAATGAAATTATATTTAAAAAATTTTAAAGTATGATTATGCAATTTCTTCTTGATATTTTAACAGTGTAAAGACCATGAAGATAATTCCAGGAATACGAAAAGCAAATGGGAGAACAGGTAATAGCTATAAGAAACCAGGCAGAATACAAGTATGTCATAATTAGGGTTGAAACAAGTTACTCTCAGGATACAGCTTGAATACATCACTGAAATCAAGTTTCTTGGAATGTGTAGTGTTTGGATTGCTAATACCTAATACCAATTATTGTTCAAGTCAAAATGGTAGCTTCTGAAAATAAATTGTTAGGATATACTGACTGGTTGCTATAAAAAGGAGCTGAGTCAGAGGATGACTTTAATTGAGGACCTTTGAAAACTCTGTAGCAGGAATGATTTAGCATCTGAATAATTCTCATGACAATCTTGAGGATAAGAATTAAAAAAGAAAAAGAAGAAAAACAACACACACTATACCCAATTTCACCTCTAGCACTTGTGGAAATGCCATTGATGGAAGATTGAGAAATGTGGGGGCCGATTTCAAACCTCCATTTTTATCGATCTACTGAGAGTCTTTTGTATACCAATTGATGTTTCCTCAGTCTTAAATGTCCTCCTCCCTGTCATCCTTATCTGGTTAACTTCTATTCAACCTTCAAAGCCTACGCAAAATCCATCGTGACCCTGACATATTTCCCTCTCTTCATTCCACCTCTTACAAATCAACTCTTCAACCCTATTCCACTGCATCCTCTCCTTCCTGTTTGGGTTTCTTGCCTCCTCTAAATGATCCTATAGTCTCTCTTTTGCTTATCTCCACCACAATACTTTATATGATAAAAGACAGTATGTTAATAAAATATAGTAATCATTCCTTTTCTTTCCCCACTAAATGGCCTTTTGGAAAATGCTAGTCATAGGGCCTGGCACTTAACAGTCACTCAAAAATTATCATTGGATGAACAAAGAAATGAATGAAAAAAATGAATGGATGACTAGGGAACTCTCCTGGAGTCTTTCCATTATATCTGCAGATTATAGGCAACCTCTGGAAAGAGCATAGTGGATGGTAGCAAATATAAAAGATAAGACTTGGGAACAAATGTTCCATGATCTTAAAGCTCTATTGCATGAACCCAAGAAACTGATATCTGTAATTCCATTGTACATCTAGTATGTTTTGTGATCTTAAAGCTCTATTGCACGAATCCAAGAAACTCTGATATCTGTAATTCCATTATACATCTAGTCCACGTATCCGAAGTTTGAATTTATGTTATAATTTTGAAGTCAGGAATCATTTAATTTAGTTCAAAAAATAAAAACTTTTGGGAGTCTATGAAGTGAACGTTTCAGTAACCACTATTCTGTCTATTACCTTTTTGGTCAACAAGGTTTGAGAAACTTGGTGCTTTCAGTTAAAATGTCAAAAGAAGAGTGCTCTGTCAAATCTTTTTACCCCTTTCCTTCTGTTATTTTTGTGATTTTTTCTGTCCTATTACTTTAATTTTTCTGAGTCATTTTTATAATGTTTCCTTATAATTTTAAGCTGAAATGTTAACACTCCCCCCCCCTGCATTATTTCATGTCCTTTTTATGCACCATATTCTGAAACTAGTTAAAGTTGTTAAATGGGTGAAGTGAGCACAGGAGAGATGGGTTGGCAAGAGTCTCACAGGCCTGGCAGGTGGGGGATGGTGTGTGGGGAGAGGTGGGGGGAGGCATTGCTGGGAAGAACGAAAAGTGCAAAGGCTGTCGAACAATCAGGGGTTGAGCAAAGAAAAGTGGATCGATTTAGACTTTGGCTCAAGCCCTAGCAATCAAAGGCCAAAAATGAAGACTCTACTAATTTGTGTGTCATTTGGGAACTTACTTCTAGCTAAGAATAATTTCAGCAGTACTTAATAATTCAGTTCTAGGTGAACATTACATGCAGGCAGAGAGCAGAATGTTCATTCTCCGGATACGCCTACACTTAAAATAAACAAAGCTTGCTTTGGCAGACCTCTCCCTCTCATGACATTCCGGGGGCATCTGATCTGACCCTTCTCATGGGGCTCACCGGTGTGCTTCCCCATCGGACCTCCCCTCCCCAGGAATACCCCATGTCCCAGACTTGCTTAGTCCAGTTCTTCACCCTCATCATCCCATTCTACCTTTCCTGACTAAAATGGCTACAGAGAAGCTATCAACTTAGAATAATTCACAGCGAATTGCAGTGAACAATACTCGCTTTAACTCTTCTAAAGTATTTATTCAGAGTATTTGTCATTCCACATTAACCTCAGGTTTGTTGAATCTGGTGATACCGACGTGTAAAACATTTTTGAAGAAGAGAGGATATTGAAGAGGTCATTGCACAACTTTAAATCACAACATATAGGTAAACACCACAGAACTCTCTCTGAAAATGTGGGGTTTGGGTGAAGGGAGAAGGAGAATTCTTATTTATGATATTGGAATTGAAACATAGAATTTTGGATTAAAAACCACTACCTCAGGTTTTCTGGATTAGATAACTGTGTATTACATTCACATATATCCTCATAAAATACATTTTATAATTAATTTTTATGATTTATAATATCAATTATTGTTTCCATTTTAGGGTTAACTCAAATTTGAAACCATCTTGTACTTGAAACAATAAATAAATTTTTTTTCTTCCTCTTTCTGATAGAAGAGAATCTCTCTAGCTTTGAATTATAATATATTTTAAGTCCGGGGGCGCCTGGGTGGCTCAGTCGTTAAGCGTCTGCCTTTGGCTCAGGTCATGGTCCCAGGGTCCTGGGATCGAACCCTGCATCGGGCTCCCTGCTTGACAGGAGGCCTGCTTCTCCCTCTCCCACTCCCCCTGCTGTGTTCCCTCTCTCGCTGTGTCTCTCTCTGTCAAATAAATAAATAAAAATTAAAATATATATATATTTTTTAAGTCCAAAAGAACTTTTTTGCCCTTTAAACATCCAGAATTAGATAACACATATATCTCTCCACACAAAAATAGCCAGTGTGTACTTGGACATGTTTCAGTAGGTTTTAATTTATTCACAGGAATTTCTGGGTTTTCTCTGTTTGTCAAATAAATAAATTTAAGCCAGGAATTTCTGGGCTGTGGCTAATTTCAAAGAGCATGTGGTATGTTTGAGGGACTGTTACTCTCAACTTTGTCTCTAAATCTGACCAGATTCTTAGCAGCCTGTGGGGACTACTGCAAACACGATGTTTTATAAGGAAGCAACTCATGTTTCTATACAAATGGAATGGGAATGCAGAGAACTTATCGCATTAAAAAGGTACTAGTTGGTCTCGGAGAAACTTGGGCCAATAAATTCTTCCTATCGGCTGTTATTCCTCTTTAGTGGTGAGTAACATTTTTTGAGGAATGTTCACTTTAAACAGAGCAGAGGCCATTGATGAAATGCTACAACGTCAAGCCTGGTAGAAAAAGCAGATTGTGAAAATATTCAAACCAGTATTCAACCAGCAGAAACTGATATCACATTTAAACACATTTTGATGAAATATAAAATACAGATGAAATGAGTCAGCTGGAATCAATTACGTAAGGAGTTTAAATGGCTATGATTTAATTTTTATTACATAATTTGGAGCACCCAATTTTAATATTTCAAATTCCACTTTGTAATCACTTAAACAGTTTAATTAAACTTGGCCTCAATTCTTGAGTTTTAAACATGAACTAGAAATAAATCTTCCTTACATGACAAATGATATCTACATAAAGCCTCAGCAAACAATATGTAAAATTTTGAGACACTGAAACTATTCCTGTTAAAGAAAAGACAAAAAACACTTATGGAAAGAAAAAGATGTTTGTGGGGCGCCTGGGTGGCTCAGTTGGTTAAGCATCTGCCCTCGGCTCAGGTCATGATCCCAGGGTCCTGGGACTGAGTCCCGCATTGGGCTCCTTGCTTAGCGGGGAAACTGCTTTTCCCTCTGCTGCACGCCCCCACCCCCCCCACTGCTTGTGCTCTCTCTCTCTGTCAAATAAATAAATAAAATCTAAAAAAAAAAAAAAAAGAAAAAGATGTTTGCTACGATTGGTAACATTAACAGGGTTCTGGAACTCTTTGCCAATACAATAATATTTTACTTTTGAATATGAACTGTAATATTTATGTGTGCAGGGAAATGATGGAATACCTAGTTTAAAAGGTGGCTGGATATAAGGTTTCCAAGCTAAAAATCAAGCGGTAGCCTATTAGAATGCAAAACTGAAAAAAGGCTCTATCCTAGAAAAAAATTAAACACATTTGAATAAACCTTAAAGGATATAATTAAAGAGATATTTACCTTTATTTTGTAGATTGAGAGATGCTCTAGGAGAGAGATTTTATGTTATTTGCTAACATTTCTCAATGCTTAAAGGCTGACATGAAGTAACTAGCTGATTTGGTTTAAAAAATGTCAGTCAGATATTATCACATAACTAGTTACCTATCATGAATTAGAAACCACATTTCCTCCAAAGAAACTTTTTAATTTATTGAGAAGTAGGGTTAGAATTAAATTTAATATAAATCTAGTAATTGTCTTACCGACACCAGAAAGAAAACTTATACATGCATATTCGCTGCTCCTAAAGACTGCTCTTCTAGAATAACTTAGATGTTACAAACATTGCATGTTTGATTTTTTCAAATTTATGTGATATTTTCATTCTAATGATACAAGTAATGCTTGCTTCTCTACAAGACTTCTAAGGCTGTGGCAATATCATTTGTAAACGATAAATGGAATTTTCTTTAGAGAGAGTTAACATCTATATCTGAAATAAATTCAATCATTAGATGATTTGAAGGCTTCTGTTCTGTAATTTCTGTTCTGGTTCTAGACATGTTCATATGCTTCTTAATACTTTCACACAAAACATTTTGGTGAAAATTCTAAGCAAAAAAAATAGATTATGATAATTTCAAGGGAAATTATTAAGATATATTACAGTCTTCAAAATGTTTATTAAAACATTTTTTGAGGGCGCCTGGGTGGCTCAGATGGTTAAGCGCCTTTGGCTTAGGTCATGAGATCCAGGTCCTGGGATGGAGCCCCAGGGTGTGGGGGTGGGGGAGGGGTGCTCCAGCTCAGCAGGGAATCTGCTGCTCCCTCTCCCTCTGCCTCTCCCCTGCTTGTGCTCTCTCTGTCTCTCTGTTTCTCTCTCTCTCAGATGAATAAATAAAATCTTTAAAAAACCCATTTTTTAAAATTTTTACATTAAATAACACCATGATAAATAATCACATCATTTAAATAAGCTACTTACATTTTTAAAAACTTAACAATGTCAAAAACCACTCACACATGAAGCTACAGAACAATTAATAAATCACATTTTCTAGACCAAATTCCTATTACCACTGTGAAAGGCATATTAGCAAATGTTTTATAATTTAGAAAAAAGTCTTCCTTTTTTTACTCTTACCTTCAGCCACACAAACAGTCCACAATATAAGCCAAACGATCTCCCCCGGAAATCTCATTTTGAGGATCTTTTAGGAGTACATTTGATAGCTGACGGTGCACACACTAAGTCAAATTCTCTTCCTCTAAAAAATGTGATCAGTGCAGGAAAGCACTTGCTCAAAAGGAAATTGAAACACAGCTCGGGAATTAAAGGGATTAACTAGATGCTCCGCCCATCAGAAACTTTTGCAAGGTAAAAGAGAAAAATCAACCTCAAGCCCCAGCATTGCCAGAGTTTGGATCTGATTCTCCCTGCGTTTCCACTGAATGTTAATGCTGTGACCTGCTTTTGATTTGTTTTTATAAACTCAGGCATGTCCTCCGCTGGAGCCCGTTCAAGTTCTCGGAATGTGCAAAGCAGTAACTGGTGATATCCTCTGGATTTCATAAACCCTCAAGAGGGAAAATAATAGAAGCTCTTTTAAATACCATTTACAGAACCTGAAGTGAGTCAATGCTTTCACAAACAAGACCCAGACAATGTGAGTAAACCTTGCCAAGAATGTAGTGCTGGCCTGCTTTTCCCACAGTCCAGGAAATTATTCCTTTAAGGGATTGTTACATACGTGTGTGAAGCAACAGGATCACTCTCCTTGGTCATAAATGCGCTTAGTAATTCGAAAATCAAGAAATTTGAACACTGAGTTTTTAAACTTTATATTGATTTATAATATGCATAAAGAGCATATAAGCAAATGGGCTGGTGAATCTTGAGACTGTGGAGACAGGAATGCAACCGGCGCCAAGCTGAGGACATTGAACAGCACTAGTTCTCCGGGAAGCCCCAGTTGTCCCGATCGGTCAGCCCCTCCCAGCCTCTCCCTCACCACACAGGGGGGGACCACTGTCCTAATCTCTAAGAACATGGAATCCATTTGTCTGTTTTGTACTTTACATAAGCCGAAACATACTTACTTTTTAGTGTGTAGAGCTTTTCACTAAAAATTATGTTTGTTACTCAACCGCACTGTTGGGTTTAATTACAGATTACTAATTCATATTGCTGTGTAATATTCAATTATTTGAATATACCACATTTTTATTGTGTGCCTGTTAGTGGGCATCTGAGTAGATTCTAGTTAGGAGGTAATGGAAATAGGGCTGCTGTTATGAGGGTTTTGACAAAGACATGTCCTCACTTCTGAGGAGTACATACCTAGGGGTGGAACGGTAGCAGAATGGATGAACATGTTTAGGTGTAACAGGTAGCATCAGAGAGTTTATGCAACGATTATGCTAATTGGTGTTCTCATCAGCAGTGTATAAATGGCTCCAAATCCTCAACACCCTTGATGTTTTCAATCTGTGTAATTTTAGCCATTCTATTGAACACAGAGCAGTAATTCTCTGGGGTTTTAATATGCATTTTCCTGAGGACAAATGAAGTTGAGCGACTTTCACGTAGCAATTGGTCATTTAGATATTCTCTGGTGAATTGTCCATTCAAGTCTTTTGCGTGTATATATATTTTCTATTGAGTTATCTGTCTTGTACTTACCTCACTGTAGGAATTCTTTTTATGTTCTTTAGACATTCTTGGACATATTTATTATAAATATCTGCTCTCAGCCCATGGGTTGTCATTTTGCTTAGTGTTTTTTAATGGGCAGAATTTCTGCATTTTAAATTGAACAATTAAATGTTTTATTTACCTAATTATGCTTGACTCTCATTTTTTCAAACATATTCTTGAAGAGTC